>NC_139017.1:162701459-163229211 GCF_964374135.1 Grampus griseus | reverse complement strand
TCTCTGCATATATAGATCTAATCTATTCCTTCTAACAGCAATATAGTGACTCATTATGAATACGGGCCTTATTTTATTTATACTTTCCCTATTCATGGCCAGTGAGCTGTTTTCAAGGGTTTGTTATTAGATATGGTCGTGCAATGGACAGCCTTCTTGAATACATGTGCAAGTATTTCTCCAGGGTAGAAACCAAGAAGGAGAATTGTCAGGGCACAGGGTATGAATATTTTCGGTTTTACTAGATAAGGACAAATCGAGAGAATCCATTTCCCCACAACCCCACCAATCCTTGACGTTGTCTTATATTATTCCTTCCCTACATTTTTTTAAATGAGACGAATGAGGCCTGGGGCTGTACTGCTTTCTCACAGTCACGGAACAGGCTAAGTTCAGGGTCAAGGCTAGACCCCTCCTCAGCTGGTACCCGAGGCACAATTTTGCACCACGCCGTATTGCCCCTGTTAGCTCTCCCTGGAAAATCCAGGAAAGACCCCAGTGTAAGGCGGGTGGGCGGGGACGGCATGGCTAAAATTCTCCAGCATGGTGATTATACTGTGAGTAGAAATGATTGCAAATCCTCCCAGAAAATGGCTTCGCCCTGCAGATCTTTTCTCCCACCCGAGGCAGTTTCTACCTGCAGTTTTCAGAGCTGCACACAAGGATGGTGATTGGCTCTTCCTCGGCCGACACAGGGTGGGACCAGAAATGGCGTCTCCAGCAGCCTGTTTTTTCAGGGCAGCAGCTCCTCCGGGAGGAGGGGGCGGCCAAGCCTCGCCGGGCTTGTGGAGCCCACAGTGGCCGCCCTGAATCCGGGCAGAGGCTCGCCAAGCCGGACCGCAGCATGCAGCACCAAGCCCTGGCGACACCTCCCTGCCACTTGCAGCACCTCGGAGAGGGTGGGCTGCCTCTGGCGGGGCCTGCAGCCGGCGGCCGAGGGGCTGGAAGGGGGCGAGAGCCGCAGAGAACGGCACAGAGGAGATTTCACCGGGACCTCCCAGCCGCGCCCACCGAAGCACGGGCAGCGGCCGTCTGCCGTTCGCTTTGAGGGAGCAATGGAAGGCTGGGCCGGCACTTCTCTCTCCCCAGCCTCCGATCAGGGTGTCAGCTCCGCGAAAGGGACCTCCAGGGAGGGCGACGACTAAACTCTGCTTGGGCTCCTCCGAGAGGCATCCGGTGAAGCTGGGTGAGGTCCCGGACCCCAGCCCCTCTTAAGAGCCAGTCCTGGCGTGGGGTGTTTCTCCCCAGGAGCTGGTGGCCAGATTTCCTTTTTCCTCCCCAAGGCAGGAAAGATCAGTGGGATAATTTGAGGGAAAGAACAAAGCTGGCACCGCCCAGGCCACTTAAAGAGCCTGGAAGGCTCCCTTCCCCTCACAGTCGGAATTACTTGGAGGGCTGGAATTTTTTGTTAATTTTCCTTAACAAAAGTTTCTTCTTAGCTACCACCTTTTGAGCCCTTGCTATGTGCCAAGCACTGTACTAGGTGTATTATCTCATTTCCTCCTCATGAAAACTCTAAGACATTACAGGTTCAGAGAGGATGAGTAATTTCCCAGGGTCACACACACAGTGGCAAAACTGGGATTAGGAATTTCTCCCAGATCCTGTTTTTTAATTTATTTTATTTAAAAAAGTATTAAAAAGTAACTATTTGCTTACTTTTGGTAATCCTTTTGAAAAAATAACACTGCAAACATCACCATACTATTTTTACTCAGTGGGAGGAGTGAACAGGACACTGTATTGCTGGTGAGAGTGTAAATAGGTAACACTTTTCTGGAAAGCAGTTTGGCCATTTGAATCAAGAGCTTAAAAAACTGTCCACACCCTTTAATGAGGAAATGGTCACTCTCTGCAGAGATAGCAATAACTATCAATATGTAAAATGCATATTCCCGAGGACCCAGCAATTCTGCTTAAAGGAATCTATTCTACAGATGGATGCACTAACACATGGAGGACATGGTATATACGGAAGGACATTCATTACTGCACTGCTTGAATAGCAACAGATGGGAAACAACCTAAAAATGTACCAATGTACCAATTGATTAACCATTTCCATTTAAGGAAATTCTATGTAGTATTTCTAGAAAATAGGGCAGTTCTCTATTTTACATGTGGAACAATCATCAACAAATATTAAGTGAAAAGAGAAAAAAGTATGTATATGATGTGCTACAAGTTTTATATGGAAAGAGGAATATATATATAAAAAATTTTTTTTCCAGAAGAAAGATACACAGACAGGTAATAGTGTTGCCTTTAAGAAGGAAAACCACAGCCGAGGGACCAATTAGGAGAAAGACATTTTTTTCATTGTGTAATCTTTAGTACCTTTGGAACTTTTACCATGTGTACGTATTAGCAATTCAAAATTCAACTTAAAAAAATAGATTCACTAAAATTCCTACCTCTAGACCCAGTAATTCTCCTTTCGGGAATGTAGCTTAAGAAAATTATTAGATTTTACACAAAGGTTTATGCAAAAAGATATTCACTGAGGTGTGATCATAGTGAGAAAAATGTAGGCAACTTAAAAGTCCAACAACGGGGGACTTCCCTGGTGGCACAGTGGTTAAGAATCCACCTGCCAATGCAGGGGACACGGGTTCAGTCCCTGTCCGCGAAGATCCCACATGCCGCGGAGCAACTAAGCCCGAGCACCACAACTACTGAGCCTGTGTGCCACAACTACTGAGCCTGCGTGCCTAGAGCCTGTGCTCCTCAACAAGAGAAGCCACCACAATGAGAAGCCCACGCACTGCAACGAGGAGTAGTCCCCCCTCACCGCAACTAGAGAAAGCCCGTGAGTAGCAACCAAGACCCAACGCAGCCAAAAATAAATAAATAGATTTATTTTTTTTAAAAAGTCCAACAACAGAGAAAAGAAAATTATGGTATGTACATATAATACTGTCATAAAATGACAGAAAGGGTGTTTACAAAAATATTTTAGTGACGTAGGAGAATGCTTATAGCATTACGTTTTAAAAAAAACCAGGTGGAAAATTATCTATGCAATATGCTCTGATCACTGTAACAATAGCAGGCATAGACAATAATTGCCGAAAAGTAGACAGTCATAACTGCTGAGTGGAGGGACTGTGAGTGACTTTGTTCCCCCCTATAAAGCTTTGTATACTTACCCACTTTTTTGCAATGGGCATCTATGTCTTAGATAATCTTTAAAAAACAAAATTTAAGAATAAATCCCCACCGTATTTAGAAAAATGAAAGATATACAGACACATTAACCCAACAATTCTACTTCTAGAAATAAACCCTGCATAAATAGATGCACAGGTTTGCAAAGTGTTATTATTAATAACAAAAGATCATAAACAACTCAAGCATCTATCGAAGGAGACCACTTCAATAAGTACAGAACATCCATAATGCAGAATATGAAGCAGCAGTTATGGAGAATGGGGTAGGTAAACCAACATTAAAAAAAATCTGCAGAGTAACATATTATTGTGGCAGGGAAAGCAACTTGGAGAACAATATGGATGTTATGACTGCATTTATGCTGAAGAAAGGAAAGCTGAAACTCTGTGTTTGGACATAAATATATGAAGGACATTAAATTGTTAACAGTAACTGCCTCTGGCGAAGGGAATACACTAAAAGAACACTTTTCCTTTTGACTCTACATTTATCTGTGGTGTTTGCATCTTTTATAAAATGTGTTCTCATAGCATTCGTGTGATTTAAAAAATAATAATAACAGGGGCAAAAGTATAAGCATAGAGAAAGATCTGAAAAGATACACAACAAAATTATCAGTAGTTTCCAGAAGGGATGAGGGATTGGGACTTAAGGTGATGGGCCATTTTCTCAATTTACTTTATATACCTTGGCATTGACATTTTCTTTAATTATGCCCACCCATGAACTACCTCCATAATTAAAACAGCAATATCAAAAACCCTCCTGGTAGGCAGTAGCCTCTGCATTTCCCCAGCTCTCTGCTGTCCCTCCACACTAGGGCTCTATTCTCAGGTGACCACCCTGCTCACGTGCAATGCCCAGGAGCGCAAAGCCCCAGATGACACCAGGACACCAGCCTCGTTTCTCCTCTGAGGAAACCGAGACGCTGAGACACGACCTCCTAGCCACTCTGCAGGGAAAGTGGACTTGGGCGATCTGGATCCCAGGCCCCCTCTCTCCTACCTTCAATTTCCAGAAATAACCCATAGGAGGGGAGAGCCAGGACTCTTTCCTCCTGGTTAGGGAGGACAGGGCTTGAAGCCACAAATTAATGATATCAGTGTAGTGTCAAATGAGGGAACAATAAACCCCATCATTTACCGAGTTCCCTCTGGGCTCAGCTTCAAGCTCCTTTCCCAGACAATGGCTGGTCACAGCCCCTGCCAGGTTTTCCAGAGAGACAGCAACAGAGCCCGGGGCCAAACTGGCCTCTGGTGGCGAACACTCTGGGATTCACCTCCAATGACTTATCCCCTCCAAAGAGGGAGCTTGGGGACCCTCCTGGGGCCCAGGAGCTCAGCGCTGGAAGGTCTGTTTGCTCCAAAAGCTGAGCAGGAGGCAACTGTGGGGCAGCGGGAGGGCACTGGCCTGGAAGCAGAAAACTGGGGCTTCAGGAGCCAGCGCTGCCATGTCTCCTTTTGTGACCCTGGCAACTCACCAGATCCTGCGAGTCTGGATGTTGGGGGGCAGACAGGAACCTCTGTATCTGGGGGAGAGAGGGCGGTGCTGAGCCCCTCCCCCACCATGGCTGTCTCAATCCTAGATGTTGGTGAAGCTGCTGGTCCCTCTTCTCGCGCAGCTGCTGCCTGTCTGTCTCCATGGCAACCAGGCCAAAAGACTAATTTGCCAGGGTCCAGGCTCCGGAGCTTACCTTGGAGCTGGGTTTTAGTTTGCCTTTCTGGAAACCAGTCAATTGCCACTCCCTGCCTCTGACAGCATCCTCTAGCCATTGCATGGGCGGCACCCTGGGCCAGCTAGATAAAAACACACTACTTATCCTTTATAAATCTTATCCCCTTGGAGAGAGGAAAGACAGCCTTTACGCCCAATGGCCTTGTAATCACTGGTGATTTGTGTTTCAAAGACCCCATCCCTCTCCCTAGTTGCTCTGGGCTGCTAGTAGGGATTTGCAAAAAGAGATGGCTTAAGGGACAGGTCACTTGCACCCAGGTCCCCAGTCTTACCCCTTTCCGTTCCCTCAGGCTCCTCACTGCTCTTTGCTGGCCTATGGCTAGGTCCAGGGGGCCTACTGTCGCCTGTCTGGTTCTCACAAGCCTGAAACATAAAAAATCTTGATGATCACCTTTCTCAGAACATCACGGAGGGTCAGGCAGGTATTCAGAGGTTTACAGACCTCTCCCTTGGGCATAGTAAAATTTGCCTAACCTCCTAATTTGCCTGGCTTCCTCCAGGGCCGTTTTTAATTGGACAGCTATCTTTTTCTATCTGTGCTCCGACACCCTGGCTATAAGCTTCCTAGAGGACAGGGATTATATGGCTGCCTCTTCCCAGGATTCAGCACACTGCCTCGTACACAGCAGGTGGGTTCCTGAACACCTCAATAGCACAGAAGTACCTTTATGCACCAACCAAAAAATCCGACTTGAGTCAAGGGACTTGTTCTAGGCCTAGCCCTGCAGTTAACTTGCTGTGCGGCTTTGAGCAAGTCTGTTGCCTTTTCTGGGCCTCACTCTCCCCATCGGTGACGTAAGTTGGACTTGTGATCACTAAAGTCTCCACTCTCTCTGTCTCAGGGAGAAATCCACAAAGCTCTCGTAGGGGAAATTGGATCAAAATCAAGATAAATTAAGGAAGAGAAAAAGTCATGAAATGGCAGCTACAGACTGTAATGTCACAACTGAAAAGGGCTCGGAGAATAGACAATGCAGTCTATGCAGATTAAATACCATCCAGGAGGTGAGCTCTGGAAAGCTGAGTACCTGCCCCACGCATAGTACCCCTGAGGAAGGTGTCCTGAGGAGTTCTCTCTGCATAAGGTTGTAGTGGATTATGATTAAAACCAATTCTGCTTGAACCAAGGATGGGATGACCTGATGTATGCCGGGCCCGAGTATGGAAACCAACTCGTACCACGGTGGCTGGGCTCAAAACTCTGCCTGATGGGGCGTTACATCGGTCAGAAGCAAACCAATACAACTGGACCCTCTGTCTCTCAGGAACCACCAACCACCAACACGAGGTGCTCATGGAGAGGGTGGGACCCTGGAGCTCAGGTTGTAATCTGAATAGCTCAGCACTGACTTGGAAGGTTAGGGATCCAGAGCATGTCCAGCTAGTAGCTGAGATTGTTTCCTAAAAATCTCCCCTCTCCCCGTGGAATCTCATGACGAAGTTCCGTCACTGAATTTTATTTACGTGGGCTTCTTCCTGCAGCCAATACACACAGACATACACACCTAAGAGAACCCCAGGGTGATCGCTAGGCTCCATCCCAACAATGAGAAACAGCCACCACACTTCCCTCCGATACCCTGTGCTCCAGCTACACTAAACTATACTCCCCCATGCCATGTGCACATGGTTTCCTCTGCCCTTCCCCCTCCATCCCCACCCCTAGAACCCTCCTTCTCATTCTCCTTATGTGGAACCTTCTCTGGCTCTAATTGTTGCTCACGGTACCACTCTCTAAACTTCATAGCACCTCTGGACACCTCAGTAAAAGGTCTCCCCAATTGTGGACATCTTTTTAAAAGCCCTCACGTCTATGTGCCAATTATTTGTTTAGATCTGTGTCTCCTCCCTTTGAATTCCTCATAGCCTGGGGATTTTCTTGGGTCCCCAGTACTTAACACAGTGTCTAGCACAGGGGAAGTATTCAATAAACACTTTTCCAGCATTGAGTGAATGAATGAAAGAAACAATCTGAGGGCCGCCAGCCCTCATTTTTGTGTGAAGATGTTCAGAATCATGCCTTGCACTTGTTAGCATGTTTTTAAGACTCTCAAAGCATTTCTGACATTGTTTGTTACTTTGTTTCTCATCATACCCAAGAGGTAGGCAGGGAGAGGAATATGACTCCCTTTGGTAGACAAGGACTCCAAGATGCTGAGAGGTACAGTGACCTGCGCAAGGTCACAGGAGAGATGGCACAGAGTCATAGGAGAGTTCTGACCTCCTGACTCTGGAGCTGGGGCTCATTCCACTGCCACCACTGGCTTCCTCATGTCCCACATGAAAAGGGGTGTCAGGAAAAGGAAGACAGCTTGAGGCTAAGGATCCTTTGGTCCTTTTCGGGGAACCTTTCCTTCTTAGCAAAAGCCCAAATCCACAGCCCAAGGAAGAAGTCATCTGAAACTGTGGAAGCACTGGGCCCAGAGCCAGCAGAGCTGGGCTCCAGTCTTGGGGTTTCCACTTTCTAGCTATTTGATCTTGGGTATGTCATTTACTTTCTCTGAGCCTCAGTTCCTAAGAAGTGGCACGTGTCTTCTTCACAGGGCGATTATAGAATCTGTGGCCATCCAGGGCGTAAAAGAATTTATTCTCTGTTTCATACGCATATGAGGGGAAAGACGAAAGTGACATGGCAAATACAAGGCAAGGTGGACAAGGCCTCAAGTTCAGACCTGTGCCAGGACATGGCCTCGGAGCTCTATGTTTAAGCAGAAGTCACCGGCACAAGCTGCCCTCTGTCATATCATTCCTGCCTTTCCTGTCACTGCCCTATAGCCAGCTGGGGAAAGGGCAGGGTAAAGGGTTTCACTTCAATCTAAACCTGCAAAAAGGCATTTTCCTAAATTCCTTGACCTCGTAAAAATGATCTACTTACTGGTAGGTAACAGATTCACCAGATTCCGGCCAGCAGCCTCTTCCCAGATTACCCTTTGGCCATTTTGCTACTTATTTTCCCCTCTAAGAGGTGGGTGGGAGGTCTGTAACATACCAGTCCCGACCCTGCTGGTCTTCATTGGGGTAGGGGTTGGTAGGCACAGGGCCTTAGGGACAATTACTTTTATTAAGGCTCCAGAAAAGCCACCCTCACCTCTTCAGTTATTCAAATATTATAAGGCCTTGCAGAGCATAAAATGAAATGGCTGACTACCGCGACATTTTATACCCTCTCCCTGGAAATAGCCAGTTGCTACCTGCTATTTTTTTTTTTTATGTTCCCATTATTAAGGTCATGAGTTCAGGCTTTGTTCCCACACAATTAACTTCACCTAGAGACAGGGAGATCTATTCCAAAGCTATAGACAGTGCCGTTCCTATTGTACTGTTTGGTAAATATTTACTTGCCTGTCCTATCCACAAAATAAACTCCTCAGAGGTGAGAAATCTGCTTTATTCAAGTATTTCCAGTAACTGGCACAGTGCCTAGCACATGGTAGACATTTAATAATTATAGCTACCGTTTATTGTATACTGTGCTAGGCACCTTCTTATGTATCATCTCATGTATCCTTACAACAACTCTACAAGGTAGAAATATTATCATTCCCATTTTACAGATGTGGAAACTGAGGCTCAGAAAGGCAAAGTAACTTGTCTAGGACAACACAGCTAGGAAATCGCAGAATCAGGATTGCATAGAGGATGACTAGCTTCAGAGTCTGTTTTCCTGCCATTTTTGTAGTTGGCTCAATGCCATCCACCTCCACTGCTGGAACCCTTTCCTGCATAGTGCCACTTCTCCAGCTGAGAGGCAGAGGCTGCCTCTGATCCTCTCTCCTGTATTCCTGACTCTCTCTGGGGCCCTTACCCTTGGCTTTCCCAGTTACCTTCAGTTCTCTCAAAGCAGAATGGGCCACTTATCCTTTTTCCTTTCCTTATACCTGATGTCTGCAATGGTGGGGCAAGGATTTCTTAATACAAGTGCATGGAGCCTGACTGAAAAGGAAAAATTCACACTGATTAAAATGATGAGGCAGTCAAGGGACACTTCAGGATCCTGTCGGTCCTCAGGGAAGCCTCACATCCTAATCTGGACCAAGTCACTGACTCCCTCCCCAGTGGGGCTGATGTGATTGTCCGTTCAAATGATGACAATAATGCTGACCCTTTTCATGGGAAGGAGGAGGAGAGGAAGTATGTGGGAAGAGTTAAAGCTCGGAAGAGAGAAGATCAGAGATGAAAAAACATGAGTTTCAGGCTGAATTTAGAGTATGACATCATTCTTTTTAGAAGTCGTGTCTCTTTTAATTCATGTTTATGAAACTGCTTTTTGGAGTTCCTTGAATTCCTCATTTTGCTAATTTTCTATCTCCTATAACAAGAGTCAAAAAGAGGGGCGGCTTGAGTCCAGCGGGTGCTTAGATTCAAGCCTTTGCAGGAGAAACTAGAGACTCAAAGACTCACAAAGCCCTCTTACCCTCACCAAGGAATGAAAGATGGTGACAGCAGGAGGAACTGGTGACAGCTTGGAAGGTGGCTTTGGCTAGCTGCAGGTATAGGAGGATTTTCAGTGGGAGACAAACAGGTCTTAGGAGGGGGTCTCACTCTGAGCTAGGGAGGGGTCCTTCAACACCCGTGTATTCCCTCAGGCCCACGTGTGGGCCGCTAAAGCAGACACTGTCGTCTCAGGGCTTGTGGGCTCAGCACAGATGAAAATGGTATTTAACAGACGAGAGAAAAATGTATTCAACACCCAACCTAGTTATGATTTAGATGCAGCCCGTGGGCAGAATAGCAATGAGCTCTTATTTTAAGCAAGTGGTAGAGAGATGAAAGGAGATCAAGTGTGTTGAATCAACCCAGGTTTTTGCAATCAGTGAACTAGATTGGAGACCACACCCTTCTCAGAGAGAGAGAGAAGAGAGAAATATGAGGAGTCTTTCTTACAAATGAAGAGCTTCTCTTTTCAGAGAGGAGTGTTCATATTGCTGCAGAGTGACTTTCATCTAAATCATCCCTGGAGAAAATTTATACCCCATCTTGGTGCAGAACTCAGGAAGGGAAGGAGACTCCAGCCCCACTCCTTGGTCCTTCAGACCCAAGAGAGACCCTCCAAAAGTAAGAGAACCCTGGACTGAATGGACTCTCGTTGTCATCTAGCAAATGCTATGACAGTGGTTCCCACGTATAGTTTTGGTGCCAGATCCTTTATATATATTATTTCATTCCAACATCGTGATAAAGTAGGTACTTTTACTTGCATTGCTGTAAATGGACAAACTAAAGCTCAGGGTAAGTGTATAGCCCAAGGTCACACAATAAAAAGGACAGACCCAAGATCTGAACTTAGGCCTGTCTGACCCCCTAAACCCACATTTTCTCTGCTACACCACAGAGATCTTTGCTCAATTGCCACTTCTCAGTGAGGCCTTCTCTGACCACCCAGAGTAAACCACACACTGCCTCCTTCCTGGGGCTCTCTATGCCCCATCCCTATTTTCTTTCTTTCTTTCAAGGTTTTTTTTGATGTGGACCTTTTTTTTTTTTAAGTCTTTATTGAACCTGTTACAATATTGCTTCTGCTTTATGTTTTCTTGGGTTTTTTGGCCACAAGGCATGTGGGATCTTAGCTCCCCGAGCAGGATTGAACCCGCACGCCCTGCATTGGGAGGCGAAGTCTTAACCACTGGACCACCAGGGAAGTCCCCCTATTTTCTTTCTCTTCTCAGCACTTAAAAGCATCTGGCCTACTGTATCTTTACTTGTTTATTTGCTTACTGTCTGTTTCCTTCCCATACAACCTCCACTCTAGGAAGGCAAAGATCTTTATCCATATCCCTAGCGCCTTGGAACAGGGTCTGGAAAATGAGTGAATCATTCAGTGAATAAGTGAATGTTGAATAACCTCTTGCCTGACTTTCTGTTGGAAAGTGGGCAGAAATACATTCCACTTTTGATAAAAAGCAACCCAATGGTCCTTTAGAAAACCTGAAGGTTCTAGACTCCGACAGAATAAACAGACAGCGGGCCTGCTTTTTGGAAGAAAGGGCATTTATAGGAGAAATTGGCATCCAAGCTGTCAAAGTGGGTGAGATGCAGATACGAGGTGCTGGTTCACAAGCTAATTTGAGTGCACACAGGGATCTGTGTATAAGAAAATAAAACAGGTAACTAGAGATGCTGGGCGGACAACAGAGCTCAGTCTCTAGGAAGAACCAACAAAGCCATTCCACAGCTTTGGTATGGATCGTGTGTGTGCTTGTTGCCAATAACTTTTTCTTCATTTAGGAAGATAAGGGGGGGGTGGGGTGTGCAGATAAGACTTCCCTGCAGCACAGACACTGACTGTACCAGAGAAGAGATTTATGAAGTCACTTTTATTTATTTATTTTTTTGGCCATGCCACCAGGCTTGCGGGACCTTAGTTCCCCAACCAGGAATCCAACCCAGGCCCCAGCAGTGAAAGCGCCGAGTCCTAACCACCAGACTGTCAGGGAATTCCCACAAAGTCACTTTAAAGCAGTAGTTCTTTAATTTGCCCCAACTGATAACTTGGGGAAGTTTCTTAACCTCAGGGGGGATTAAATGAGATAATGTATGTAAAACCCTCACTACCAGGCCTGGAACCTGGGGACCACATGACATTCACTATTAAATTAATATCCTTTTCTGAAAATCCGATAAACACAACAAACTCTCCAGAAAAATGCACATTTGACCATACATTCAAAATTTTGCATACAATTTCAGAGGGGATCGGAGCCTTCCAGAGGGCCACTGAGCCAGGGGTTAAGGACAAGTGCCTTAAAGAAACAGATGGTTTCCCAGGCCAACAAGATTTGACTATAACTCGCTAGAATATATTCACACAACTAAAGAGACAATGTAGTGTATAGAACAGGGCTTAGTAAACCTTGGGAGCACAGAAGTGGAGAGTTACAGAGGCAAACATAGGATGTCCCCACTCGAGCACTACATACTAAGTGAAGGGTGCCCTGGCCCAGGAACCCATTTGTGTGTCCCTGATGGCAGTGGTTTAGCCCTACTATAGAGACGTGTGTAGCAGGCCTTGGCCTGATATCTTGAACATTTTGATCATGTCACCTAATTCCCCTGGCTCTGACTGCACCCATATCACCAATCGATCTTCTGATTATAACATGGCTCTGCCAGTGGAGGGTCTACGGGGAGAGAAAGGAGAGTCTAGTCCCCTCCACTTACATTTCTCATTGTAAATTAGTACACGGGCATTCAGGGTTTGTAGAACAGTCTGTGAGTATGGCTAATCCCTCCTCCTCTGCTGACATACAGATCAGTTTTCCATGCCCATGAAGCTTCTTGGGTGATAGCCAATAAACCTCAATGTGCTGTGATTGAGAGCTCTTATTTCTACTCAATTTTCTTTTGAGTAATTTCTCTCTTAGGAATCTACCCTAAGGAAATAATTAGGAGTTGAGATGTACCCATGTACATACAAAAGATGTCGACCATAGTGGATTTTCAAAAACTTTTTGAGTTAATTTTTAGATTAACATTCAGTTTTACAGAATAATATTGAGAGATTCCATATACCCTTCCCCAGTTTAACCCAGTGGTAACTGTCTTAGTCTGTTTGGGCTGCTAGAACAAGAATACCACAGACTTGGTGGTTTAAAAAACAAACCCTTATTTCTCAGAGTTCTGGAGACTGGGAAGTCTAAGACCAAGGCACCAGCAGATTACATGTCTAATGAGAGCCCCTTTCCTGGTTCATAGATGGCTGTCTTCTCACTGTGTCCTCACATAGTAGAAGGGGAGGAGGAACTCTCTGGTGTCCTTTTTATAAGGGCACTAATCCCATTCATGAGGACTCTTCCCCCCTGAATATCCTCCTAATCATCTCCAGAAGGCCCCACCTCCAAACACCATCACAACGGGGATTAGGTTCAACATATGAATTCTGAGGAGACAAAAACATTCAGTCTACGGCAATAATATCTTGTATAATCATAATCAAGGAATTACCATTCAAACAATCGACAGATTTCACTATTTTGTGTGCACTCATTTGTGTTTATTTAGTTCTATGCAATTTTATCACATGTAGATTTGTGGGATCACCACCATAGTCAAGACATAGAATAGTTCCATCACAAGAAATGACGTTAATTTTTACAGTAAAAAAGTAAAAACAACTTCAGCATCCAGCATTAGGAGATTGCTTACATAAATTATAGTATAGTTACAGAGTAAAATATTATTCACTCATTTAAAATGGTGAATACATAAATATTATAAAATGTAAAGATTGTTTAGTATGGGAAAATGTTTATAAGACACAAAGTTTTATGTATAATATATATATTTTAAAGTAAGTGTTGGGACTTCCCTGGTGGTCTAGTGCAGGGGTCCCCAACCCCCAGGCCTTGGACTGGTACAGGTCCGAGGCCTGTTAGGAACCGGGCCGCACAGCAGGAGGTGAGCAGGGGTCAAGCTAACGAAGCTTCATCTGCCGCTCCCCATCACTCCCCATCGCTCCCCATTGCTCCCCGTCGCTCCCCATCACTCCCCGTCACTCCCTATTGCTCGCATTACCGCCTGAACCACCCCACCCCACCATGCATCCATGGAAAAATTGTCTTCCACAGAACTGGTCCCTGGTGCCAAAAAGGTTGGGGACTGCTGGTCTAGTGAGTAAGAGTCTGCACTCCCAATACAGGGGGCCCAGTTTCGATCCCTAGTCAGGGAACTAGATCCCACATGCATGCCGCAATTAAGAAGTCCACATGCCACAGCTAAGAAGTCCACATGCCACAACTAAAAGATCTTGTGTGCCTCAACTAAAGATCCAGCATGCCACAACTAAGACCCAGCGCAGCCAAAATAAATACATAAAATAAATTAAATAAATATTTTTTAAATATAAATTTATTTTTTATTTTATATATTTATTTTTGGTTGTGTTGGGTATTCATTGCTGCATGCGGGCGTTCTCTAGTTGCAGCGAGTGGGGGCTACTCTTCGTTGCGGTGCATGTGCTTCTCATTGCAGTGGCTTCTCATTGCGGAGCACAGGCTCTAGGTGCACGAGCTTCAGTAGTTGTGGCACGCAGGCTCAGTAGTTGTGGTGCACAGGCTTAGTTGCTCCGCAGCATGTGAGATCTTCCCAGACCAGGGCTCAAACCCATGTCCCCTGCATCAGCAGGCGGACTCTTAACCACTGCGCCACGAAGGAAGCCAATAAATAGTTTTAAAAAATAAAAAATAGGGCTTTCCTGGTGGCACAGTGGTTGAGAGTCCGCCTGCCGATGCAGGGGACACGGGTTCGTGCCCCGGTCCAGGAAGATCCCACATGCCGCGGAGTGGCTGGGCCCATGAGCCATGGCCGCTGAGCCTGCGCATACGGAGCCTGTGCTCCACAACGGGAGAGGCCGCAACAGTGAGAGGCCCGCATACCGCAAATAAATAAATAAATAAATAAAATAAAAAATAATGTAAGTGTTGAGGAATACTTGAAGGAAATATGCTAGAAGTTTCTAACACTATCTTTTGATGGTAGAGTATGTTGTGCTTTTCCTCTGTTTTATTTTTGTATATTTTTCAAAATTTTCTATAATAAGCATCTATTATGGACTGAGTGTTTGTATCTTCCCCCCAAATGTTGAAGCCCTAACTCCCAATGTGATAGTATTTGGAAGTGGTGCCTTTGGGAGGGTTATCAGGTATAGACAGGATCATGAGTGTGGAGTCCTCACGGTAGAATTAATGATTTTATAGGAAGAGAGAGAGAGATTGCTCTCTCTCTCTGCCATGTGAGGACACAGAGAGAAGGCAGCTGTCTGCAAGCCAGGAAGGGCCTCACCCAGAAGCAAATCAGCTGGCACCTTCATCTTGGACTTCCAGCCTCCACAACTGTGAGAAATAAATGTCTGTTATTTAAGCCTCTCACCCTACAGTACTTTGTTATGGCAGCCTGAACTGACTAAGACAGCATCTTTTAATCAAGAATGGGGTTGCTGGGCAGGGGGAGGTGTGGGAAAATACATGGGTGGGGGGGAAAGGGGAAATCAAAACAAAAAACATAACTAAATAAAAATAGCGATTCAAGGCTAAAACCCTAAAGTGAAGAGGGACTGCTCTCTGGGCAGGCAATTGTTCTGTTTACACCTGGGCTCCAGCCCCGGGATCCAGGGGCTGTGGCCTCTTTTCCCAGCCACCCAAAGAAGTTTAGAGGAAGTCTCTACAGGCTCTGCAGCTCCCAAGCTTAAACTGGGTGCAGCAGGAAAGTGAGGGCATCCTCTGGGCCTCAGCTTTATTTATCAAAAACAAGGAGGCTAGAGAGACTGAGTGGCAGGGGCTGGGGCTGGGGGCTGGGAGTGGAAGCAGCCAGGTAGCTCACCCTTGCCTGTTCCACACTCACCTTCCAGATCTGCAACCCAGGAGGGAGAGGAAGGGGGTGTGGGGAGTGAGACAAAGGATGGGTGGAGCGTCTGCTCAGGCCAACTGCTCAGGCAGTGACCTGTGGGAGACAAATGAGGGCAGAGTCTGGGCCTGGAATCTGTCCTGCCCCGGCATAAGCCTAATCTGCCAGGAGACCGTGCCCTATCTGATAAGAGTATTGGCCTGAGAGTCAGGCATCTGAGTTTCAGTCTAACTGTGCTTCAAAGCAGGGCAGTGTGGCTAAGCCAACTGATATGGCAGACATTTTGACATGGGAGACATTTTGATAGAATTGAGTCAAAATATAAAATTACCATTTAAATACTATCAAGTCATATCCAACCCTTACTTTCCATCTGATGCTCACCCTACCCCTGACTTTCATTCCATCATTAACCTTGACTCCATTCCTGACTTCTACCATGTCTCTGAGCCCCTCTCCGTCCTTGATTTCCAAAGGTGAGAGCTGGCATTGCCTGGGCTCAGAGTGCAATTGAGGATGTCTGCTTAACATGTGTCACTTGACAGTAAAAAATATATACAAATTTAATGATTTGGTTTTTAGGGTAAATTTCCTCAGATGAATAGTGCCACTTCCATGCATCCATGGTTGAATGGCTGCTTTAAAATCTGCTAAAGGTATTGGAAGTACTTTCTAAACAAAGTGAGAGATCTTAGGGAGGATTCCCAAGTGGAAAAGCCAGAGGCCCCAGAAGAGAAAGAAACAACTCCATCTGGGAATGAAATACCCTAGAATCCCTATGAGGATATGGGTGTCCATCTGCCTGGAATTCTGCCCTTTGGGAGGTTGCCTGCCCTTTTGCCATCCCATGGTTCTGTGAACAGTCAGTCACAGTGCCACGCCTGCCCCAGGCATCAGAGGTGGGCCACGGCTCAGGCCTGGCCAATTTCAGTACCTAACTCCTGTCCACAGTGACTGGTCCAAGAGGAGGGTACAGAATCCAAGCAGAGCCAGCCTCCTTCCGTGGCGTCTAACAATATGGTCCCTGGAGAGAACATCTTCAGGATCTTCCTCCAGTATCATGGATCGTAAGGATGAAGGGAATCTGGGGCTGCTGGCAGCCATGTTGCCACCATGCAGTCAGCAACCCCACTTCAAACTTCCTAAGCCGATAAATTCTTTTTGCTTAAACTGGATCAAGTCTGTTTTCTGTCAGTTGCAACGAACAGACCCCTAACACATTATTCCACTCTTTATTTTGGCACTTATGGAGATCCCAAGACTGCCTAAAGAGAAGCCTCTTACTGACAGGCCCTGCCCGCTTGTCAGAGCCCACGGTCAGACGTCCCACTCAGGAAAGAGATCCTCTGTGAAAGGAAAACTTACATGCTTCAGAGGAAACCTAAACCGGCTATCTGTGTATACCAATCAACCAAGTCCTTTATTCATAAATGTCTTTCGATCAAAAAGAGATGCATAACTAGGCACATACTGGTGAAGTTTCTGACCTTTGAGGATAAAGGTCCACCTCCAAAGTTTCTGGAAATAAAGGACCAAGACTTAGATTGGCATCAGACCTCTTACCTACAATACTGTATGCTGGAAGACAAAAAAGTGAGGTCTTCAAAGTTCTGAGGGAAACAATGAATCTGAACCTAGAATTCTTTCCCCAGCCAAATGAGCATACACAAGATTGAGGTCCTACAAGTTTCCCTCTCACGCTTCATTTCAAAAAAGTACACATAGCCTGGCAAAATGGAAAAGGAATCCCAGCACGAAATGGACCTGAATGGGAGACAGGAAAGAGAGAAACTAACCTTAGAGACTTATGAAGGTGACATTTCATAAACTGAAGAAGAATGAGAAGAGCCTCCGTATTATTAAATCCAGGTGGTGGATTTAAGGGTGTTCCTTGTATTTTTATTTTAGCTTTTCTCTGTTTGAATTTTTTCATAATTTAAAGTTGGAAAAAATAGAAGCACAGGATCAGAGAGAAAAAAAATAACAACACGTATCTATTATGTCAACAGGAAAAAAGAGGCAGTTAAATGCTAAGGTGAATGAAAATATTGGCCATTTAATGTTTTGTTAATAACGTAGGTATTTCCTAATTTACTAGGTTCTACCATCTAGATATTTAAACATATGCACATTAAAAAACGTGATTTTGGGGTTGCACAACAACCTGAATGTACTTAATATCACAAAACTGTACACTTAAAAATGGTTAAAATGGTAAATTTTATGTTATATCTATTTTACCACAATAAAACATTTAATGAAGTGTGATTTTTAAAAATTCAGTATTTTCATTATTTGTAAAAACTCTAGCTGGAGCTTTCTGGGAAGCAATAACTTTTGTTATGAAGAAACATTTATATGCTGCAAGAACCATTTTTGTATGTGTTTCCTTGTACACGGGTATGTGTGAGCAAGGATTTCTTTAGACATATACCACTTGCTGATTGGAGGATATGAGCATCTTCGACTCTATATTTCCAGGGTGGTTGTCCCACCAGAAGGGTATGAGTGGTCCAATGCTCCACATTTTTGCCAGCACTCATGTTTTCAGACTTGCACGTTTTGGGTGTGAAATCTGAGTCTCGCTTTTGTGGAGCAGGGGTGAGCAGTATATGATTTGTCAGCCTGGCTTCAAGGGTCAGGACAGCACCCAGCACCTGGTCCAGCAGTGACACAAGCAGGTATGATGTTGGTTGCATTGCATTGGCCAGGGACATTTGTCCCGTGGGAAGTGCTTTGTGTTAAGGGGGAACCAGAGTGCACCACGAGGACCTGGATAGGAGATACATACCAAGAAAAATAAAACTAACAAACCTGAGGAATAGATCCACAGCTGACAGCAGACAGGAGAGAGAAGATGCTGGGGCAGCTGGTATGAGGCTTACAGAGTAGGATTCTTAGAGGAGGAGAGTTAGCAGCAATGCTGGAAAGAGTAGAGGAAAAGAACTCGGTGAAGAGAAGGGGGTGACATTTAAGAGACTATAGCCTGAGGACTTCCTTGGAGGCACAGTGGTTACAAATCTGCCTGCCAAGCAGGCAACACGGGTTTGATCCCTGGTCTGGGAAGATCCCACATGCCAGGGAGCGACTAAGCCCGTGTGCCACAACTACGGAAGCCCGTGCGCCCTAGAGCCCACGTGCCGCAACTACCGAGCTGCGTGCTGCAACTACTGAAGCCCACGTGCCTAGAGCCTTGCTCCACAACGATGTGAAGCCTGCACGCCGCAACGAAGAGTAGCCTCCACTTGCCGCAACTAGAGCAACGAAGACCCAACGCAGCCTAAAGTAAATAAAATTTAAAAAAGAGAGAGAGAGAGAGAGAGAGACTATAGCCTGTTCCAAAGCTCAAAGGCAGGAGAAAATTCTTAGGCACTGAGGGAGAGAAGAGGGGTGTGTTTGGCAGAAAAGAATTCAAACTAGAGATTAATCAGAAAATAAATTGATTCATGCCTCAGTATCTTCATTCATAAAATCAGAATATTGATGTTACCTATCTCAAAAAATTGTTGGGAAAGTTACATGAGATAATATCTCTAAGGCACTTGGCATAATGCCTGGAAAAAGGAAACTCAGTAAGTACTAGCTCTTGTTAACGCAAGATCTCCTTAAACCAAGTTGTCCAAGACCACGTAGCTGATAAGTGGGCGTCTAGGATTTGAATAGTTTCTCTGATTCCAAAGCCCAAGCTCTAAATCCTAATACCTAATAACGACTGTGCTGTACCTAATAACTACCATTTGCTGAACACAGTGCTCCATTCTCTACATTCATTATCTCATTTAACCCTTGTAACATCCTCAAGCTGGGTATCGCCATTTTACAGAAAAGGAACTTGAGCATTGTTTTAACTCACTTGCCCAAGTTCACACAGTTGGGACTCACACTCCGGCCTGCCTGGCTCCAGTGCCCTCTCCCCAACACCACACTGGAAGTCAGGAGGCTCGGGTTCCAGTCCCAGATCTGCTACTGATCAACCTGTATCGCTGAGCCTCAGTTTCTTCACTTTTTAAAATAACAGGGGCTGGGATAGAGAATGGTCTCTCTGGTCCCTTTAAACTCTACTGTTCTGAGAAGGTGGGTTTGGTGAAGTCAGACAGCAGTCCAGGTAGGAGGGAGGGGTATGTCTGAATCAGACAGGATCCCCATCCCCATCTGACGGCACAACATCAACCAACAGAGATCCAGAAGGGCCGAGAGATGAGTCCGGGTCTCCAAAGCATTAGTCATCGTCTGCTCCCACTCCCCAGGGGATGAGCAGAGACGCTGCTCCAATTATACTGGGATGATGAGGGACCTCTAAGATGATGAAAGGGTGGGAGAGGAGGTGTCAGAGGATACAATGGGACATCTGACTCATTCAGCCTGGAGAAGAGAAGTCAAGAAGGGCCAGGCTTCAAGTCTCCAGTGAGTATGGGGGCTGGGTGGCAGGGTAGAAAGAACAAACGGTTAAGACTCAGGGTGTCTGGGACCTGGTCCCTAGTCCTAGCTCTGCCACTAAAAAGCAGTATGACCTTTGTTTGACAAGTTACTTTACCTCTCCAATCTTCAGATTCCACACCTAGTAAGTTAGGGAAATAACTTTAAAAAAAACACCCCACCAATTTCTACAAAGAAATGTATAATATTATAGCTAAAAACAACTAGAAATGGCTCAACTACCCTGGCAACGGAGAGAACTGCTAAGCAGACTCGGGGAGGGGGAGGGGAGGCGGGGGAGAGTTGATGCAACAGAGTGTTAAAATGCCATTTGGAATGCTGAATAATAGCAAACATTTATTAAACACTAACTACATGCCAGGCACGGGGCAGAGGTCTTGACACACATGATCTCATTTAACATCCTCAAGTATCTTTTGAGGTAGGCGTTATCACCATCTTTCAGATGCGTTAACTGAAGCCTGGAGAGGCTAAGTCACCCAACAAGTGGATAAGTGATGTCCTCAGGACTCAAACCCAGAGGTCCATCCGACTCGGAGGGCCGTGCCCCTAACCTTTACACGCTACTGCCTCAGACTGTTGGATGTGAGGACCACGCAGAAATGCATATATGACACAGTGTTAAGTGGGGAGAAAAAAAACCCCTCTAGAGTGCTTATGTTAATCTAAGAACATTGGCATCGACATTAGGTTTGGAAGTTTATAAATAACAGGCAATTTAGGATGCCGAGAACTTACTCGGGGCTGCTAAAGTTTAGATATTTCTGCTTACTTGTTGGTAGAGATGATGAAACGTACAATACCTGAGTGAGGGGGTGAGTACTGATGACAAGGCCTTTCTAGTTCTTTTCTTTCTAGTTCTTTCTAGTTTCTTTTCCTAGGTGAGCAGAGGTTGCACTGCTTCTCAACCTTGGCTGCATATTGGAATCAAGTGAGAAACTTTAAAAACTGTTGGTGTCCAGGTCCACTCCCAGAGATTCTTATTTAATTGATACGGGTGCAGCTTTGGCATTGGAAGTTTTAAAATTTCCTCACGTGATTCCAATATGCAGAAACATTTGAAAACCACTGGTCTACCTGATACAGGCCTAACTCCTTCACTTGGCATAGAAGGCCTTCTTTGATTTCTTCAGTAAGCGCCCCTATATCCCTATTTCTCACCTGTTTTCTCCAAGCCAATTACAATGTCCTGACCATGCTCTGCTCTAATGTTTACATTTCTGTGCCTTTACATGTTATTTCCTCTGCCTGGAAGGCCTTTCTTCTCCCTCATCTATCTGGAAAACTCCATTCGTCTTCAACAACAAGGCAGCCAGCCTCCAAGATGGCCCCCAATAATCCCCACCTGGTTGTATTCATGCCCTTGTGTGGTCCCCTCCCACACTGAATAGGCCTGACCTGTGTGGATATGATGGAGTATGACTTCCAAGGATAGGTCATAAAAGACATTGCAGCTTCCACCTTATCCTCTCTTGGATCACTTGCTCTGGGAGAAGCCAGCTGCCATGTCTTCGGCGGCCCTATGGAGAGCTTCACGTGGTAAGGAACTGAGGCCTCCTGCCAACAGCCATGTGAGTGAGCCAGCTTGGAAGTGGATCCTCCAATCCTAGTCAAGCCTTCAGACGACAGAAATCCCAGCTGACATCTTGACTGCAACCTCATGAGAGATCTTAAGCCAGAACCACTCAGCTAAGCCATTCTAGAATTCCTGAGCCATAAAGTGTGAGATAATGTTTGCTGTTCTAAGCTGCTAAATTTGGGGGTAATTTATTATACAGCAATAGATAACTAATACAAATGACAAGTTCAAGTATATGATACTCTGTGAAGACTTTTTAGCCTCTCCTCTGCTGAAGTTGAATCAAACACCGTGTGCCACCTCTGAGCCTGATACACTCCCTATTATAGCACTCATCACATGGGGCCCTCCTATGACTTGCCTTTCTTGCCCTCTAGATCCAGTTCCAGGAGGACAGGGCCAGCCATAATGCAGGCTTCAGTAAACACTTATAGAATGAATGAACACATATGAGAACGGTCATTTGAGTCTAGTCCAGGCTCCTTCCCTACAAAAACTCCAAGGTATGGTGGCTGGAAATGATGGATGTCATGGTGAATGGGTCCTGAGGATTTTCTTAATAATTCGACAAAACCCTGCTACCCATGGATGTATCTAAAGCACTAGACTGGAAGTCAAAAGATCTGGATTTAAAAGTCTGGCAACTACCTGATGAATTTTTCTGAGATTTGGTTTCCTCTTGGACCAAAAGATGTAAGGGCTCTTCCAATTCTAAAATTTAATGATTCTATATTTCCAGCTAGCGATTACTCCTGATCCATAAATGAAGGTAAAATAGGCTAATAGTGTTCAACCATAGCAAGGGTTTTCAAAACCCTTGCATATCAGAAATACCCCTGGAGTTTATCTCACACACACACACACACACACACACACTCCCCTGGTCCCCACATTATTCCTGCTGAATGAGCTTCTCTGAGTCTCTGGAGACATGGCCAGGGCATCTGTATTTTTATATAGTTCCAAAGTGATTCTGATGTGCATCTAGAGCTGAAAATCATGAATCTACAATATGTGGGTTAGAGACTTAAAATTTTTTTTCTGCCAGCTGGTTGGCTCCATTGTTTATAGAGTACAGTACTGATAGATATGTTACCTGAACTGTTAACTTTATATGAGTAGATGGATGGATGGATGGAAGGATGGATGGAACCAGGCTACCTCTACTGCTAGAAAAGCAACTCAAGGTATACTGTTAGGACTCAGTCAGGTCTTCAACAGGAATGACTCTTTGCATGACCCAACTGCTTAGGACATCTACTGGAGATCAAACTGTGGGGTATTTTAGCTTCCATAGGGTAAAGAACTGCTTTCTTTTTGTTAGATAGGAATGAACAGGAATTAAGAGCACTGCTTTTGGAACCCAGAAGTTTAGGTTCCTGGCTCCAGCACTTACATACATGCCCAGTGACTATGGCTGGACTAGCAAATCTTTGTGAACCTCACTCTCCTGATCTGTTGTATGGGCAACATGCACTTCTTTCCAGGAATGTTGTTAGGGTTAAATGCCACAAGGTAGGTAAAACACTTAGCACAGTATCTGGCACAGAACAAGTGCTTATTAAGTAGTAGCACGCTATGGCAAAAACAAAATATGGCCCTTTTATTATTAACAGCAACATATACTTGTCTAGTGCTTTGTCAATTACAAAGCGCTCTTACATTTTATATTGAAACCCTCTCCCCCCAAAAAATCCCAAGGTGGGCAAGGCAGACCCTAGTGACCCCATTTTACAGAAAAAGAAAGAAAGGCTCAGAAGGGTTCACTGGCTCTAGATCAAATGGCAAAAGAAAGTGTCAGTGTCTGAATTCAGACCTGGGTGTGATTCCATGAAAATGAATAATTATACATGCACACTTGGCAGGCTGAGCATCTAGGGACCATCTGGTTTAGCAGGCTGAGGACTGGATTTCTGAGCAGCTTCTTTTTTTAGATGAAAGCAAGATGGGAAAAATAAGCTGGCAAACTACTTTCCTTCATTCAACACTGGTGGGATTTGTGCTCAGTTTTGCCCTCTTTTTAACTCTCAAATGCTACATGTCCATGGATCTCAGTTTACTCCACCTGCCCTTGGCCGCTCTGTCACGGGCTCTGCCCTGGGCCCCACAGCTGGGATCTGGGAAAACCAAAAAAAAAAAAAAAGGAAGCAGGAGCAGCTGGAGACATCTGAGGGCTGGACGAACACCAGCTGCTCCCAAGTCTGGCTGGGGAACAAGAAGCCTGCTGATGGGGGCATGTGGGGAGGGGACAGCAATCTCTGCTCCCCATGTCAGTCAACAAGAGGATGCTTTTCCCATCCAACAGATGGGTCCTGCTCCTGGAATAATGTAATAAAGTAAAATACTAAATATGGCACAGAATCTATGTCTCTTGGGGAGCAGGAGGCCAAGAGATCAAATGTTAGCTGAATCCAATCAAGAAGGCTCTCGTCGACGAGGTGGAACTCGAAATGGGCCTAAACGAATCGTGGTGTTTGGATGCACAGAAACAAGGCTGGGAGGCCCCGCAAGCATAAAAACATCACGAGAAAGGGCATGCATGTTTGTTTGGGGGATGGGTGGGCATATTACGGGGAAAAAGAAAAATGCATGGTAAAGAAGCAGAGGACAGGAGAGGTGAGGCGAGAACAGACAGCAAGGGGCACAGATGCAATTCTACAGAGGAAAGGGAATCTTGTAGATTCTTGACAATTCAGTGACGGAGACTCGACCACCACCCCATATCCCAGCTGGCAGATAGGGAAGCTGAAGTCATGAGACGAAAGCATACACACAGGTCACAGAGTGAGGGACAGGGAGAGAGTCAAGACAAGAACCCGGGGCGCCAGACAACTAGTTTGGTCATCTTTCTGTTAGACCACACTTCCAGCCTGGTATTTTGTTATAAAAATGGTGTGTCGGGCTTCCCTGGTGGTGCAGTGGTTGAGAGTCCGCCTGCCGATGCAGGGGACGCAGGTTCGTGCCCTGGTCCGGGAAGATCCTACGTGCCGCAGAGCGGCTGCGCCCGTGAGCCATGGCCTCTGAGCCTGCATGTCCGGAGCCTGTGCTCCGCAACGGGAGAGACCACAACAGTGAGAGGCCCGCGTACCGCAAAAAAAAAAAAAAAAAAAAAAAAAAATGGTGTGTCAGGCAGATCTGGCGGCAGAATGCAAGGGAAAAGAGAGGTTCGAGTCCAGGAGGCTGTAAAAATTATTCCAGGGTGAGTTGATGGAGGGACTAAACTCAAGTGAAATGGAAAGGATGGGCTGGGCGTGAGCACCATGGCGAGGGAAGAAACAAGAGGACTTCACAGGAATCGGATATGGCAGCGAGGGAGAGAGCTGTGCAGAGGTCATTCACAGGCCATTCTCAGGCCTGGGAGTTTCTCCTGAGGAGGTCACAGGGCACTTTAACCCCCTGACCTCAGACTCAAAGGCAGCAGACAAAAATTCATAAACTAGCCTCTACAACAAACTCCCTATCCCCAGGTCCTCGTCCCTTTGGCCAACTTCTACACAGACCTTCTCTGAGTCTCCCACTCAACATTTCAGGACCTTCAGTTTACATCTGGTGCTTAGATGTGTGTGTTCGGATGATAGGGTGTGAAATTAAAACCCAAACCAGAACCTAGGAGTGTAGCCTCTCCCTGGTGGTGAAGAGAACTTGCACAGCTAGAACTGTGGTGTGGATTTTGATTTTTTGATGTGAGGAGCAGGGAGATCAGAGCGAAAAGAATGGAAAAACTGTCTCTCTCCATCTAGCTCCACCTTCCCACGACAGTAGTAGCTGAGTGGCAGTTAGCAAGCTTCATGTGAGGAAACTCACTGAAACTGGAGAAGCTGGAATAGGAATTAGACCGAGACCATTTGGGGCCATTCAGTACAAGGGCAGATTATACCTAACCTTATGGGTATGTAAGGAGGACCAAATAAAACAATATTAGTGGGGCTTCCCTGGTGGCGCAGTGGTTGAGAGTCCGCCTGCCGATGCAGGGGACACGGGTTCGTGCCCCGGTCCGGGAAGATCCCACATGCCGTGGAGCAGCTGGGCCCGTGAGAAAAAAAAAAAAAAAAACAATACTAGTGATGGCTAATTATTAAGCCCTTAATATAGACACTGTGCTAAGCGCATAACATGAATTATTTCATTCAATTATTAAAACAACCCTAAGAGGTAAATACTACCCGAATTCCCATTTTACACATGAGGAAGTTGAAGCTCATAAAAGTGAACAAATTAGCATAGAGTCACAGGGCTAATAGCGGTGGAGTTGTCTGATTTCTGACCATGTTCTTCATCCCTGAACTGTTTTCCTCATCTGGCAAATCAGCAGAGCACCTGGCCCACAGTCCTCGGCAAAGCTCAGTTCTCTCCCCCAAACCCACCTCTCAGTAGCACTCAGGATATTTCTGAATCTCAATACAAGTCATATAGAAATTGCTGGAGAGTTTGACCTTCTTGATTCAATCTCATGAAATTACACTCCTCAGAACTTGACAGTTTATTTTTTCTGTAAATTTATTTATTTATTTATATTTATTTTTGGTTGCGTTGGGTCTTCGTTGCTGCATGCAGGCTTTCTCTAGTTGCGGTGAGCGGGGGCTACTCTTCGTTGCGGTGCGCGGACTTCTCATTGCGATGGCTTCTTTTGTTGCGGAACATGGGCTCTAGGTGTGCGGGCTTCAGTAGTGGTGGCATGCAGGCTCAGTAGTTGTGGCTTGCCGGCTCTAAAGTGCAGGCTCAGTAATTGTGGCACACAGGTTTAGTTGCTCCGCGACATGTGGGATCTTCCCGGACCAGGGCTCCAACCCGTGTCCCTTGCATTGGCAGGCAGATTCTTAACCACTGCACCAACAGGGAAGTCCAGAACCTGACAGTTTAAAGAGATGGGGAAGGTGCAAAACCAAGTGTATCTATTAGGCCATATGGCCCAGTGATTAAGAGCTTGGATTTTGATGCCTAAATTCCAGTTTTGCCAAATTCCTTCTGGTGAGAGCTTGATCAAATCACTTCTCTATGGCTCTGTTTCCTCATACATAAAATGAGGCTAATACCACCTGACCTCATGGGCTTACTGTGAACAGCAAATGAGATGATGCGTGTAAAGCTCTGAGCACAGTCTGGGACACACAGTAAGGGCCCAATAAATGTTGGCTATTACGATGATGATAATACCGTTTTCCATGCAGCTATGGCCAGGGACGTTTCGCCTCTGCATCTGGCTGTGATGGGACAGAAGTGAGCTTCCTACTGACTTCCTACATCCCATGTACAGAGTATGGGCCTCTCCTGTCCCTCTGTCACTTTGCAGGCCCAGGGGTAAGTGGTGCCCCAGAAGAAAAAGGGGGCAGACGAAGGTTCCCCACAAGGCCAAGACATAGAGTTGGAATCCATCAATTGACATTTCAAGAGCCCAGTAGTCTTCTTGAAGAAGGGCAAGCAGGGGAGCTGTATCAGGACACATGCTGGCAAGGGGCTTGGGGAGTGCTGAGAGCATAACAAGAACCCAATCAGTCTTAGCCTGACACGTCCAGGAAGTGGGAGGGATGAGGAATTTCATCCCATCCTGTATTTACTTACCATCCTTCCTAACTGACACACCACTCTGTGCACAGAAACTTCACAATATACCTATACCATTAGGATGCCTCCACAGGTACGGTCCTATAACAGGATGGGGAACAAGAAGATGCAAAAGAAACCCAAGACATCTTCTTTGCTTTCGGAAAGGATTCACTAGAATGCAATTTATCAGCACATGTCAATTAATATGCAGGATTACCTTGCTTATTTAAAAGGCCATTTAACTGGTGCCCTTTGATTCCCTGGAAGCTAACAAAAAACTGGACAAAAGACCAAAGGCCTGTGATACCCCCTCTGAGCAGTCAAAGGAAGGATTACAAAGTCTAAGCACTAAAGGCAGTGCATTCTAGTTGCAGGAACGTCCCTAAAGCCCTCTCTCAGTGACTATTTAGTTTTACTTGAGACAGTTGTAAATAACATGGCTGATCAGAAGTATAAATTTGAAGTGAACAGGGAGAGCTGCTGGGGGGTGGCACAGTCAAGGCAGTGAAGAGTAATGGCTGGCAGGCTGACCACAAGGGAGACAACACAAACTATGAAAAGCAATGAAAAGAACTAAGAGGCCAGCAGCTGGGAGCCACGCAGTGTAGGTGCAAACAGCTCTCCATATCTTCACAGATCACAGGGCGCCACTGCGCTGGCATTAGACCTGGTCACAGGTGTTTTTGTTCTCTGGGGATGGTATGGAATGTTAGGTACGGCCAGATGACTGGTTTTGGCCAATGAAATGTGAGTGGAAATAATGAGGGTCACTTCTGGGCAGGAGCTTTAAGGGCTAAGCGGGTGCTTCACCATGCTCTCTTCCTGTTCCACCGTGGCCAAGGGCAACATTTCCAGATAACGGCAGCTCTGCCAGCCTGGTTCCCCAAGTGAGGATAAAAATGATGCAGAGGATGGGCTTCCCTGGTGGCGCGGGGGTTGAGAGTCCGCCTGCCTTTGCGGGGGACGTGGTTTCGTGCCCCGGTCCGGGAGGATCCCACATGCCGCGGAGAGGCTGGGCCCGTGGGCCGTGGCCGCTGGGCCTGCGCATCCAGAGCCTGTGCTCTGCAGCAGGAGAGGCCACAACAGTGACAGGCCCGCGTACCGCAAAAAAATGATGCAGAGGAGAGTCTCGAGCTGACCCACAGAGGACAAGAAGCACAGGCAAGAAATAAACTTTTATTGCTTTTTGGGATTGTTTGTTACTACTGTATAATTGAATCTATCCTGATTGAAACATTCTAAAAAGTTAAATGAGGTCAGATCACATTAAGAAGTGTGTGCATTATCTTTTTGGTAAATTACCCTTCAATATTATAGTTAATATAATATTGTGTGACTTAAAGGATAATTTTCAGTGAGGAAAATTCACCTACTCCAATGACATCAGATAAATGAGTCATTACCAGAACATGAACTGAATAGAGGAGATGGATCCAGTTTCCAAACAACTTCTTTCTCTAGGAAGGGTCCAGGTCTTTACAAAATATACCTGCATTATTTAAGGGTCTAAGGCAGAAGTTGGGTCTCACGCTCTAATGCTGTCAGAACTGACTTCTCAGCGTCTGCAGAACCAGCCCCAGGCACAAGGGATGGCTTCTACTGGTTCTGTGATTGCTGAGGGGCTCTGGTCCCTGTCTAGGGGTTAAAAGGCCCTCCAATATATCTGTATGTGCTCTCATGGATGGAAATCCATAAGGTGTTCTTGAGTAAAAACAGCGAGGCAACAACTTGAGAATGTACAGCCTTATGAAGTATACATGGAACATTTACAAAATTGACCTCACACTGAGGCAACAAGCAAGTCTCAGAATGAAAACCACGTGGGTCATTTTCTCTGACCAAAAGCAGTTAAGCTAGAAAACAACAGCCATAGGGTAACTAGGAAAATCTCACATGTTTGGAAAGTAGGAATCATACTTTTAAATAATCCATGGGTTATACATCTTTTCACTTAATCCTCCTAACTATTCAGAATGCAGATCCTCATTTTAGAAATGCAGGAACTGAGACTAAAAAGAGAACATAATTTGCTCAAATTTACCCAGCTAGCAGTGGTGAAGCTTGGACTCAAAAACCACGCTATAGAACTCTAGAGCCAGGGCTTTAACGATATTCTCCTTATGCTCTGTCTCACTGGAATCCACAGATCCTCCCCAGGTAGGTCCACAGCCTCAATGGATCTGGTGTTTCACCTCTGAGAAAGAATAGCTGTTGAGAGATGGGAGACAGTCCCAGCTTGCTTTGGTGACACTGACCTTGGCCCTGTTGCATAGAGACGCATTTCCTCTTGCTCTTGCTTCCTCTGGGGTGCCCTACTTGGGCCAAGGTGAGAGGTCTAGAGTAGTGGGGAGGGGTGTTTCAGGTTGATGTTCCCAGACAGCTTTGAACTAGATCACTAGGAAGACTTCCTTTCCTTTCGAAGTTTTTTTCCACATGGGTACAAGTGGTAAGCAATCAAAGAAAGACAGAAGGAAAAGTTACTTCCAGATGGCTCCCCATCTTGCTGTAATGCAGTTTAAATACAGAAAATATTCTAGGCAAACATATCATTAGGCAAACATGAGTATTAATATCATTCATATTAAAAATGGAACAGAATGGAAATTCAACCTATATCTTGACTTAAATTTGAGACTAAGGCCTCAGAGCCAGAAGACAACTACAGCACCCTGATTCTGAGCAAGTTGGAGGCTCACGATATCTGAGGTAAGAGGCAAGACCAAAGTGTTCCTAAGACTTCTCTCTAGGGAAGGCTTCCTGAATTCGAACTGACCAAACTCCCTCACTTTTGTGGTGAAGGCCCGATCAAATGGCTACTTAACAATGTTATTCTCCCTTCTCCACCCCAACCTACGTCTGTTGTTTCCTGTCAAGCTACATTTTCAGCAAAACTCTAAGACATTCAGAGCTTCTGAGGTACCCGTTGTCCCTCAGCCTCTCTCCTTATGCTATCAGGACGATGCTGTCTGCCCCTTCCACGGGCTCACAAGTATAACTTCATCCTGACGAAATGCCTGAGACTATGTTTCATGCAGTGAGAAGGCTTGAAAATAAACAGAAAATCTGATGGTGGTCCATATCCTAGAAAGCTACCTAAAGTGTTTAGAACTCACCAAGCAACACTGGGGAGGGAGAAGGGGGAGGGGGAGGAAGAAATAGCAGCAGGTTGGGCTAGAGGTCCGGACAGTGGGAATTTTCCCTCCATCCTTTGGCTCCATTTCTTCCACTGCAGAAGCCACACTGGCCCAAGATGAGGGAGTCAGCTGGCTGGGTTAACAGCGTTCACAGTGCTCAGCCTGGGGCTTGGGTCCTCCCTTGCCCCGTCCCACTGCTTGTTCCCCACACCATCAGGGCTCAGTCCCCAGAAAGTCAGTTTGCCAATCAGTGAGTGACCCAAGTCCCAACATGAGTTTACGATCAACAAGTCCAAGATCCAAGTACCCGGTTATCCAATCAGCAGTGTGATTACATCCTCTCAATCTGTGCAGAAGGGTCATGATGACCACCTCCTGGTAGGAGGACACGGGTGTCCCTGGGCAGGCCCCCAATGGGAACTCAGCTCAGTGACCTTTCACAAATGACCCGTTGTGCCTACAGCCTGGACAGATGCTGTGGGGCCCCCGGGGTTAGTGATGGTCCGATGCCTTCAATGAGGTTGTTCCATTGGTCATAGTCTTCATTCAGGTCTGAATGAGAAAAAATCCAGGTTAGGTAAACGGTTGTAAGGTTAGATCAAAGAGTAGCTAGCATGGGTTTAGTGGGTCATACTAGAGAGAGGAGCACCTGGGATACTAAAAGGACTGGTTACGGTGGCTGTGATGGTGGAAGAAATAATGACAACTACTATTCATACATGTGCTTCATAAATGACTTGCTTAACCCATAACAACTCAGTAACGATAATAATAACAGAAGGTAGCACTTATTGAAGGATAACTCATTCCAGGAACTTTGCTAAACATGCATTGTTTCATTTAATTTTCATAATATCCCCATGTGTTAAGTACCATATTGGCCCTATTTCACAGTTGAGGAAACTGAGCCTCGGTGAAGCTACCTGATTTGTCCAAAGCCATTACAGATGGTGAGTGGTAGAGACAGAATTCAAACCCCGGTCAGAAAGGGTGAGAAGGTGGAAAGCCCACTTCCAAGCCCATGGATATTGCTGAGCAAGAACAGATCCTTCACACGCCAACCAGTGAATGTGGAAGCGGGGCCATGTCAGTGAAGGGCATAGGACAGCAACATCATGAAGCAGCATAACACCGGGTACAATTCAAGAGAGGGCCCTGGGACCACGGGCAGATGGATCTAATGACTTGGCGAGAACAGTCAGAAAGGGTCCAAGGCCGCAGGCTGAGGGAGTAGGACACAGCTGAGCAGGCAAATGGTGTTTTTGTTCAAAACAAACAAAAAACCTGGGACAGAAGGCAGCGACCACTCTCCTTCAGCTTCAGATCCCCAGGGCCCTGCCAAGAACCTGGCATGGAACAGGTCCTCGGCAAACAGAGCGACATATTCATTAATACAAAAATTACCGAGCACACCACTATGTGCCACGGTTTGTTCTTGGTGCCAAAAATACAGCCACAGACAAATAGAAACGCTCATCCTCTCAGAGCTCACAATCTAGGAGGCAGAGATAACAACAAACAAAACAACCTACACAGGATATGAAAAGGTGAGCTGCGCTGTGGCAAAAATGAGAGCCAGACAGAAGCAGTGCTGGTGGCTGGGAGATGGGGGTGACAGGAGGAAGGGACAGTACAATGGTTTTTTGGTTTGTTTTTTGTTTTTTTAAATAAATTTGTTTATTTATTTATTTATTTTTGGCTGTGTTGGGTCTTCATTGCTGCACGCGGGCTTTCTCTAGTTGCGGCGAGCGGGGGCTACTCTTCGTTGCGGTGCGTGGGCTTCTCATTGCAGTGGCTTCTCTTGTTGCAGAGCATGGGCTCTAGGTGTGTGGGCTTCAGTAGTTGCGGCACGCGGGCTCAGTAGTTGTGGCTCGCGGGCTCTAGAGCACAGGCTCAGTAGTTGTGGCACATGGGTTTAGTTGCTCCGCGGCATGTGGGATCTTCCCGGACCAGGGCTCGAACCTGTGTCCCTTTCATTGGCAGGCAGATTCTTAACCACTGCGCCACCAGGGAAGTCCCAGTACAATATTTTAAAGAGGATTGTCAACATGAGTCTCACTAGGAAGGTGAGATTTGAGCAAAAATGGGGAGGTGGGAGTGAGCCATGAGACTACACGGGAAGAACATTTGAGGCAGCAGGAACAGCAGTGCAAAGGTGTGAAGCGGGAGTGTGCCTGGGGTGTGGAGGCTTGTGCAGCGACAGTGAAGTAGGCCCGGGGAGCAGCCGCAGGAGGGACGCTGGGTGTTGGCTTTGTCCCTCAGAGAAATGGGAGCCACTGGAGGATCCTGAACAGCAGAGTGACAAGATCTGGCTTCCTTTCTGAAATGATCACTCTGGCTGCTTCATTGAGAAAGGACTGTGTAGGGTGGCGGTAGGGAGATCAGTTAGGAAACTCTTAGAGTGATTTAAGTGAGAGAAGAGTTGGACAGGATGGTAATTGGGGTGGTGACCAGTGATTACTTTCTTTTTTTTAAATAAATTTATTTATTCATTTATTTATTTTTGGCTGCATTGGGTCTTCATTGCTGCGCGTGGGCTTTCTCTAGCTGTGGCGAGTGGGGGCTACTCTTCATTGTGGTGCGCGGGCTTCTCATTGCGGTGGCTTCTGTTGTTGCGGAGCACGGGCTCTAGGCACGCAGGCTTCAGTAATTGTGGCACATGGGCTCAGTAGTTGTGGCTCGCGGGCGCTAGATCACAGGCTCAGTAGTTGTGGCGTGCAGGCTTAGTTGCTCTGTGGCATGTGGGATCTTCCCGGATCGGGGCTCAAACCCGTGTCCCCCGCATTGACAGGCAGATTCTTAACGACTGCGCCACCAGGGAAGTCCCAAGTGATTACTTTCCGTTTGTATTTTGAAGGTAGAGCCAATAGGATTCTCTGAGGGATTAGATGGGAGGTGTAAGAGAAAAGAATGGGGACTTTGGTTTGAGTAACTAGAAGGATGGAGTTACTATTAACTGAGGAGGGAAAGACTGCAGTTGAAAGCTGTTCTTGTGTGTGATGTCCCTAAGAAGTCAAGATGCTGAGTAGTGGGTTATATAAATCTGATGTTCATGGGCGAGATCCAACTGGAGACATAAACTGGAGAGTTGTCAGCACAGACATGGCATTTAAAGCCATGAGACTAGATGACATGAGGAGATACAGAGAAGCGGTCCAAGCCCTGAGTCCTGGAAGCAGCAAAGCAGATGGAGGAGGAGCAGACACTGAGAAGGGAGGAAATCGCAGGGGGACGTCTTGGAAGTAAAGACAGGGCTTCACAGAGGAGGGCGTCACAAACTCTGTCAGCAGCTGCTGAGGTTCCAGTGAGATGAAGAATGAGGAGAAGTGATTGCTGGATTTAGTGCTGTGAAGGTCACCGGTGACCTTGACAAAGGCAGTTTATACGGAGGACTGGGATGCAAAAGGCTGAATAGAGTAGGTTCAAGAGAGAATGGGGGTCTTCCCTGGTGGCGCAGTGGTTGGGAATCTGCCTGCTAATGCAGGGGACACAGGTTCGAGCCCTGGTCTGGGAAGATTCCACATGCCATGGAGCAATTAGGCCCGTAAGCCACAACCACTGAGCCTGCGCGTCTGGAGCCTGTGCTCCGCAACAGGCCGCGACAGTGAGAAGCCCGCGCACCGTGATGAAGAGTGGCCTCCGCTTGCCACAACTAGAGAAAGCCCTCACGCAGAAACAAAGACCCAACACAGCAAAAATAAATTAATTAATAAACTCCTACCCCAAACATCTTCTTAAAAAAAAAAAAAGTCTCCAAGCCAAAATTTATTTAAAAAAGAGAATGGGAAGAGAAGAATCAGAGAAAGTGAAGACATTCTTGTGAGGAGTTTGCTTTCATGAGGAACAGGGAAACAGAGTGGTAACTGGGGGGCAAAGTGTGGGTCGAGACAGATTCTTTTTAAGAGAAATTTCAGCATGAAACAAACCAGCAGAGGGGAAAAATTGATGATCTAAGGTAAAGAGGAAAAAATTGCTGGCACAATCATCCTGAGCAGACCAAAGAGGGTGACATCCACCATGCAGGTGGAGTGGTTGGCCCAGTTAGACAACTTGAGTAGGAACCTCTAGGAACCAGACGGAAAGCTGAGTATGTGCGAGAAGAAGGTAGGTAGATGCAGCGTTGGGATTTTGAGGAGGTACTGACTGCCTCCATTTTCTTAGTGAAGTGGGAGACAAAGTTAAGCAGCTGAGAGACGGGATGGGGGGGAAGGTGTTAGAGCTTTGAAGAGAAAGAAGAAAGTGTGAAATGGTCTTCCAGGAGAGTGGGAGGGAGGATGAGTAGCTGGAGACAGGAGCTGCATGTAGTTCATATGAAAGAAACACCAATCTTCTTAACAGAAGGTAACACAATCCCTGTGTCAGCGGAACATGTGCTCTCAGAGGTATTTTTTAGAAGTGGTGCGAAGTTCACCTGAGCCACCTACAACCTATTTTAGTTTCCCACGTGACAATGTACTCTGGGAAATGGTCACCAAAAAGCTTTTCTCTCTTTGCAAAACTAATTACCCCAAGCTGAGAGCCTTTGCCTTTTTTCACTGTCTTATCTCTTAATCACTTGGATACTGCAAGAGCCTCCTAGCTGGGCTCTTTGCTGGGCAGCTCTCAACCTGCCCCATTTCACCCATCCTCCATGATGCACCCAGGCTACAAACACAAGTCTAATCATGACAATCCCTTGCTTAGAACCCACCAAGGACACTAACAGCCCAATTCAAACTTATGGGACTTCCCTGGTGGTGCAGTGGTTAAGAATCCGCCTGCCAATGTAGGGGACATGGTTCGATCCCTGGTCCGGGAAGATCCCACATGCCATGGAGCAACTAAGCCTGTGCACCACAACTACTGAGCCTGCACTCTAGAGCCCGCGAGCCACAACTACTGAAGCCCGTGCACCTAGAGCCCGTGCTCCACAACAAGAAAAGCCACCGCAATGAGAAGCACGTGCACTGCAGCGAAGAGTAGCTCCCACTCGTCACAACTAGAGGAAGCCCGCACGCAACAACGAAGACCCAATGCAGCCAAAAATAAATAAAAAATAAATTAAATAAATTTTTTAAAAATTCAAACTTATTTCAGCAAATACATGGGCTTCTAGATCTGGTTTCTGCCCACTTCTCTACCTTTATCTTCCAACAATTCACTATCCTGAACTCCAGATACACTAAACACAGCTTCTCAAAACTGACCAAGCCCACACCCGTCTTTGTGCCTCTGTCTAGAAGACCCTCGGCCCCTTCCTGCCTAGTGAGCGTTACTCATCTCTAACATTAAAGACAAGCATCGTTTTGTCTAGGGAGCCTCCTTTCCTAGCTGTCCTTTCCCTTCCGTCTGAGTTAGGGCCTGTCCTCTGTGTCTCCCGAAGACTCAGTGCATCCCTGGGTCAGCAGAGCCACTGCCAGAACAGTGCAGCAATGAAGCACCTGGGCTTTCGAATCAGACAGCCTAGGGGGCATTCGGGTTTTGCCACTTACTCAGCAGATAACCTTGGATGAATTACTTAAATTTTCTAAGCTTTAGTATCCTCGTCTGTAGAATGGAGTTAATAATAAAAGCACCCATCAGGAAGGGCCATCTGCAGGATTATACATGCTAACGTAACCAAAGTACTTAGCAGAAGGCCTGGCATAAAGCACGTCCTCAACAATCTTCCTACAATCTAAGACTGTCCTAATCTTCTGCTGGTCTCCAATAGTGAGTACCTTAGCTCGATGGACATTGCTACTCAAGGGAGAGCAATCATGCCATGGTGGGCTCCCCTGTCATCTTTAGCTCTTCCCTAATGATATGATGCCTAAGAGGAAACAGGGAAAGTGGGCTGAGCACCGTGTAATCAGGCCCCGTTAAAGTCTTGAGACATGGATCCATTCCTCTCCTACCAAGTGCTAAGAATGATGCTCTAGGGCTTCCCTGGTGGTGCAGTGGTTGAGAGTCCGCCTGCCGGTGCAGGGGACACGGGTTCGTGCCCCGGTCCGGGAAGATCCCACATGCTGCGGAGCGGCTGGGCCCGTGAGCCATGGCCGCTGAGCCTGCACATCCGGAGCCTGTGCTCCGCAACGGGAGAGACCACAACAGTGAGAGGCCCACGTACCGCAAAAAAAAAAAAAAAAAAAAGAATGATGCTCTAAGGTCTCTATTAACCCTAAAGGCTCTAAACCCATGCTGGCACAATGGCTCATGATGAGCAAGATGAAATGAACAGGCATAAATATTAAAATGTAAATTTAGGTTCAAAAAGTCAGTATATTCGAAATAGGACAGATACATTTTAAAAGCAAAGTCAATCCAAATCAGATTTGTTGGCACTTGGTGGAAAGGTTAATACACTCAGGCCATCCAACGAGAAGTCTAGGGTCCAGAGCTCAGAGGTGACAGTCCTGCTGTACCAGGCACTGGCCACACCACATCTGGCATGTCGTGTTCAAGTCAGGGCAGCACATGTTAAAAGGCACAGCAACAAACAGCACATCCAAAGGGGGAAATAAATGGCCCCATGGGAAACTGCACAGGGAACAGGTAGAGGTACCAGGCACATTTAGCTTAATGAACAGAAAACTCAGAGAGGACACCATAGGTGACTTCAAATATCTAAAGAGCTGCCATGTACAGGGGTCTGAGGCTTCTCGGGGTAGCTCTTGAGGGCATACCCAGGGCAAGTGGGGAGGAGTTACAAAGACTCAGATCTTGGTCTTAGGTTAGAGTTAGGTCAAACCTAACTTCCCTTCTGAAGGAAGCTGCCTTACCGCCCAGCACCTGCTGAGGGATCAGCCTTGCACAGATAATGGTAGCCTACTCCATTCTGACTGGATCAGAAAGGGACCTCTGATCAAGAGAGCTCTGGGCCCGTGTTGGGCAGTGGCCTACAATGTGTTTTGGCCCGTAAAGATGAGCTGGTACCACCCAGTTGTTTCTCTTGGCAATCTGGTCTAAGAAATCCCAGAAGTATGGCGGTGAACAGAGGGAGCGGAAGACGAGAGGATGCCACGAGGGGAGAGGACAAGCCACAAGGGGTTCAAGCCAACCGAAGTGATAAGGAAGCAGAAACAGTGAATATGCAGATGCTCTCAGCAAGAGCAAAAGTACGGAGCAGAAAGAGGAAAAATGCAGACCGGAGCAAAGAGAAACGAGATGTCAGGAGAGGAAGAGACAGAGAGACTGAGCCCAAGACAGAGACAGAGAGGAGTCGGTCCTACAAGCTACCTCGGTTCCTGTTAACGTTTCCCTTCCCTGCCTGGCCAGGTGTACTCTCATAAACAAACTCTCCTTCCTTCTTGAGGTGAATTAGTGGATCTCTAGTCCTTGTAACCAAAAAAAGCCTAACTAGAATATCAATTCTTAAAACTACTGAAGTTTCCTGTGACGGAGAGGGCTGACCCTCAGAGCAGTGCACTCTCCATGCTGCGTGACCTCACAGCAGGGAAGATATGAGAGGATGTCTTCTCTGGGTGGGAGGCTGGACCAAAGACCTCTACAGGTCTGGCCATTTGCTGGCCTGTACTTTATGACATTAGTCATCATCCTTCTATGCTTTTTCTTTTTTTAAATAGCACTTCCACAATTTAGCCCATCTTCTATCGTCATAACCTCTTCCATAACACAGATAAGGTGAGTGCTAATGAGTTAGAACAGAGGTAGTGGAGTAGAGAGAGGTGAATGTTCCATTTACAATGAGGAAACCAAGGCTCAGAAAAGTTAAATGACTAGGTCAAGGTCATTCAGGTGGTAGAGACAGAATCAGGATCTCCAAACTTTCAGCTAAGTGTTCTTTCTAGAATTCTATGTAACTCTCTCCTTCATTCACATTTTGCCATAAATCTCACTGATCCAAGACATGTCAGTATAGACCACTGTGCAGGGAAATCTAAGAGACCCCCCCACCAGCTGCCCCACGAGCCCCAGTTCTCTCCTTACCAAGGTGCTTCTGCAGGAAGGCCAACATGGCCTGCACCACAGTCTCCTGACATTTATAGGGGTCCAAGCTCCCATGGGTTTGAGTGGAGAAGAATTTAGCAATCCAGTTACCAGCCATAAAAGCAAAGTCAGTTTGACTCCAATGAACAGAACCACTAAAAGAAAAGAAAAACAAGTATCTGGTAGGGCTCTGGAGGCTAGGGCACATAAATATTTAAGCACCTACAATGTGCAAGGTGCTTTACATGCATTATCTCACTTAATTTTCACAACAATCTTGCAAGGGAAGTATTTTCCTCTTTGACAGACCAGAGGAGAGAAATGATCTGCCCAAGTTCACACAGCTAGTAAGGGATGGAGCTAGGATTTGAAAGGAGGTATACCTGGCTTCAAAGCTGCTTCAACTCCTAGACCATAAGGCCGGACTATGCAGGGAAAAGGCAGAGTCAGCTGGACAGCGGATGGGGCATTGAGGCGAGGTCTGCAGCACCTGCCATTCCCACGTTATTATAAACTATCACCCCATGGTTTTTACCCAGTGACTTCTGAACATTCACAAAACTTATCAGCTCCATCTTTAGCTCAGAACTGTACACAAAGTAAACAGGAAAAAGAAATAACTTGCCTTTAAGTAATCAGAAAAGTTAGGGCAAGTGCTTGTAAAAGAGTGTTTCTGGATCAGAATTTAAGTCCTTTGACATCAAATGCACTTAATTTGAAGGTGAAATTCTCACTAGGTTCATTTCTAGCTAAATTACTCATAACTAAATTTACTAGTCAATTCAATGAGGGAAGGAAGATTTAAATGTTAAACTCTATTTGATACCATGCAGAAAACTGACTTTAAAAGGGATTATCTAAGGTACATGAGAAAGTATAAAGAAAAATATAATGGATACTTGAGTATCCAGCACTCAGTTTAAGAAATAATATATCGTCATGAGTTAAATCCAGGGACTTCCCTGGTGGCGCAGTGGTTAAGAATCCACCTGCCAATGCGGGGGACATGTGTTCGATCCCCGGTCTGGGAAGATCCCACATGCCACGGAGCAACTAAGCCCATGAGCCACAACTACTGACCCTGCGCTACAGAGCCTGTGAGCCATAACTACTGAGCCCACGTGCCACAACTACTGAAGTCCGCATGCCTAGAGCCTGTACTCCACAACAAGAGAAGCCACCGCAACGTGAAGCACGTGCACTGCAGCGAAGAATAGTCCCCACTCTCCACAGCTAGAGAAAGCCTGTGTGCAGCAACAAAGACCCAATGCAGCCAAAAATAAATAAATAAAATAAATTTATTAAAATAAAAAAAACAGAGCTAAATCCGCAGTTTTTGTGTACCCCTTCCCAAATGCTCTCCCTCCCCTCCAGAGGTCACAGTTATCCTGGATCTGAATGGCTTAGGGAAACTGTCAAGCAGTCCTCTGCTGCCATGAAATCAAAATGAAAGGAGAGGGGCTGGCCCCAAGGAAGACAGCCTGGGCCAAGATGGGCAAGGGAAGAAGCCATGGCCTACTGAGCAGACCCCTAGCGGTCCGGGCTTTGGATCTGGCATTTCAACCACCTGAATGAGTCCATAGGGCCATGACATGTAGTTACTTGTCATTTCGCTGAAATAGGACCTGGGATCCTTGAATCATGTGGGCTCTTTGGCTCAAGTACAGGGCAGGACCAAGTCAGAGACTTGTCAGTGAGACTTTAGTCCTGTACCTGTAGCTCTAAGCCACTTCCTATGTAAAGTTCATTCTTTTTTTAAATAAATTTATTTATTTTATTTTATTTATTTTATTTTTGGCTGTGTTGGGTCTTCGTTGCTGCATGTGGGCTTTTCTCTGGTTGTGGCAAACAGGGGCTACTCTTTGTTGCAGTGTGCAGGCTTCTCACTGCGGTGGCTTCTTTTGTTGTGGAGCACAGGCTCTAGGCGTGTGGGCTTCAGTAGTTGTGGCACATGGGCTCAGTAGTTGTGGCCCACAGGCTCTAGGTGCAGGCTCAGTAGGTGTGGTGCACGGGCTTAGTCGCTCCGCGGCATGTGGGATCTTCCTGGACCAGGGCTTGAACCCGTGTCCCCTGCATTGGCAGGTGGATTCTTAACCACTGCACCACCAGGGAAGCCCTAAAGTTCATTTCTTAAAGTCACTCAAAATCTTCTCTCTGTGAAAAATGCCTCCTAAAATCAAACCATCTGACAGTGTTGATGATGGAAGTGAAGAGAATATGGTTTCTCTCTGGCAGAGAATAGATGGTTCATGGAAGATACCTGAATTTAGGTATTCATGAAGGTCTCTAAAAATCCATCTTGTGAGTGTCAAAGGTCTACTATATCCATACTCTTCAAAAGACTCAGTAAAATTCCCAAATGAGATTAGAGATTCCTGGAGTCCACCCAGACCCACACCTCTTCCTCTCTAACACATAATCCCATAACACCCTGTCATAAAGTCATATAAACTAGTGAATAAATCACTGCAGGTAGCGCTAAGTGTTAAAGAAGGACAGATATGAAATTCCAAAGGAATTAAGATTTTGAAATTCAGGAGGTATTTATGTATTCTATCAATGGGTAGAACTTCTGGATAATTTAGAGGCAATTATGGGAGCCACAGCTGAGCAGAAAATGGAGAGGCCACTGGGGATCATGATCTTGGAGTTTACTCACAGGACAGTTATGATCCTGGATTGATCATGCTGGGCACAAATCTTCTTCATCAGGTTGACACTCTCCATTGTCTGGAATTTCTCAGCATTGATGAAAAATATAGGGCCTCGGGCCGTGGGGTAAAAGTCATGTTCCAGAGGAAACATCCAAGCATCCAGAGCCACAGCACACCTGCAACAGGACCAGACACGTGGAACTGCCACATAGAAACTCAAGCAAGAACAATTAGGGTAGTTCTCCCTTCGGTGGGGTAAAAAGCTCAGAAAGCCAGGAAGGGGAACCAGGGCCCATACCCTTCAGTTAGGATCTTGGATAGAGATCACTTTTACCTGTCACCAAAAATCCTTCTAGATTTTTAAACTCTCTGAAAACAAAGATCAGACCTCCTCCTTCTCTTGGATCTACTCTCAGGCAGCTGACCTGAGTCACACAGAATGGCACTTCATTCATTTACTCATTCATTCATTCACCTCATCAAGTACCTACTATGCGCTTAGCCTTGTGCTGTGGATCTAGAGATAAATGACACAGTTGTTGCTCTCCTGGAGCTCCCAGAATAGCAGTGGAGATAGAACCACACAAGGTAGCAAAATACAGTTTAGTGTCCTGATTGCACAAGCTGCTAAGTAAGCCCAGAGCATACATGGCAGGAACGTCAGGGAAAGCCTCCTTGTTGCCACAACTCAAAGTCATGGCCAGTTTGTCCAGCAGAAATCTCTGTCACCAAGGGCAAAACTAAGGCCCTAAGATTAGCATCCTACTATCCCCCACCCCCAATGCTCCTCCAGTCTCCTCCATCTCAATAAAGGACAATCATCTTCCACTCAAATGACGGGCACACAGATGAAAAACCTTGATTCCTCTCTTTCCTTCACCTAAGTCCTGAAAATTCTAAAACCCATCCTGACTCCCTTCACTTCTCTCCATCCCACTACCTCCATCCTAAAGCAAATCCCTCATCTCTCACCTTGACTCTGAAATAGCCTCCTTCTACTTAGCCTCCTTGTTTCCAGTCTTATCCTGCTACAACCCACTCTTTTTAAATGTAAATAAGATTTTTCTATACTTAAAATCTTTCAGTGGTTTCCTGTCATACTCAGAATAAAATCTAACTTCCTTACTCTGGCCAGAAGGCCCCATGAGCGGGCCCCTGTTTATCTCCCTGATTACACCTTGAATCGCTTCCCCCTCACTCACTATGGTCCTCCCACACTGAAACAGCAAGCTTCTTTCCACTCAGGGCCTTTAGCTGTTCCCTCTGCCTAGAATGATCCTCTCCTAGACCTTTATGTGGTTGGCTTCGTTGCCTTTGAGTCTAGCTTACATCACTTTCTCCAGGAAGCGTCCACATACCCCAGCTTATTAGCCTATTTTACTTTCTTTGTTGCACTTGGGTGCCAGGGATTTGATTACTTGTTTGCTAGTCTCCTCCCACAGCAACATAATTCCATGAAATCAGAGACCTTGCTTTCTTCTTCACCACTGAATCCCCACCTCCCAAAACAGTACCTAGCACAAAATACATGCTGAATGAATGTATGGTGTGTGGAGCTAACAGCAGCATCACTGGGAAACTCACCGAAATCGGGTCTCCTTGGCCAAAGCCAGAATAGCTGTGGCCCCTCCAAATGAATGTCCCATTACAGCCACGCGGCTCACGTCAATGCTGCCCTGAGAAAGGTCAGAAACACAGGGGTGCATTTTTAGGAACTCTTCAAGGGCAAGAGGAAGAAACAGTGAGACAATGATGCAGAAACACAATACAGTGGGCGAGACCTCCAAAACCACGGTATTAAGCGTCTCTTGCCCACTGGAGAGCAACGGGTCAGGCCATCCCTGGACTGAACAGCCTTCTGTAGGCACGAATTCTGAAAACCACATTTCTCATCTTTATTTTAATAATCTTGCCACCTATAATATCTGGACGAGGTAGATATTCAAATATCTATGAATAAACAGAAATTATATGACCTATCAGTATAAGAGCACGTTAAGAATAAGAACTCTCAGGAATTCCCTGGAGGTTCAGTGATCAGGACTCAGCGCTTTCACTGTGGTGGCCAGGGCTTGATTCCTGGTCAGGAAACTAAAATCCCGCAAGCCGCATGGTGCGGCCAAAAAGAAAAAAGAATAAGAATTCACTTTATTTAGATCCTTGCCTTATAACCAATCCAACCAGAGGGATGGATGACACGTGCTCCAAGTCAAGTACAGAATGGGGGCGCTCCTACTGCCCCTCCACTTTGCTCTGAAGCAAGGACTGCTTGTACCAAAACCAATTCAGGTTCTACTTCCTCTGACATCTGTCCTGACTTTTATCTAGCAAAGTGAGCCTGCTCGCTCTAACGTGCTCTGCAAGCATCTATTTCTGGTTGTCCCCAGAAGCCTTCAGGACATGGTTATATAAAAAACCACTGCAGCTGCCTCCTAAGGGGCTCAAAAAATCTCTCCAGGATTTGCTGCCCAGCCTCTGCCCTGAACCCATGTTGTCCTTTGCTCTTCCCAATTTCTATCCCAAGTTTTTGTATCTAAATTCTCCCCTCTTTGCTCAGTACCTTTGGATTGGTCAAGGTTTCTTCAGCTTTTCTAATAAGTTAATATATCTACATAACTCTAAAATCAGGAGTATATAGAGAAGTCTCCTACCTACCCTATTCCCTGTCCACACAGGTGCCCACTCCCTACCCAGACAGGTAAGTTGCTTGCGTCTTTGCAGAGCTTACTTATGCCTACACAGGTAAACATGAATATATACTTTCCCCCCTTTTACACAAGTGATATTGTACCTTACTTTTTTTACATAATAATATTAGTACATAAAGAGCTTCCTTATTCTTTTTTACAGCTACATTTGATTTCACCATGGTACAGACAGCTAGTGATCACCAAAACTGTTCTTCTTCCTGGACACACAGCTAGACTCTATTTCCCAGCAGTTAGATGTGGCCTTGTGACTTGATGTGAGCGATAGTGGTCTTGTGATAGAATATGAAAGTGATTATCTCCATTTACAGGCATGGTCTATAAAAACTCTTCCATGCAAACCTCCATGCTCTTTCCCACTCCTGGCTTAACGTACATGGTGAAGTTGGGTTTCACAGGTGGAAGAGGGTGGAGCGATTAGAAGAAGGGAGCCTGGATCATGTGGGAGAGAAATAAATTTCTCTTTGTTAAGCCACTGAGATTTGGGGCTTACGTGTTATAGCAATTAGTATTATCCAAAATAATACATCCATTGTTCCATAATCTATTAAACCAGCTGTGGTCACTTATGGGTGAACATTTAGGATACTATCAATCTTTCGTTATTACAAACAACACTGGGATGAATAACCTTGTACATACATCATGTTACATGTGTGCAGGGATGTGTAAAATAAATTCCCAGAATTGGACATTGCCGGGTCAAACACTAAGTGCATTCGTGCTGTTGAGAGCTATTGCCAAACTGCCCTGCATGGGGCAATCTGCACTCACACTGGCAACGGAGCAGAGGCTACTTCCCCACAGCTTTGCCGACAGGATGAGTAATCAATTTTTGGATCTTGCTCAATCTGATAGATGAAAATTCACTTAGCTGTTTTCATTCTATGTTTCTCCAAAAGGCTGCCTCTTAACTAATCCAACTACACATAGCCCGCCATCCCCTGATGTCTGTCTCAGGCCCACAGGCCCACAGGCCTGAACTGTGGTGCCTGGCCCTGTTTACCTGGTGGGGACTGATGACATACACCATATAGCGGGCAAAGCTCTCTAGATTTCAGGGCCTGCCTTACCTCTTGGCCATTCAGGCTGATGCTTCTTCCTGGAAGACTCTTTCAGAGCCTTTAAAAGATATTTCCTAAAGAGGCTTTGGGGCACACTGCATAGGCAAAAAGCCCCAAATTAAAGTTTCACTCTACCACTTGCTTAGCTGTGTAACCTTGGGCAGATACTTGCCCTCTTAGATCCTTGGTTTCTTTCTATGTAAAGAGATAACAATGCATATGTTTGTGAAAAGAGCTCTTATCATAGGAAGTCCTCATAAAGGAGTAATTATTATATATTTATATATATATGTATATACCATTCTCACTCATACAATGGAATATTACATGGCTATTAAAAATCATGCCATAGGGGCTTCCCTGGTGGCACAGTGGTTGAGAATCTGCCTGCCAGTGCAGGGGACACGGGTTCGAGCCCTGGTCTGGGAGGATCCCACATGCCGCAGAGCAACTAGGCCCATGAGCCACAACTACTAAGCCTGCGCGTCTGGAGCCTGTGCTCCACAATAAGAGAGGCCGCGATAGTGAGAGGCCCGCACACCACGATGAAGAGTGGCTCCCGCTTGCCACAACTAGAGAAAGCCCTCGCACAGAAACGAAGACCCAACACAGCAAAAATTAATTAATTAATTAATAAACTCCTAAAAAAAAAAAATCATGCCATAGAAAAATATTAACTGGAATAAGAAGACATGTGACATTCATACTGTTTTGCTAAATGAAGAATAGGGCCACAAAACAGCTTGTATTAAATAGTAACATTATTGTTTTTTTGGTTTTTTTGCAGTACGCGGGCCTCTCACTGTTGTGGCCTCTCCCGTTGCAGAGCACAGGCTCCAGACGCACAGGCTCAGCGGCCATGGCTCACGGGCCCAGCCGCTCCGCGGCATGTGGGATCTTCCCAGACCGGGGCACGAACCCGTGTCCCCTGCATCGGCAGGCAGACTCTCAACCACTGCGCCACCAGGGAAGCCCAACATTATTGTTTTTTAAAAAATGCATCTTAAAAGAACTGGAAGGACAAACATCAAAATATCCAAAAATTCCGTTTCTTTTTCCTTCATGCTTTTGTGTGATTTCTTGGTCCTCTAAATAAAGCCTGAGCTACTTTTGAAATTACAGAGGAAAGGACTGGATAGGGGAGGAAAATGTGCCTTCATAGGCACCAAATTCCATGTGGGGGACAGTTTCTCTCCTTCTGGGGGATTCTTGGGATTCCTTTAAAGGCAGGATTGAGCCTGCAGTAGACAACACACGTTGTATGCGGCTCCATAGCTCTTCCTTTGCGGAACAAACCATCACTCCCTCACCCATGTGGCCCCATGGGGCTGTCAGTCCTGGTGCTCAAGTTCCCCTGACCCGGAAGTGGGTGTATAACGTAGGCAGGCTAACCAGAATACCCTATCCCTCTGGCACAGTGACTGGCCCAGAAGGGGCATGTGACCCAAGCAGGCCATGGCCTTTCCAGATTGCTGAAAGCTACCAGTTTCTTTTCCTTTTAGGTCTGGAGCTGAGTTGAGATGCAGGCTTGGAATATGCCAGCAACCACCTTTCTTGCCTAATGGAGAGAGTCTGGTGAGAATGAAGCCCATATACACAGAGTGGAGTTGAGCCAGGAGAAGGGAGAAAGTGCCAGAACTTTGATGACAATGTTTGAGACCCTGGATCTAGCCATACTGGCCTGAAGCCAATCTGCTTTTGGTCTTCCTACTTAGTTGGGCCAATAAATTCTCTTTTGGTTTAAGCTGGTGAGTTAGGCTTCTGTTATTTGCAAGCAAGAAAGTCTTGATGAATAAAATGTGCTGCCATACCTTCAAGGTCATCAGATCCAACCCGCCAGGCACGGTGTTGAGGACAGTCTGCCCAGCAGCGGCCTCTTGCAGGACAGTTAACACCCTCAGGCACTCGCTTACCCTCTGGTGCACCTGCAATAGACAGTGCCAGTGGGAGCTGGAATACTGCACAACCATCCAGCGGGGATCTCGCTCCCCTACAGAGCCGAGGAAGAACGCAGAGATGACGTGCCCACGCACATCTCATCCAGCACTGTGGTCCCCACACCCTGAGAAAGGCTTAGCTCCCTCACAGCCACACATGTAAGCACCACCTAAGAGCACAACGAAGTCAGCCCTGCTGTTCAGACTCTACCTACCTACCCGTGGTACACAGGGCTATAATATGGGTATACAGTGTGCCAGATGAAAGCACTCTGACAACAAAAGGACACAAAAGCGTTCCTATCATCAACCCAGTACTGGATTCCACTTGCCCACTTATAGCACATGTCTATTGTTTTTGTCTGCCTAGCACTCACCTGCCCTTACTTCTCCTGTTAACCCTGACTTTTGAGGATTGCCCCTCTCCCCAAAAATTTAGCAATGTATTTCGGATGGGAACTTTGTATTTTGGTACTTCTCCCCAGCCTCGGAGTCTCTATCCAGGATTTTTCATCTTGCACCTTGGGGTAGAAGCTGGGGACACCCCCAAAACAGCCCTATTCCCTCAGATGGTGAGGGCAAACATGTGCAACCTCTTAAGATAAGCCAGTTAGCAGATGAGACCAACCAGCAGAGGGACAGAGATAAGAGTGAAAAACAAGTCCCAATGGCATTTGGGACTAGCAGTCTTGCCCTTCCCTTGTCTGCTTATATAAGCCAACCAATTCTCTTTTTTGCCTAACAAGCTTAAGTTGGGTTTCTGTCACTTGCAATTGTAAGAGTCTTGATTAATACCTCATTTCTCTGATGTGACAAGCTCAGAACCACTATGACCAAGATTTCAAGAGAGGTTAGTTCAAAGTCTTCTTAGTGAGTGTTTTATAGGGAGGACAGGCTTAGTTACTCTCCCTCCCCACTGGCATAAGCCTACCTGGCAATTCCGAACATGGAATTCCTTCTCCCCTTCCTCAGTTTGACGGTGGGGGATCCATTCCTCCTCCAGTGACTCGCTGTTGGGCTGGTTCGCCTCTGGGGGCTGCTTGCAGAAACAGGTTGCTGCAGCTGACCCATCCCTGCAATACATGTGCCACCAGAGAGAAACCAGAAGACACTTGGACTTATTTCTCCCCTTTACCAAATCCTCCTTTTCAGCCAAGACATTCTAGTTTATCCTTTAGCTAATAGGGAAAAAGATCGGGGGCACACATAGGAGTAGAAAAAAATGTGGACTTTGGAGACTGACCTGGGTTTGAACCCCAATTCAGCTATGTCACTTTCAGCAAGTTATTCAACATCTTTGAACCTTGGTTTCCTCACCTTTAAAATGAATATAACCCCTACCTTGCATAGTGTTGTGAGGACTAGAAATAATATATCTATAGGGAACTAGCCTGTACCCTAGCCCACTGCAGGCACCCAACCCATGATGGTTCACTGTGACTGTCATCCCTCACCTGTGCTCTGGTACAGCAACCACAAAGCCATGGGAGGCCAGCTCCATGCAGAAGGCTGAATACAGTGTCCTAAAGATCCAGGAAGGAACCGAGAGAAGTGATCAAAAGAATGGCCTACCCTTAGCCCCTAGTCCAACCATGCTCTGCTAGTAGCCATCTCAAAAAATGGAATGGAGGAAGTTTCATTTGCAGCAGCCCTGGCCCAGAAGCTTTTTCCAGCCAGCATACCCCTGCTCTCACCAAGGCTCCAGTGTCCTCCTCCAGGGAGCATGTGCAAGTCAATCCACCGTGTTTTTCAACCCCATACACTGACGCATCTCCTCCACCCCCAAGCCCAATAGTTTGGCTACTTCAAACAATTGCATTCTTATTGTCTATATATTGTATGTCTCCCAACTTAGTTGGTAAGCTCCTTGAGGACAGGGACTCTGGCTATTTCTTTAATATGCAAATATGCATCTGAGATTTAACATGTGGGTTTTTTTGGTCTGTCCTCCAACTTTCCAGAAAAAATATGGCAGACACTGCTAATTGCCTACTCCAAACACCTATTTTTCCCTTCCTCCTTAATAATAGAATCTAATTTTCAGCTGAAGACATTGTCATGCAAAAAAATATGACATTTCCCAGCCTCTCTGCAGCCAGGTTTGTCTGTGTGATTAAGTTCTAGCCCAGCAATAGAAATATAATGCTATCCTCCCAAGTAATTTAAAACTTTCTAGTAGATATATTTTAAAAAGTAAAAAGAAAGAGGTAGAATTAATTTTAATAATATATATTATTTAACCCAATATAGCCAAAACATCATCATTTGAACATATAATCAAAATTTTTAAATTAATGAAATATTTTATTACATTCTCTTTTTTTTTTTCATATGAAGTCTTTGCAATCCAATGTGTGTTTTATACTTATAGCACATCTCAGTTTGGACCAGCCATATTTCAAATGTTCAATATGCACATGTGGTTAGAAGCTACCAATAACGGACAGAGCAGCTCTAGTCAATGGGATGTAAGCAGTTGTGTTATATAGAACTTTCAGAAGAGTTCTCCCTTCCTATTGAATAGACTGCGGATGTAATGGTTAGACCTAAAGCAGCCTGGGTCATGAGATACCCTTAGAAATAGAAGCTACACGTCTAGTTTTCTGACAGCTTTGTAGAACTATCATATCAGCTCTGTCTACCTCTAGCTTTCTTTTTATCTGAATAAATTTTATGTTATTTAGGTCACTATTGCTTGGGGTTTTTCTGTGAAATACAACTTACTCAGATCCTAACTGATGCAGAAAGTCAGTGTCTTAAGTTTCTTTTCACCTTCTCACTTCTCTCAGGGAGGCAAAGAACTGGACTTGAGAGCCAGAGATTTCTGATCCCTTCCCAGTTTAAACTGTAACTTTGGACAAGTCTGCCTTTCAGAGCCTATTTGCTCATCTGTAATATGCATCCCCCTCCCCACGTACCTCACAGGACTGTGTGGGAACCAAAGGAGACAGAGGCACATTAAAAATGGCGAGGTAATGTTTAAATATATATACTCCTCCCTGGGATGGGAAGCCAGAGGTCTGTGACTCATGGGAAGGATTTCAGATCCTGAATTAACCACAGATGCAACAAGAGGAAACCATGTCCCTTTACCTCCCTGCCCCTTTTCTTGGAATTTCCCTATGGTTAATGAAGAGTATTTATAACTGATTCACCCCAGTTTATTGAGATCTGAGGCCTCAATACAGACTCTTAGTCCAAAAAGACCACTCTAAAGTCATGTGTTCACCTGCTCTCTCTATAAAATACCTGTCAGCTTAGGAAATAATATTTCTTAGCTTCTTTTCCCCACTAGACTACAATCTGAAAGCAGGGTCTCTATTTTGTTCACTCCTGCATACCCAACCCCAGCATAGCACATAGCAGGTACTAAATTTACTGAAGAAGAAAACTTCTTGGACTTCCCTGGTGGTGCAGTCATTAAGAATCTGCCTGCCAAGGCAGGAGTCATGGGTTCAAGCCCTGGTCTGGGAAGATCCCACATGCCGCGGAGCAACTAAGTCCGTGTGCCACAACTACTGAGCCTGCGCTCTAGAGCCTGCAAGCCACAACTGCTGAGCCCATGTGCCACAGCTACTGAAGCCCATGCACCTAGAGCCCGTGCTCCGCAACAAGAGAAGCCACCGCAATGAGAAGCCCGCTCGCCGCAATTAGAAAAAGCCCACGTGCAGCCATGAAGACCCAACGCAGCCAAAAATAAAAATTAATTAATTAAAAAAAAGAAAACCATCTTGCTGCCTTTCTAGCCTCATCTCCACACCTGCTCTCCACTTCCTGCCATGTGCTACAGTTATGTGAATCCATAGTCAGTCTCCTCTAGTGGATGCAAACTCCTTGATTTGTTTATCTCTATATGTCTCACCTTCTTTTCATGCCAAGGAGCTGGCACAGAGCAGGTGCTCAACAGATACCTGCTGAATGTACGGAACCTAGCAAAACATAAATATTCATAGGGAAACTACTATTTTCCAGGTAATGCCCTAGGCACTGGGAAAGATAGAAGACAGACATGGTCTCTGCCTTTGTGGAGCTTACAATCTAGTTAAAAAGACAGACATTAAAGAATAATCACATAAGTAATTAATTCATTACAAGTATGTTAAGTATTGAGAGGTACTTATGAAAGCACACCACAGGAAAACTTAACCTAATATAATATAGGGGTCAGGATAGGTGTCCCTAAGAAAGTGACACCCAAACTAAGACCCTGAAGGTAATTTGGAATTAGCCAGGCAAAAGATGAAAAGGAGGAAGAGGAAGAGAGGAGAACAGCAAGTATTCCAGGCAAAGGGAACAGCCACAAAGCACAGCACAAATGAAATCCCTGAGGCAGAAAGTAACATAGTGCCTTTAGGGCTGTTTGTCTGGAGAGCTGGAGTAGGGCAAGTAGCAAGCAACAAGGCTGGAAGCTTTGTCCTGGACCTGCATTCAGGTAAGCCAATGACAACAGCTGAATTAAGTTCAAAGGGCCATTAAAAAGATCTAGATAGGGTCTTCCCTGGTGACGCAGTGGTTGAGAGTCCGCCTTCCGATGCAGGGGACACTGGTTCATGCCCCGGTCCAGGAAGATCCCACATGCCACAGAGCGGCTGGGCCCGTGAGCCATGGCTGCTGAGCCTGCACATCCGGAGCCTGTGCTCCACAACGGGAGAGGCCACAACAGTGAGAGGTCCGCGTATCGCAAAACAAACAAACAAACAAATCTAGATAGCGGACTTCCCTGGTGGCAGAAGTGGTTAAGAATCTGCCTGCCAATGCAGGGGACACGGGTTCAAGCCCTGGTCTGGGAAGATCCCACATGCTGTGGAGCAACTAAGCCCGTGCGCCACAAGTACAGAGCCTGTGCTCTAGAGCCTGCGAGCCACAACTATTGAGCCCACGTGCCACAACTACTGAAGCCCGTGTGCCTAGAGCCCGTGCTGTGCAACAAGAGAAGCCACTGCAACGAGAAGCCCATGCACCACAACGAAGAGTAGCCCCCGCTCACCACAACTAGAGAAAGCCCACGCGCAGCAACGAAGACCCAATGCAGCCAAAAATAAATAAATAAATTTATTTAAAAAAAAAAAAAGATCTAGATAGGGAAGTGACATTCACTCGTTCATTCATTCATTCAACAAATATTTATCGTGCATCTACAATATGCCAGGCACTGTTCTAGGTGCTGGAATGACAAGATCATATCTGGTTTTAAAATAGATCTGCCTGGCTACAGTGTGGACAATGGTTTGGGTGGCGGTGGGAGGTGTGAAAAGGCAAAAATAGATGCCTTTGTGTAACACTCTGGGACATAAACTAGACTCATACGTTGATGAATGAACATACAGAGAGAATATTCACAAGCTTAAATAAGAACGCATGTACCACAGTTATTAAGCTATGTATATAACACACCAAGGTGTAAAAATCAGAATTCATGGGGAGAATTCTGAATGGATATTGACTTGTAAAACTTGGATCAGTGTTTCCCGAAATCTGGCGAAAGAGATCTTACAGTTCATCACCCCACGATCCTCCACGTAGAGAGACAGAGAGGAAAACTGGCAGGCGTGTGCACCTATTAGGTGCCTGTCTGAGTCCTCATAACCCACACTGTGGGAGCAGCATTCCATTTGACAGATGAGGAAATGTAGGCTCAGAGAGTTCTACCACAGCCCCGAGCTCACAGAGTGCAGTGGTATGGCTGAGATTTACAGCTGAGGCTGCAAGCTCCACGGGAGCGGGAACGCGTCTGTCTTCCTCGTCACTATGCCAGTGCCCCAGGCTGAGGTGCCCTCAGTGTAGGTTGAATAAATGACTCTCTGACCATAAAGCTCAAGCCCCTTCTAGTACTTCTAGGCTGTTATAGAGGAAGAAAGCTAAAAGCAAGTATTTATATAAATGCTGGAACCTGAGAAGCCAAGGATATAAAAGGCTCCACCGGGAGAAAGGGGCCTGGGGGAAGGCCTTCTAGAGAAGGTGGACCCAGTGCCTTGGGATGAAGCACATGGTAGATAAGAAAACTGACAAATGGAAATACGCGTTTCCCTGCCCTTTGAGAATAAGCTGAGACTCAGCAGCTGCAACCAAGCAAGGAATATGACAAGGTCTAGGGCAGAGCAGCTCTTACCTGAAGGCTCCCAGGCCATGGGAGAAGATGATCAAGGGGTATCCAGAGTCCTTTGTCTTAAAGGGGCCATTCCAGCTAACAGGCAGGCGACAAGATCCTAGCAGAGACAAGGGCTATAGAATCTCCGGCTGAATGCGAAGGGCAGCCTGGGCACAGGTGTGATGAGGACATGTGGCCCTCCTCTCAGGAGAACTACCTTTTGCCCGAGCAGCCCAGGACAATCAATCACCTATTCTTTCCCCTTTTCTCCCCTAGCGAGCATAAACACAACAGAAAATGGGCAGATAAATCCAAAGGGGAGGTACTGAACAACTTACAGACTAAGTCCCTGAGATGCCAAGGCAGTGGGTAGAGTTCCTAACAGTGGGGCCTTTGGGGAAAGGGGATGATTCAATGTCATCTGACCCAGAAGAGGGAGGAGCTAGAGAGGCAACTGCAGGAGACAGTATGCTCCTTGGCAGTTAAGAATGTTTCTTTGATCTACACTATAGCTGGCACAGAGTGAAATTAATACGTGCTGGATAAATGAGTAATAGCCACCATCCATGGAACACATTCTATATCCCAAGCACTGCACTAGAGTACATGTTTTACATACGTCCTACACTATAACCCCGCAAAAGCATCAGATACTCAGACACAATTTAAGTAACTTGCCCAAGCCCCACAGTAAATGATAAAGTCTGGATTCGAATCCAAGACAGTCTAATTCTATAACCAAAGCTCTTATGTACATAATTCTCTCCACCTCTCCATACCACACTGGCTAATGGATGCCCCATTACAAAAGGGCTGGGCAAAGCAAACTGTAATATACTGTGTCTGCCTTGGGATCTCCTAGGAACATAATCAAGCAGCTGGGAGAGAATCTTACCCACAACCATGTTGAACAGCAAACCTCCCCAGCGCTTATTAAACTTCAGGTAATCAGCCAGGCCAGTGCAGTACTCATAGCGGGGAATCCACAGGGGCTGCTCTGTGGTCTCTTCTGCCTCTTGGCAGGGGTAGAAGAGTCGAAAGAAGCTCCCCTGTAAGGAAGGAAAGAGAGCAGCAGCTCAGAGCAAGAAGCCCACGCATGGCTAGATGTCCCAACAGACACATTCAGCAGGTGTTTGGGGCACCGGCAAAGCACCAAAACAGGGAAACTTTACCTTCAATTCATATACCTGAATTTTGTATTCAGAAAATCCAGAAAGAAGCGATTTTATGTTTAGCATACATGTAAGGCTTATGTCATTTCAAACAGCCAACTGTATTTTGAATTACGTCTGAGGGGTACTACAATATTCCCAATGCTTGAGATATCAAAAGATTTAAATCTGGCCCTGAGCCCAGGCCTGGAGGAGTCCCAGGAGCGAGGGATTAGCCCTCATGCTGAATGGGGTGGCATTGGTGTGTCACCTAGGACAATCCTCCAGGCTGACCCCTGGGAAGCAACAGCAGCACACTCATTTTACATGGGAGTAGGTGAGAGGTTACCAGGAAGTATGTGCCTCTCACAAGGGAGGGGGGAGTTCAAGGGCCAGCAGAGAATAACCTAGGAACCGATGGAGGGAAAGTCCCGAACCAAAGTACCAGAGGGAAATAGACGAAGGCAGGAGAGGAGAAAAAGGAGACTATCTTCCTACCCGGGTCAGGGAGTCAAAGGTCAATGGCACATGGTCCGCTGCTCTTCCTCTCATACACTCAGATTAAGATGAGATCCAAAACCTTTCCAGGATCAGGCATCTGCTCTCAAGACATCTGAGAGCTACCTTTGAAGCTAGAGGCCCCATTTCCCCTGAGCCAGAAAAAGAACCCATAATCTCTTGTCTATTGAGATGCTTCTAATTGGAAAGAGGAAGAAAAAGGTCAGGGAAAAGAGACCTAGGGGCTCTACACCCAAATCCAGACCAGCTCTAACTCAGTTTCCCCCCACCTGGAATTGCAGCATCAGACTCACTATCGATAAGTCCCGTGCAGACAGAAGCAGCGGAGACGTGCTGGAGACACTTACCTGGAGACTCTGACCCTCCATCACATCCCCACAGCCTACGAGGTGGGATCCCGTGACAGGTGGAAAGCCCACGGACTGGTTGACCCCCATTTCACCACCAGTTGAACTGAACAACGACTTGGGCCGTGGCTGAACTTGATGGCTGGAGGGTGGAACACAGAACAGCCTCTTGCTGGTTTCCTCTCAGCTTCCTGTTGCTTATTCATGTCATCTGCCACCCCTATCCACCCCTCCTTCCCGCCGGTGACTCAGTCAATCTTCCACATCATCCACTTTGCTACACTGCCTTTACTAAGGTTTAGGGGCTGCTTTTTCTGTTGTTGGTGGTGGAGAGGTAAGGAGATGGTCATGAAAAGGAAAGAGAACCTCCATACGCTTCAAAACCCACTAACAAGTGTTTATCTGATAATGTGCCCAGCACAGCAGTTACTGCTGCATGGACTATAACACAGACCTTGTCCTCATGAAGCTAAGAATAACAATTACTACCATCAATTATTTACTCTGTGTCAGCACTGAACTAAGCTTTTTACATACATTGCGTCATTTCATTCTCTCAATAACTGAGGGTTAGACCCTGTTTTACCCTGTTTTATGAGGAAACTAAGGCATGAAGAGGTTGAATAACTTCCCCAAGTCACACTGCTTCTAGGTGGCAAACTCAGGTCTGTCTAATCCAGACCTGAGCTCCTAACCCTCACTGATCCTGTTCATGGGGAGACTCAGTTACATATATACAAAATCACTGACCGAAACTATTAACTATAAAAGCACTTATGCTGGGCCTTGAAATATAAGGAAGATTTTAGAGGCAGGGGAGAAGGAAAGCATTTCTAGAAAGGACATAATGTAAGAGCAGAAAGGGATAGAGATACAGAAGAGTATAATGTGGGCAGAAAATCAAACAGGAGCCTTCAACATGGCAGGTGTGCATGCTCTGACTAGAAAACATTCCTGTAACTTGGCTGCTTCTTAAATTGGGGTTAATGCCACTGCTCTCCGTCCCTCTTCAATCACATCATCACAGCAGCATCACGCTTACTCTGTGCCAGGAACTACACCAAGTGCTTTACATACATATATTATTTAATTAAATCCTTGCAACAATCCTCTGGGATATGTATTGTTATTCCATCTTACAGATAAGGAAACTGATGCTTAATAAAGTTAGGTAATTTACCCAAGAACATATAGCTAGCAAAGCCAGAATTTGATCACGGGCAGTGTGGCTGTGACAGTGGAGAATGTGATCAAACTTCTTGATATCCACTCTATCCTGCCCTCCTACACAGAAGCCTACACAGAAGTGATTTGGGTGGGGCTGATACCTCACTAACTTCTAGAGTTGGGCCAATCATCCCTTGGCATCCCCATCAGTATCCGGATGAAGAGTGGGCTCATGACATAAGTTGGTCCAACCAGAGTAAAGCCCAGGACTTTGGTTTGATGGTTAAGGGTGGAAAAGTTCTTTCTTGTTTTGAGCTAGAGTGATGTGCGGATATGAAGCCTTGAACTGTTGCAGCCACTCTGCTACCTTGTGGATGAAGCTACTTGTGGAGGATGGCAGAGCTGAGAGAATCATAAAGAAATACAGTCATATTTGTGAAGACTGTAAGAATCTCTGGATTAGATTGTACCTGAAACCTGACCCAGTCCTAGACCTTCTAGTTACAAGAGCCAATAAATCCCCTTTTTTATTTAAACCAACTGGGTTTAGATTCTATTGCTTGAACCAAAAGCACCTAAACAGATACACTGAGTCCTGAGCCACATTTTCAGTCATTACATTATTCTGCTTTCTTTAAGATGCTCTGGGATGGATCAGAAAGTTCAGGTCAAAGCATGCCTGGGCAAGAAGAGAACTTAGAGATCATTTCTCCTCACAGTCATCCTCTGCACCACCACCCCCTCAGCCCAGTATATAAATGAGCTTTACTGATGAAGAAATCAAGGTTAAGAGGTTAAGCGAGCTGCTCAAGGTCACCAGAACTATTATAACACATAGATCTCCTCACTGCCAACTTCCAATTGTCTGATCTAATGGAAAACCCCTGACAAGCAATAATACTAATGTCATTCTATTTAACTTTGGAAGATAATAAGTGATATTCTTTCTACTACAGACTTCTTCATTTTGTTTCTCTGAAGCAAATTTAAAAATAAACCTAATTCATTTTAAAAAGAAGCTAAGCCCCTGAGGCAGTCAGTGGACTATCCAGCCAAAAGGAAGCTGAACGTGTGCTGCTTAGTCTCAGACCCTGACCTTTTCCCCTTGAAGGCAAATGTACAGAGGACCCACGGCGGGTTGGCAGGGGGCACAGGACACGACACCCACGTGACAATGAAGCAGCGGCAAGTTCTCACTGCCATAAAAGTGGGTCAGACAAAATACTGTGGGAGTTCCAAGAAGAAAGAGAGCTCCTTTAGCTTGGAAGTGGAGGGCAGGGGAAGACGGGAAGATTGACTTTCGAGTGGAAGAATGTGTGAGCAAAGGCACAGAGGTGAGAAAGCACACTTGAGAAACCTCGAGAAGTTTGTGGTGGATGCAAGGTGAGAAAGGACGATGTGACCAGATTTGGAGGGTAGCAGTCCCTCAAGTGCTAGACTAAGGAGTTGGAATCTACTCTGGAAATGAGGTCGTGGACATGGGAGATATAAAGTCTGAAAGACCCAAGTTTGAGGCCCAGCTCCTTCGCTGCCTAGCATTCTTACCTTGGGCAAGTTACCTGATCACTCTAAGCCTGATTCCCCATCTGTACAATGGGAATGCTACCCATCCTCATAAGGTTGCTATGGAGATAAAATGAAATAATGCATTTAAAGCACCTAGTGTAGTACCTGGCTCTTAGGAAGTATCCAGGAAATATTTGTTGATTGTGTGAAAAGTAGAAACAATAGGATCTGGCAACTAAGTGGATCTGGGGAGTTATGGGAGAGGGAAGAGCCAAAGATGAGTCAGGTTTCAACACTGCGTGACCAGAATGATAGTAGCTTCTTACAGGAAGAGATGTTGGTCTTAATCAGAACAGAGAACACTACGTGAGATAGGAATCAGGATGAGAGCACTTGAGAACAACCAAACAGAAGGGAAGCACAACTCTCTGGCAGTCCTGGAAAGTTTCTGGGAAGGTCATCAACTAAATTAAACTTGGAAATAAATAAAAACTAAAGAAGCTAATTGGCCAGAGTGAGGCTAACATGAAAATGAATCTGCATTCCCTGGGCTCATACTGACTGATGCACAAGTAGAATGGGAAGATGGGAAAATCCAATCTGACTTGCAAATTTTGCCTAAGAAACATCCACACCGAGCATCCAGAGTTATTTCTAATAAATGCCATGGAATTCTCCAAGGAAATCAGCCCAGGTGTCTCTACCTTCTTTGGCTCACCTTATCTAAACAATTTGCGGTGGTGCCTGCCTAAAGGCCTCTCTACCCATCCAAACCTGTCCCAACCATCAAAGCCCAGTGAAATCTCTGGTCCTCTGTGAAGCTTTCCCAGTCCTTCCAACCTTCCCTCCTCTCAACTTTGAGTACTGTCTGCCTCCCTCACCTGATAACCGATCACAGGCTGCCTCAGGACAGCTCTTGAATTAGTACGTATTCTAGCAGTTTTCAATCAGTAACTTGCCTCCAATAAGTGGTCCACGTAGAATCTAGATCAGAAGTTCCTGAAACTATTATCACAATCAACTGGAAAACTTTTCAAAAATATAGGTTTTAGGGCCCCCATTGCCAGAGGTCAATTAGCTTATAAAGCTTCCCAAGCTTTCTGATCCCCAAGGTTCAAGAACCTCTGGTGCAGATGGTACCCAGGATTTTTCTTTTATTCAGACGTGTGCATGCAGCAAGTATTTACTGAGTGTATATGGTATTCCAGCCCACCATTTTCATATTAATGAAATGATAATGACTGTGATACCACTTGGTTTAATCCCCATGGCCACCTAGAAGCATGTTCCTGCCAGTTACTAGGCTTAATGCAGTGCCCTCCATATAACTGGTCTCAACAGTCAGTTTATCCAATGAATGCTACTTAATTTTTTACACATGTATGCCTTATCTCTTCAGATATACTACAGAGGTAGACTGTGTTTTACATTTCTGTGGAGTCCAAACCATCTATCCTCATGCTTTCTCCACATAGTAGGGACCCCAAAAATGCTTGCTTTATTTGGCTTTGATTTAAACCCTCTCAATTCTTTAATCTCTGTCTTTTTGATCTAAAAATTAGGCTATATGGTATAGTGGGGGAAAAAAAGGCTTTGGTGACAGTCTGAACTCCACCTCCATCACTTAACTGGCTGTGTGACCTTGAGCAAGGGCCTTCAATTCTAAGCCTCTGATAACTTCTCCACATGGTAGAAATAATAAATCACTCATGAAGCTGCTGATGAGGATTGAATGAATGTATGTAAAGCACGTGACATATAGAAGGTACTATAACCATAACAAACTACATGACCTCTCTCAGCCTAAGTTCCCTATAAGTAAAATGAGGACATTTCATAAGTGAAAATTAATAAGAAAAGTGATATTGCCTAGGGCCTGGTACATTTTAAGTGCTCATAAAATGCTAGGAATTAATTAACAATGCTATGTCTCTCTTTCCTCATACCCAGGTAAGCTTTTTTTTTTTCCGGGATTTTTGTGGTTTTCTGGATTAAACCCTTTGACAAAATGGTTTCTTTCCTCCTGGCCTTTTCGAGTCTGAGACATCGCTCCCAAAACCAGCGTCTACTAAACAGGCCCAGAAGAGCCCAGAGGGAACGGATAGGGCTTACACTGCAGCTGTCCATCTCCTGCTGGGGCCCCGTTTCCAGTGTTCAGGGACCACCCTTCGGCCAGCTGTGTGGACTTTTCATCACTGGCTATTTCAGGACAGAGTCCAAGACAAGCACTTCTCTGGGGCTTCCTTCCAGACAAAGCTCTCTGGAGTCTTAGAGTTCATTAGTCTGTGGTCTCTGGGGAAGTGAGGAACTAACATCCTGCTCTCAGAGAATGGAGACACCAAGTGCTCAGGGGCAGGTTTGAGCAACAAGGGGACAGAGCTATAAAAGGAGCCAAGATAAGAGTTTTTCAGAGCATTAATAATTATAGTAAAAATAATCTCTCGCTTGTGGAGGCTTTACAGTTTATAAAACACTTTCACACGTATTAGCTTATTGGCTCCCCAACACTGCCTCATGCTAAGACGGAGAGAGCAACTGTCATCTCCATTTCGTATTATGGGTTGACTTCCAGTCCTGGGCACTTCCGTGGATTGTGAAAGAAGGAATGGCGACCCTTCTTTCACTAGTATGAAAACCAGGAAACTGAGGGTAAGAGTAAAGCACATAAAAAGTGTGGAGCACAAAGAAGGCCACGTTTCAGAGAGGTGATGCCGTGGGCTCGGGGTGGGGCTGTGGGCTCCGAACGAGAGAGCTCACCGTGGGATTCCAGGGGCGCCGGGAGTGAAAGAGCAAGAGGATAGTGGGAGAATAAAGGGTGAGGGCGGATATTGGAGGTGTTTCAGTAGGAAACAGAAAAGATAAAGGACTAATGTGGATTAGCCTGGGATTAAGACGAGAAAGCCCCCCAAACCGACCTGGAATGTGAGCAAGTCTTTAGACCCCTCAATCCAGAATAGAAGCTTTCTCCAATCAAACTTACCCAGTCAAGTGGACCTCTCAGAAGCAACCCAAAAGGTCAACTCGACGGAAACGAGAAACTGCCCAGGAGCCAGTGGCCCTTTGGTAGTTGTAGTTTCTAGAACTCGAAATTAGCGCTTAAAACCATTTCCCGCCTCTCTGTCCGGAACTATAACTTCCGAGGTGCACCGCGCAAGATTGCACATTACGACCCGCCCCCCAGGACTACGATTCCCAGAGGTCTACACGGCCCCTCGTCTTGGTGTGAAACCGCCCAAGGGCCGGAATGCGGTGTGATTCCTCCCCCTGGTGGTCGAGGAGCCGCCACCACGATTACAAAGCCCGAGCGGAGGGTTACTGCTTATAGTCCCGGTTAGTAACCCTCCGCCTCACCGTTCCTCAAATAATTCCTGGGCGTGCCTGGAGATAACCTGGGCTTTGCTTTATTCTCAGGGCCGTGAGGAGAAGGTCTGAGCTTGTTTGGTTTTTTTTTTTGTTTTGGGGTTTTTTGTTTTTTTTTTGCGGTACGCGGGCCTCTCACTGTTGTGGCCTCTCCCGTTGCGGAGCAGAGGCTCCGGCCGCGCAGGCTCAGCGGCCATGGCTCACGGGCCCAGCCGTCCCGCAGCATGTGGGATCTTCCCGGACCAGGGCACGAACCGTGTTCCCTGCATCAGCAGGCGGACTCTCAACCACTGCGCCAGCAGGGAAGCCCGTGAGCTTGTTTTGTGTTCTCCACATTGTGCTTCCAGTGAGAGTATAAGACTGATCATTCAAATTAAGGGCGCATTTCCCACCAACCTTACCTGTTCACACTTGTGGTATTCCATTGTCCTTCTTCAGAAACTCATGGCCAAGAACTGAGAGGAACCTGAGAGATTCCTCCCCGCCCCTCCGGCCCCAGCCGCTCCATCCATCCTCACTTTGCTGACACTATGCTGATTCTTAGGGACACACTGGTGTGTTCTTAGGAACACACAAGTTACTGTCGCTAACCTTGAAAGAATTCACAATCCAGCGGAGGATTCCGACAAATGAAGAATTACACGGTAATACGAGCTCTAATGGGGAAGACGCGAGGGGTTATAGGAGCCTTCTTGAAAGGCAGCACCTGCCCAGGCTTGGGAGAAATGGGGTGGTGTCTTCAAGGTTTCTTGGCGATCTTAGAGAAATGTTAAAATTGAGAACTGAAGGAATAGGACTTAGCCAGGAGTACGGGGAGTATGAAGAATGTTTTACACTCTGGCTGGAGCACAGAGCGTGAGGGATGGGATAGAGAGGCACACCTGAGGAGGGAGGCAGGACCACATCCTCAGGAGTCTTGTAAACTTCCATAAGAAAACTGGATCATCCTGGCAGCTCAAAAACCTTCAAAAGGGCTTCCCTGGTGGCACAGTGGTTGAGAGTCCGCCTGCCGATGCAGGGGACACGGGTTCGTGCCCCGGTCCGGGAAGATCCCACATGCCGCGGAGCGGCTGGGCCCGTGAGCCATGGCCGCTGAGCCTGCGCGTCCGGAGCCTGTGCTCCGCAACGGGAGAGGCCACAGCAGTGAGAGGCCCGCGTACCACAAAAAAAAAAAAAAAAAACTTTCAAAGGCTTCGTACTACCTGCTGAATCAGGTCCCAACTTCTCAGCTTGGCATTCAAGGTCCTCCCCAAACTGCACCCCCCCAACCCATCACCACGACGTGCTCTGAAGTGTTGCTCCTGGCGTCCTCTGACAGGAATCGCCTTTCTTCGGCCCTGCCGCGCCCCCAGCTACGGTCACCTCCTCACCAGTCTCAAGATGTAGCAGGTTCTCATTGTTACCTCCACACTTATTTTTTTTTTTTTTTTTTTTTTTTTCGGTACGGGGGCCTCTCCCGTTGCGGAGCACAGGCTCCGGACGTGCAGGCTCAGCGGCCATGGCTCACGGGCCCAGCCGCTCCGCGACATGTGGGATCCTCCCGGACCGGGGCACGAACCCATATCCCCTGCATCAGCAGACGGACTCTCAACCACTGCGCCACCAGGGAAGCCCATGCTTCAGGCTTCTTTAGACTCTCCTCTCCTCCTGACACTGTCACCACCACCATCCTTCCAGGAACCAAGATAAAGTCATCAGGAGAGAGTGATGGCAGCACCGCGTGTGGTAATCAAGCCCCAAATTTAATTAAAGCTGTGGTTGGTGGTGGTGACGGCAGAACATAAAAAGCTTAGTGCAGATCAGAGATGGTTCTCTGGCTAATTAATCAGTGCTCTGCAGCTGGCCCAGATTACCCAGGACTAACTAGAGTCCCTGGTCCTGAGAGGGACAGCTGGAGTTTGTTTCTCTGTCTCCTACTCCCAGACTAGGCCATACTGGGGACGTTTGCTGGCCAGCTAAGTTTTAAACTTCCCAGGGACAGGGATGTCACAGCCTCCTTTACCTCCTTTGTCACTGTTAGGAAGATCTACCTTGGGCCCAGACTCCTGCTGCAGAATAAAATACTTGAGTTCAATTGCATTCCATTCCAATCTAGACTTTTGGGGGATAAACAACCCAAACGCTTTAAGTTTTCAGTGAGTGGTTGATTTTCCAGGCTTTCATTATAGATCCCATCCTCCAACAGTTCAAGATCTCTTCTGGTTGGCTACCATCCCTCTCCAGCCTTTACCTTGTTGCTAAGTTACTTTAAGTTGGCATATGAGTGACCAGCTTTGCATTTCCTTTTCTCCCCACTACGTGCTGAAGTTGGTGGACGACACTTTTGAAAATCAAACTATAATATGCATACAACAAAGTGTGTGAAGTGCACTAATACTAACTGTCCAGCTCAACCTTTTAAAAAAAAAAAATTTTGATATAGCCATCACCTAGTTTGAAATGTAGAACATTTCCAATGCTCCCAAAAGTTTGTCTCATGCCTCTTCTCTGTTCTCAATCACTCACCCCCCCAGAGGGAGCCACTGTTTTTTGTTTCCTGTCATCTCATTGGGACCCAGTTGGAGTCTGGGTGAATCCTCTTTTAACAGCCTGTTAGCAGGTAGAGTGTATATGCTTAATAAAGATCAAGAACAATAACTGTCCTACTCTATTATTGTTACTATAATAACAGTAATAAGCACTAGAAATCAAGCAGTGAATAGAGAGATTAATTCCCTACCCACATGGTGCTTTCATTCTACTGAGGGGAGACAGATAATAAGCGAGCATATAACCAAGATAATTGCATACCATTAAGTGCTCTAAAGGAAATAAGATGCTTTGATGGAGAATAAAAGGAGTGAGCTACTCTCAGTAGGATGGCCAGGGAAGGATTCTCTGAGGAGCTGGCATCTGAGCTGAGCCCAACCTACCACTGGGCTCAGATGCCCTAATACCTCCCATTTCTTGATTATCTACTATGTGTCAGACATGTCATTAGCAACTTCCAAATCCTTTACCTCATTTAGTCCTCCTGGGAAGTACGTCATATTCTTTCTATTTTTCAGGCAAGAAAACAGAGGCTCAAAGAGGTAGTAGCAGACAATGTGGATACCAGCCTCATAGCCCCTCATCCCTTCTCTGAGCCCCCGTGTGTGGTGGTTTCCAGCAGCTGAGAGCCTCTGCACTCAAAGTCCCACTTGTGTCTGCTTCCTTGCCCGAGGGCTGTCTTAGGCATCTATGAACCAGGAAGGGAGAGGCATGTGCTACCCACCCCAAGGGCAACCTTCGGCCATGATGGAAGCTGATGACTCCCCATCCTTAGATAGGATGATTCTGAGGTGCATTTCACACTGTCTCTTGAGTTTCCATGGGGAGCTGAGCCCAGCGGCTCACAGCACTAAGCTGCACATTAGTGCTCCCCTCCCTGTGTCTTCTCCATGCTCTAACTTCTGCTTCTTGAAATCACCTCCCAAACAGACTACGAGCACCCAAGTCTCAGGGTCTGCTTTTGGGGGAACTCAAGCCACCCCCTTGCTCCAAGCACAGAAAAGTGCTTGGGGACATAACATTCTCGAACTGTGCCACGCCCTGTCACCCTCTATGCCTTTGCATGTGCTGTCTCCTCTGCCGAAACATGTGTTGAATCCGTTGTGGTCCATCCAATGTCCACGACACTCCATCCCTGCCACCCTCCCCCTGATGAACTCCAGCTGCTAGTGTCCAGCACTGGTAAGAATCATGTTTGTGCCAAGTGCCTGGCAAACCCTATCTCATTCAGTTGACACAGAGATTCTGAGACATCGGTAGTACCATTCCTGATTTGCAGGTCAGGAAACAGATTCACAGAGGCCAGGAGACCTACCCAGGTTTTATAGTTAAAGACTGGCAAAGCCAGGACAAAGGGAATTCCATGGAGGTCAAGTGGTTAGGACTCCGTGCTTCCACTGCAAGGGGCACAGGTTCGATCTCTGGCTGGGGAGCTAGGATCCCACAAGCCACGCAGCATGGCCGAAAATTTAATAAACAAAAATTTAAAATCCAGGACCAAAATGCAGATCTACATATTCTACTGCCTTAGCCCTTGGCTGGAGAGAAAGGATAGGAATAGGGGTCTCTAGAGTTGTTCCAGCATTTCCCCTCTCAGAGAGGGGCCTAAATAAACAGCTGAGGGATGCCGCCCCACCCCGACCCCGAGGTAGTCACCAGAGCCTCAGCTGGGAGGAGCAGAGACTATGGAGCCCAGAGGAAGGAGGCCAGGTTGAGGGGGCTTCCTACAAACAAAGAGGCTGGACATTCTGCCCACCTGCCCCTGGGAGGGGAAAACTGGTGAAGGCATTACTCTTTCTATTTTCTGGCTCCTTCCACGGCTTTGGGAGTTTACTTGGCCTTGGCAATGGCCTGCTTCTCAGAATCTCTCATCAAAAATGATTCTCGGAGGCTAGGCCAGTTCTGGGACACCAAGAAGCCAAGGGAGGCCTGAATTCCCACTCTTAATCTTCTCTTCCAGGCCCTCAGTCTTGTTATCAACAAGCCCATCAAATGCCTGGTAAAGGCCCAGCAGCCTGCAGAACACAAGCTGGCTAGGTGGGTACCAAGTTCTCAAGGGAGGTTGGGGAAAATGGGGGTGTGGTGGGGTGGAACCCTTATCAACAATGCCATGTCATTCCCTGCTTAAAATCCTCCTCGGACTGCTGTCAGGCTCCACAACAAAAGCTGCAGTCCTTCCAGAAGTGCAGAAGACCTTCAAGGTCTGGACCAACTTCCTTCAGCCTGTCAGATTCACTCCTCCTTCTCATCCAAAGTGACAAGCTCGTCCCTAGACAGCCATGCACTCAGCCACCTCCATGCATTTGTTTGTGCTTTTTCCATTTTGCTTGTGCTGCGTCTTCCTGGTCTGCTCTCTGTCTAATCTTTCAAACCCAGCAGAGATGTCACTTTCTTTGGGAAATCCTTCCTGGCTGAATCCCCCTGTGCTTCCCTAACACTCACTGGCGTCCCCGTAACAGCACACATAACAATGCAGTGAAGTGACCTGTGTGCCTGTCTCCTCTGAACAGGACCATGGCTCCTTGAGGGCATGGATGCCATCTTATTCATCACTGTGGGCCTAGCACAGCATCTGCCACAGTGGGTGTTGGTTAAAAGAATGAGCGAATAAGAGGCACCCAGAGCGGAGGCTGCAAACATGAATGCCTTCAGGGTCCAAGCAAGTCAGGTAAATTGGTGTAAGACAGTAGGGAGCAGGAGGGACTGTGGCAAACTTGACAGTGATTGGCTTGCCCAAAGGAATTCAAATTTGATTAAAGAACACAGGTGGGTAAAACCTGGCCTCTATTCAAAACAATAGTAATAATAATAGTTATTGTAAACTTACTCTGCAGCAGGAGATAAGGTGCAGTGGTTCAGAGTATAGGCTCTGGAAATGGGCTGCTGGATCTGAATCCCAGCTCTCCTGCCTGTTAGCTGTGAGACTTTGGTCATGTCCCTGAACTCTCTGAGCCTCAGTTTCCTCACTTGCAAAATGGAAATAATAATAATACCTACCTTATGGGGTTGTTGTGAGGATTCAAAGAGTGACTACATGAAAAGGACATAAAATGGTGCCTGGCACATAGAAAACACCCAGGAAGTGCTAGCTATCACTATTCCCTGATGGTGAGTGCTCAGAGAAGGCCTCCCTGAGGAGGTGACATGTAAACTGAGCCCTGCATGTCAATAAGGAGCCACCCATGATGAGCTCTGAGAGAAGAACGTTCCAGGCAGAGGGGACAGCCAGGTGAAGGGTCCTAAGGTGGAAATGGCTTTGCTGGGTCTGGAGCACAGCGTCTGGGGAGGGGGGCAGGAGACAATGTCTTGAGGGCAGGCAGGGCCCAGATCTTGGAGGGCCTTCTAAGCTGTGGAAAGAAGCCTGGATTTTGTTCTTGTGTGATGGAAGCCACTGGGGGAGTTTGTTTCAAAATATAGGTTTTATTATTATTTAGGTACAGTGAGGCCAACAGACCAGGAGACAACTGCCATTGGAAAGACAGTTCATTATACTCACAGAACCCAAGAGGAGGAGGCACAGCATGCCACTGGGGCAGGGCGGGGCGGGGGGGGGGCACATGGGGAAGCACCAGTGTTGGTCAGGAGGCAGAGGGAGGGAGGGGAAAACACAGGCAAGGGTCTTGATTGTGGTTTCCATGGGAGGAGTGCGTGAGGCCGCAAGCAGTCTTAGAATTGGCTGGATTAATAATTTCAGTGGGCTCTGGGCATGAGGCTGTCTCCAGTTGCCTGGTACCTGACCCTGTGATGCATAAATCAGGAGAGTAGTGGCCCTGAGTGTGAGAGCCCAGTAGAGGAGGTGACGGGGTATAGGCTCTGGATTGGGTAGTTTGCATTTGAAAGGCAAGCTCAAGGGTGAGTTTTTACTATCTATAGGAATTGGCTACCCTGGGAGGGGCAGTCCCTCCAGGGTCAGCAAGGCCCTGGTGCGAAACATCAAAACACAGAAACTAAAAAGACATGGCTAATACAGAGTTACAGCCAAGGGGTGATGGGGTTTACATTTTAACAGATCCTCTGGCTGCTGGAGGAGACAGTGTTTTAGTGAGACAAGAGGAAAGCAGAGACCAGAGGCCAATGCAATGACCCAGGTGCAAAATGATGGTGGCCTGGACTTTGGAGGGTGCAGGGGAGTGGGAGCCTGCTAACATCAGGGTCTGTATGGAGGCGGGGCTGCAGGACCTGATAGACAACCAATGAGGATGCCTTTAGGTTACAAGAGGCAATCGTAGCCCATCCTGATTTTATTTCTGGGGTTCACGCCTGTGTTTCCTTCCCCAGTTATGAACTGTACTATCTCACTCTTTTGATGTTAATGGCACAGTAAAGGGATTCTAGGAGATACTTCTGGATTAGAGATTGAAACAAAGTGTCCAACATAGTGCCTGGCACATAGTAAGTTCTCAACAAATTGATAGCCTTTTCTTCCTTGAGGGAAAGCAGAAAGCCCAGCAGATCTGATGTCAAACAGACTGCAGTTTGGTCCCAGCTCTATCACTCACTAGCTGGGTGGCCCTAGACAACTGATTTCACCTCTGCATCCCCCTTCCCTAGTCTGGAAGCAGAGATAAGAGTCCCTCGATCTTCTGGTGCTTGTAAGAATTAAATGAGGCGATGTATGTCAGGGGCTCCATCAATTACAGCAATAATTATCACATATTATGGAATGCCAGTCTAAGCCAGGCTCCCGAGGTGGGGCCCAGACTCCAGAAAAATGGGTCTGAGGCCCCTTCAACGCCTTCTCGGGGCCCACCTCTGGGCCTGATCCTTGCCCCCAGCTCCCACCCCTCTGCTGAGCATCTCCTCAAAGAGCCAGCTGAAAGCTGTTTACTCCACCAAGCAGCATCCCTGGGGAGGAAGGAGAGGACAAATAAATCTTCCTGCCTTGGCTTTGGAAAGCAGGCTGTCAATTACCTGGGGTTCCAAGCAGCCTGCCTGCTAGGTAAACATTTGCCAGGCTGGCCCCAATGATTAACCACTTGGTACCCAGGGCTGAGGTGGACGTGTCCAGGTATGGGCAGCTCTGGGGGGCTCCAGAAACTAGGGGAGACTGGGCATGGCTTCTGGAACCTTCAGAGAGGGTCTAATTCAGGTGAAATATTCAGAAGGATGGCACAGAATGACTTCAGAACTAGGGTTAGAAATCGACTTTACTTGGCCTGTCCAAATCTGCTGTCCCCTAGCCCCTACCCTGAACCCTTGGCCCAGGAATACAGGCCCCAAAGGAACAGCCAGAGCTCAGAGCTCAGCCTGTGGTTTCCAGCAGGTGTCCTGTTTGTGAGGGGCTGGACCAGAGATGCCTGCTCACCTCAGTCTCCTCTGACTTTCTCCGGATAACAGAAACCCACCCTGCGGGAAGCAGAGGCCTGCTTCCCAGGGGAGGGGAGACCAGCCCCTGGGCCAGGTCTAGGTGTGGCTGGTTAGAAGATAGCCTAGGGGTGGCTATAATTATTCACATGTGTGCATACCTGTAGCGTTTGCCAAGCACTTTCCCACCTGTTGTCTCATTCAAGGAGCTCCACAATAAACCTGTGAAGCAGGAAACAGCGTGCCCCTCCAACCTGTGATGCATTGGTTCAAATCCAGGTTCTGTTACTCCCTGGCTGTGAAGGCTTGGAGCAATCACTTCACCTCTCTGAACCTCATTAACCTCACAGGGGGTGAATAGCTGCCCTGGCAGTTTTGCTGTGAGGCTTAAATGAAATCATGGATATAAAGAGCTCAACAGGGACTTCCCTGGTGGCACAGTGGTTAAGAATCCACCTGCCAACGCAGGAGACACGGGTTCGATCCCTGGTCCGGGAAGATCTCACATGCCTCAGAGCAACTAAACCCGTGCGCCACAACTACTGAGCCCATGCGCCACAACTACTGAAGCTCACGCGCCTAGAGCCCATGCTCTGCAACAAGAGAAGCTACTGCAATGAGAAGCCTGCGCACCACAAGGAAGAGTAGCCCCCGCTCGCCGCAACTACAGAAAGCCCCCGCGCAGCAACAAAGACCCAACGCAGCCAAAAATAAATAAATAAAGAGCTCAACAGTGCCTGGCACGTGGTCAGCAAATCTGTAAGCCGCTCCCTCGAATTCCTCATTTTACAGAAGAGGAAAATGAGGCCCAGTGAGCTGTCAACTCTTAGTCTTCTAAATATTAAAAAAAAAAAAAATTATTCTACAAATGCGTAGTGAGCCCCTGTCAAAGTCGTACTTCGCTCATTCATGAGGACTCTCAGGATGACAAAGCTGGTTCAGAGGACTCATTGATAATAGTCAGCAAAGCACAGAGAAGGCTGAAATAAGACTGCTAGTCAGATTCCCAACTGGCAAATGCCCCATAGTGCATGCCTGTAATCTTCAGGGTGATCTCTACTGGTCAGAAATCATTTGTATCACTATTGGACAAAAATCCTTTGTATCTTATCTGTTTTCTACAAGTTAGCATCTTAGTTCTCAGGCTTATAAAATACCTGGATCCTAATACATAGGGAGTCACATGACCCCCGGGGGCTTGCTAGAAGATGCCCCAATGGACAGACGAAGGTCAAGCAGTTGCCCCATTGCCTCACTTCCAAGTTCGTATACTTTTCCTTAACAAAGTCAAGTCTTGACAGGATGGGAAAGGGAAGGATTGACCTGCAACCTATATCAGGATTACTTCTGAGTAAGAATTCCAGACCTTTTTGCTCTGGAAAGCCTAGTCCTGCTACCATGTTAGGTTGAGAGTGAGAAATGGAAGGCCCAGAAAAAAGGATGTGACTTGTCCAAGGTCACAAGCTGTGCCTGGGGGAGAAGCAGAGGCCAGACCTGCTTTCCCCAACTCCCCTCCCCAGGTCCCCTGGGCTGCTCCTCTGGCCCTCCCCCAGGTGCGGTCCAGGTGTGAGTTGGCGCTGTGGGCAGACAACTGCATCCTGCATCTGTCCGCTCTGCATGCTGGTGGTGCCTAGAGGGGCAGACTCACTTTAGCTGGAGCTGGAACGATATTGCAGGGCCCTGTGGGGATTCACCACAGTTTGGGGTTATCTGTGCTCCAGCAAGTGAGAGCTGAAACCCCAGAGTCTCCCGCAGCCTCCAGCCCCCGCTCTTGCTAATTCTGTAGTGAGACACCCAGATGGCTCAGAGAGGGAGGAAAAAACAGCAGCAGATAAGACGAAGCAGATGGGTTTCCACGGTGATTGCGTCCTGGAGCTCCGAGTGTGTTCTTTCTTCCAGAACAGAGATGGGGATGCAGCAGGAAGAACACAGGCACAGCAAGGAAAACCCAAGTCCTGGTCCCAATCTACCCAGATGGACAGCTTGATGCCCCTCGTGCAAGTCATCTCACTGCCCTGGGGCCTGAGGGGGGAGAAAGGACATCATTTGTTAGGTGTCTGAGGGTCAGGCATGGTGTTTTTTGTTTGTTAGTGTGTTTTTTAATTTATCTTATTTATTTTTGGCTGCACTGGGTCTTCGTTGCTGTGCACAGGCTTTCTCTAGTTGCAGCGTGCGGGGGCTACTCTTCGTTGAGGTGCACAGGCTTCTCATTGCGGTGGCTTCTCTTGTTGCAGAGCACGGGCTCTAGGCACGCGGGCTTCAGTAGTTGTGGCTCGCGGGCTCTAGGCACGCCGGCTCAGTAGCTGTGACAAAGGGGCTTAGTTGCTCCGCGGCATGTGGGATCTTCCCGGACCAGGGCTCGAACCCATGTCCCCTGCATTGGCAGGTGGATTCTCAACCACTGCGCCACCAGGGAAGTCACCCAGGCATGGTGTTTTGAATGCCAAACATTCACCATCTCACGTAATCCTCTTCCCAGCGAGCCTTTGAGGAAGGAGCTATTACCACCATTTACAGATGAAGAAGCAGAAGCACAGAGAGGTAAAGTCGCTTGCACGGGAACACAAGCTTGCTAAGTGCTCCTAACCACAGCACTATACAGGGCTCCAGGCCCCTTCCTCCTGGGAGACTAGATATAGTCCTTCTGGAGACTTCAGGCCCAACCCAGAGGAGGAAGGCCAGGAGGGAGGCAGACTCAGGGTGCAAAGAGGGAACACTTCAGATCAAACAGTGATGCTAGCGCCCATTTTCTACCTGGGCACCTTGGCCTGCATGACACCTGGCACTTCAGGCAGGAAGAAACCCCACGCTCAGGCAGCCCCCAGGCAGCGTGACGCCACCATGGCAATGAAACAAACACCGTAGTGCTCAGAGCTCCGGGATGCAGTCCAGAGCACCTCCTTATCCTCAAATCCACATAAAGGCCTTCTTCAACCTTGCCCTGCAGGAAGCAAGGCTTCTGCCTCATCCCAGAAGCCTCTGAACCAGGCGCCAGGCCTTCTCTTCCTCCTCCTCCTATTCACGGCTGTCCTCTCCTTCCTGCCCTTCCCGCTCCCCTCTCCCCAAAGTGTTGGCTTCTGTCCCATTGATCAGAGCCCAAGTATGGGACGGGAATTCCTGGAGGCTTTGATGAGCCCTAAAGAGCCCGATGGAGGCCCTGGAGCCCTTGGCAGAGCCCAGAGATGTACTTTTAGGATGAGCCCAGTGCAGTCCTGCCTGCCAGGATGCCCTGCCTCCTATTCCTCCATCCAAGGCCCAGGGCAACTCTGTGACTCGCTTTTGGACAAGCCTAGGCCCCGGCTGGCCCCCTGCAGACATGAAAGTAGGAGAGGCCTTGTGTAGAGATGCAAGTGTGGGTGTGCGCACGAGCCAGCCAGAGTGTTCAGGGCCGGCGGTGGGAGAGCTGGAACAGTACCAGGGTCCCCGCAAGCCCCTCACCAGCTGGTCTTAGCCTCCTACCCTCCCAACTTTGTCCATCATCCATTTATTCACTCATTCAACAAGCATTTCTTGGCCATTTATTATATGAATGCTGGAATTAAAAGTATGAATGGGGGCTTCCCTGGTGGCACAGTGGTTAAGAATCCGCCTGCCAATGCAGGGGACACGGGTTCAAGCCCTGGTCCGCGAAGATCCCACATGCCGCGGAGCAACTAAGCCCGTGCGCCACAACAACTGAGCCCGCGCTCTAGAGCCCGTGAGCCACATCTACTGAAGCCTGCGTGCCTAGAGCCTGTGCTCCGCAACAAGAAGCCACCACAGTGAGAAGCCGCGCACCACAGCAGAGTAACCCCTGCTCGCCGCAACTAGAGAAAGCCCGTGTGCAGCAACGAAGACCCAATGCAGCCAAAAATTAATTAATTAATTAATTAATTAATTTTAAAAAAGGAAAAGATGAATGGAACACAACTCCTAGCCTAGAACCGAAGTCCTGACCTTCCTCCCCAAATTGGCTCCCCGCTCAGTTCATCTCAGTTGACGGGAGCTCCATCTTGCCTGTGGCTCACGCCCAACCTCACATCCAACCCGTCAGCAAATCTGTTGTTTTTCCCTGGCTCAAAATATATGCAGAAAATAATTATTTCTCACCCCTTTCACCCATGGTCCAAACCACCATCAGGGCTCACCTGCATGACTCACCTGGTCCAATGGGGCTCTCTGCTTCCGTCTCTGCTGCTGTATCAGCCTCTCAGCTGGAGTCCGAGCGGTGCTATGGAAACAAGGTTAGATCAGGCTTTGCGCAGGGCAGGCAGACTCCCCACCCAGAGCCTGTGCCCTGGCGGAATGACCTTCCCCTAGAAACATCCTCCGCTCACTCCCTCACCTCAAAGGTCAACTTTTCAGGGAGGCCTGCCTCTAACAGTTAACATTGCATTTAACATTGCAGGCCCTCCCCTCCTCCAGAGCATCATTGCCAAATATCAAGTGAGATATTTTACTTATCTGTTACGTTCATTGCTGATTTTCTCTCTCAGGAAAGGAAGTGCCACCAGATCACTCCCTGAGGACCCGGCTGGCCCACAGCAGTGGCACATTAAGTAGCTGTGGAATGAGTGAAAGAGTGACTTGTGGGGTGACCTGTAGGAAAAGCTGACCCTGCCTCCACTTCTGCCATTTCCTGTCTGTCCCCACACAGGCAGCTGCAGTGATGTCATTGCCTCAGACGCCTTTTATGGCCCCCTGGGTTAGCCAGCCCCTCTGAGCACTCCCACAGTCCCCCTTCCCTCGTCCTGTAATTGCTTGGTTACTGGTCTCTCTTTCCCTGGGACAGTGAGCCTGGGAGGGTGGGACTGTGCTTCTAGCTCAGGAGGTGGAATGGTGCAGAAGTTAAAGGAACGGATGGCCTGGGTCTAAATCCAGGCTGAGGTGTGGGGGGAATGAATCAAGTTACCTAAGCTCCCTGGGCCTCCATTTCCTCATCTGGAAAATGGGGATAATAATAGTATCTCCCTCAAAGCCCTCACAAGAGAGGATTGAATAAGCTAATGCACTGGCACTCAGAGCCATGCGTGGCACATACTAAGTATAACATGAATGTTAGCTATTATTGTTCTTCAATACTGCATCCGCAGTGCCTGGCACAAAACCTGACCCACATTTAGTGCTCATTAAGTATTTGCTGGATAAATGAATGCATGAGTACAGGCACAGAGGATGAAGAAATGGCATGAGAACCTAGAGAAGCTCCGTAACACAGCCGGAGGATAGTTAGGGAAACCTCCTACAGGAAGGGAGCCCTGGCTGATCCCCGTAGGGTGAGGAGGAGTTAGCAGAGGAAGGTGAAAGGCAGGAGCAGCACATGCAACGGCCCCTCTTCACGGGAGAGAACCCGATGTGCGCAGGAAAGTCGGCCCCTCACCTAGTGACTGACCCTGTAGAGCAAGGAGGTCAGATTCCCCCTCTGTTGGCCATTCTGAGGACTTTCTTGGGTGTATGAACTGTGCCCCACCCCAGACTGGCTGCCCACTGAGAGGATAACATTCCCATGGTAGCTCCCTCATCAGATCAGCGGCCCTCTGAGATCAGAGGAAGGCAAGAAGGCAGGAGGCTGCCACTTGTTGAGGGACACCCACAGGGTAGGCCTAGCTTTGACCAGGCTACTGTCTCATGGCAGATATTATTATTGCCTTCCTGGAGAGGAGGGGGCAGAGGCCCAACATCATCCAGCCAGTAAGAGGTGGAAGCAGAGTCCACTCCGGGTCTGCCGGGCTCCCTGTGGCTGCCTTCGTCAGACTGGGGCTTCCGGCAGGCAGAGTCTCTCATCATTTCAGCGATTCCTCAGTGGGTGACCTCACCCATTCCTGACTTCCCTCATAGAGCACAGACCCAAGAACTGAGCGGGGGGAACCCTCAGTGGGGTGTGGACTAATGGGGAGTCCGTTCACCCTCAGAAGGAGCTCCCCATACGAACTGGAGTAAGCATCCGGCCCTACAGACCCGTCCCACGGAGCTCCAGGCGAGGGCTGGCCTGTGCGCCGGAGTGTAAGGTGCCACGAACGGGCCTGAAAAGGCTGGAGCTGGAGCTGGATAGGACCGGTGGAGGGTGAGGGCGGGGCAGCTGAAGGAAGAGGGACCAATCCTGGGAATAGCTGGGAGCACCTTGCCCAGTACCAGCCCCCCAGCCCCTTGACACCTCACTTATCTCATCTGTTGATGGAAGGGGTTAAGTGGAGAGCCTGCCTACCAGCCAGGAGCGAATCCCGCATCTGTGGTGACCAGTGGCAAGCTCTAAGGACTCAGGTCAGGAGCTCCGGGTTCAAATCCCCACCCTGCCACTCCTTAGCTGGGTCACCTTATGAGATACCATCCCCTCTCTGAGCTTCACTTTCCTCATCCATAGGAAACACAACAGTGATAACCTTTGGCCTTGGAAGGTTGATGTGAGAATTCAGAGACAGAGGTTGTGAGAGCTCAAGGCCAACTGTGAGGTGTGGGCCCTGGGGGTTATTATTAATAGCAATCCAGAAAACGGGTTTGGAAGGGGTTAAGTGGAGACCTTGCCTCCCAGCCAGGAGCGAATCAGGGCTGGCAGGGGAGGAGCCAGGCTGCCGCTAGGAAAGAGATCTAGACTGGCCAGATGCTGCCCTGAGAGGGGACGCAAGACACCAGCGGGGCTTGGGGACCATGGGGCAGGGGCTTGGCACGGGGTCCCTGGCCTCTGCACCCTGATAGCTCCAAGCCAGAGGGTGCAGGACCAGCTACTAGCGTTGGAGGGAGGAGGGGCCGAGCCGCCTGAGCCAGGACAGTGGGAGGGTGGGAGAGGACCAGGACCCAGAGCCCTCCCAGTCCCCCAGGTAGGGGCCACTGGCTGCACTCAGGCCTTGACCTCAGCTGACTCTGAGAGCCCACATGGGATGCAGGGTCTAATTTAAGCACCAGCTGCAGGGCCTACAGCCCAGGAGTGCCTGCCAGTGGGCACAGGTGTGGCCAGGCTGCTCTGGGGCTGCTCAGGCAGGGGGAGGATAGGGGAGACCAGCCCTGCTTCCACCCAGCCCTGCACCCCAGCCAAGCCGCCTCCTGTGGGAACCCTCATGGGTCCCCCATGGCCTGGCAGACGGCCCTCCTCTCCGTTGAGGCCAAGGTCAGGGGGTGCAGCCAGGAGGGCAGAAGGACACTGCCTTGCAGTCTGGACAGGGGTTGCATCAGCCTGAGCAGCGCCAGGGGAAGGGGGCCCTGCTGGGAGGGCAAAGGCTGGCTTGGTTGTCCAAAGGCCGAGGAAGCAGAGTCCTGACCGCAGGAAGGCAGGGCCAGAGAGCTGGGTCCTACCTGGCCTCCCGGTGCCTGGCCTGTGACTTGCTGTTTGATCTTACACAGGCAGCCTGCCCTCGATGGGCCTCAGTCTTCCCATCTGTATGATGAGGGTGCTGACCTAGAAGGTGGATCCCAGTCCCAGAGGCCTACACTCAGGCCCCCGCTCCTCCTGCTTCCTGCAGCCCTGGCTGTGGGTGGCCACATGCAGTCGTGGAGACGGAAGTCCCTCTGGCTGGCACTGTTGGCCTCCTGGCTCCTCATCCTGCTGGGACTCTTCCCCCTTCTCCGCCTGGCAGTGCCCACCAGCCCCCGGGCAGGAGCCCCCCGAGGCTGGCCCCGCTGGCTGGACGCAGAGCTCCTGCAGAGTTTCACCAAGCCTGGGGAGCTCCTGGAAGATGGCCCTCGACCTCCTCAAGCCCTCCGTGGCGGCAGCTGCAACTGGGGAGCTTGCTTTGACACCTCGAAATGCAGAGGCGGTGGCCTCAAGGTATTCGTGTACCCAGCGGCTGGACCCGTCTCTGAGACTCGCCGCAGGATCCTGGCTTCCGTCGAGGGCTCCCGCTACCACACGCTCAGCGCTGCTGAGGCCTGCCTCCTCCTCCTCCTCAGCCCGGACACCTCCACTGGAGAGTGCGACCCGGTGCCCCCGCAGTGGGATGGGGGCAGGAACCACCTGGTCCTCAGTCTCCACCCAGCCCCTTGCCCCCGGACCTTCCAGCTGGGACAGGCGATGGTGGCCGAGACCAGTCCCACAGTGGACACCTTTCGGCCCGGCTTTGACGTGGCCCTCCCGCTTCTCCCTGAAGCCCACCCGTTGCGAGGTGGAGCACCTGGCCAGCTGCGGCAACACAGCCCCCGGCCCGGGGTGGCCCTGCTAGCCCTGGCAGAGGACGGGGGCAGGTGGCACGTGGCAGGCACCGACTTCTCTGCCTGCCCCTGGGATGGGCGCTGTGAACAGGACCGTGGACCCAAGCAGTAAGTGGAGCTTCGCCCCTTGGGGGCTGGATGGGAAGGGTATGTGATGGGAGCGAGCCCAGGGGCCAGGGTAGAGGGCAGGATTGAGATGGGCAAACTTAGGGTTCAGCTGCAGCAGGAGGGAATCAGGCTAGACAGCAGAGAACACGACCACCGAGATGGTGATTTGCTGCAAGAGGTGTCCAAGGAAGGTTGTGGAATTCTTCCTTGGGGATCTTTAAAAGCATAAAACATGACTCACTCCTATTCTTCTTCTTTTATTCCAATCCTTCCTTCCCTAATATTTTATTTAACATACAACTCATAGTGTTTACTATGTGCTAAGCACTTTTTATAAATGATTATAATAAAATAATACTAATCTTTATCTTTGAAGCGTTGGTGTACCAGACACTAAAGCTCAGAGAGGTTGAGTAACTTGTCTGAGGCCACCCAGCCAGAAAGAGCACAGCCAGTATTTTAATCCAGGATTGGCTGGCTCCAAAGCCTTCAGCCTCAGAATTCTGGGGTTTAAGCAAGAGTTTATGATCAGTCCTGTCAAATGCCTCAGAGCCATGGTCACAGATGGAAGCTGCTCCTATGTCTAGTTTCCGGGATTAACCTCTCAAGGTAACAGGCTTTGGTTACAGCAAATATGAATTAAGTCAGACCTACAGAAGAATTCCTACCAGTGAGAGTGCCTGAATATATACAAGAGGCATGGGGACCCATGGGGACATGGAGAGCTCACTTAGAAACTTCTCTCTGCCTGGGCTAGTGGTGGTGACACATCTCAGGTGGTAAAGCAGTTAACGCCTAAGCACCCCAACCCCTGTGCAGCCCCCAGGAGACCAGCAGTATCCAAAGTCTGGCTGGGCAGACTGGAGGTGGAACCTGTCACTCTAGAATCCTTCCCTTGTCCCCTGTCTCACGTATCTCCCTATTCTTTGCTAGAACAACATGGCTTATTCTGAGCTCCACTTCCCTCCCAGGAACTCTTCACGTGGCCAAGCTCCGTTTTTGCCTCTGTTTGGGGGCTTCTGGGGCTTTTCTCAGCCACAGGGCTCTTGTGGGAATGGAATCTCTCTACCTCCTGAAGGCACATGGCCTCCAGGGAGCCCCGCAGCCAGGGGTAAGAGCAGAAAGGCCCCTCAGTCCCCATGGCCCTTCTGCTAGGACCCATCCCTAGCAGGCATCCTCGACAATCACCCAAAAAGCTGCGGATCCCGTCAGGTACCTCAAACTCCAAACTCAGACAGAGCTCACCTTTGGTGACAGCGTTCTCCGCTCACCTTGCCTGGCCTTACTTCTGATTAGGCACTTAGCCATTCTTGGTTTCAGGAAGTTCTTCTTTCAGCTGACTTTAGTTACAGCTAAATGCAGTCGGTTACTGCTGAATATGAAAGTTATTTCAGTCTGAACTTCTCTGAGAAACTGAAACTTGGGGAGTGCACACAATAGGCAGGCGCTCACTAAATGTTTACTGATTGAATCCAAATTGGCCAGAACTGGCCAACGTTTTCTAATAGGCGTGGGCCACCCTCTGAGTAGCAGTTTTGATAAGTGTATTTCCAAGGTGTGATGCCTGACAGCCTCTAACCGTCCTCTGAATTTCTAGCTTTTCTGTCTTTGGCCTCAACCCACCTGCAGGCGACAGGACTTGTAATCTCTGGAGTAGCTGGAGCCTCAGTTTCCCTGACGTGCCAGGCAGCTGCCTGAGCAGCTAGTCAAGTATAGGGACAGAGACAGCGGGAGGCCCACAGCCACAGGCCAGCGCCCGCAAGGTGGCCTGAATAAACAAGTGTCGGCCAGAGAAAGAGGCGATTCAGGTCGCTGCCACCGTCCCACATTCACTCTGCTGGGGGAAGGGAGGAGGGGAGAAAGTGGGCATCTGGGGAGACCCTGCTCCGCCGCTTTACATACTTCATGGCTAATCCTCTCGAGCACCCTTCAAGGGAAGTGTTATGATCCCCATTTCAGGGAACAGGAAACAGGCTCAGAGACGTGGAGGCAGCCAGCCAAGGGCCTTGGTGACAAGCTCCGCGGTTCACCACAGCCTCCCTCACTGCTCCGATCAGGCGCTCAGAAGCAGCAGAGCTGGGATTAAACCCCGCTTCTGGCTCCAAAGCCCGTATTTTTCCACCTTCACTGAACAGTCTCATATTGCTTTAGAATAAGCCCCCACCCGTTTAAATTGTTATTTATTTATTTTTATGAATAGGGAATTCATTCACATGGTACAAAATTCCAAAGGCACAGAAGAGTATACAGTAAAAACTCCCTCCCACCCCTGTCTCCAGCCACCCAGTTTTCCCTCCTGGAGCCAAATACCCTTTCTAGTTTCTCTTGTGTCTTTTCTGAAGTACTCTGGGTGTATATAAACGGGTGTATATGCTCTCCCCTGCTTTTGGGGGGTTTTTTTACATAAATTTAATGCATGTTTTAAGGTCCCCTGGCCTGTCGCCACTGGGCACACGAGGCGCAGTGCCTAGGGCCCATGATACTTCAGGGGCCCATGAAAATGTTCTCATTTCTTTGAAAATCAGAAGAAAAAAGTGAACTTCTAAATAGAAGAAAATGCTTTCATATATAATATTAGTATGTTCATTCTTATACCAACACAGTTATCGAATATAATTTTTATATTTTTATGGCTGAGGGACTGCAAAGGCCAAAGTATGCAGGGCACTGGAAGTCGCAATGCAGCCCTGCCTGTGGCCATGGGTGGAGTCACCTTGATAGCAGCCTTGGACACTGAGGCCCCAAGTCCATGCCAAGCACTTTACAGGGTCACAGATCATCAGCAATCACGACGAGATCCATCCCTTCTACAACACACACACACACACACACAAACACACACACACACGGAGGTGCTCGTCTAGCCTCTGATGGGGAACTCACCACCTCCCAAGGCCACCCACTGGCTATTCTCAGCCAGCTCCATTACTAGAATTTGTGCCGAAACTGACCTTTCAAACATTTAGTCCATTGGTCCTGGGTCTCTCCTCTGTTGCACACTGAGCATTCATTCACTTAGCCCCCACTGAGTGCCCATACTCCGCCAGGTGCCCTGCTACGCCCTGGGGATACTGGATGAGGGAGGCACAGCCCCAGCCCTCAAGTAGCTTAGTCTTATTAGAGAGACAGACAAGTCACTGGTGTGACACACATTGTTAAACAGAGAGAGGGTGGGCAAGCTGCCTGCCCGGCTCCTTTACTTCAGAGCTGTGTGACCACTTTAGGCCTCAGTTTCCTCATCTGTAAAATGGAATATTAACAGCACATACCTCCCATCTCATAGAGTTGCTGTGAGAATGAAGTGAGTCAATGCATGTAAAGCACCTAGAACAAAGGACATGCTCAGTAAAGGTTAGCCCGGCTCGTTACTACTGCAGTGCACAGAAGGGCTGTGGGAGCAGAGAGGAGGGAGCCATCTCTGGAGAGACCAAGGAAAGCTTCCCAGAGGAGGCGATATTTGAACTTTATACATTAAGATCGAGTAGGAGGAATTCTTCGGGCTGCAAGGCAGGAAGGGGTGCTCCAGGCTGAGAGAGAAGGAGGTACAAAGACACAGAGGGAACAGTAGACGTTAACGAGGACTGACTGATACAGTGTATTCAGCAGACTCTCTGGCTCTGGGTTCTCTGAAGCCTTAAACTTAAGGGTTTTCAGTCCCTTAGGGCTTTACTGGGGGAGGAGGAGAGGGCTGTGGCTGGCTGGTGCCGTGGCTCTCAATGAGGTAGAGGGTGTCCTGTTTTTAACTTGTAGCTTTTTCCAGAAGAAGCCTGGCGGGACACCTGAGCATTGGGCAAAGAAGGCCGGGTCCTCGGGGAGACCCCTGGGCAGCAGGTCTGGGGTGGTTCAGATAACCTGGGGCCAGGAGTTAGCACATCTTGGTTCCAGTTCCAGCTCTGCCCCAGCCCTGAGAACCTGAGCCAGTCCTCGGGTCTCTCTGAGACTCAGTCTCCCCATCTGTGCAATGAGGGTTGGTCCAGAGGCTAAGTACTCCTAGGATTGCTTCTTGAAGGTTCAGACTCAGGACCAGATAGACTGTAGCTGAGGAGGGTCCTGGAACCTTCTAGGCCCTATTCAACAGTCCCACTCTGAGCAGGCCTGTGAGCCCTGGAGTCCTGCGCGCGCGCGCGCGCGCGCACACACACACACACACACCGTAGCCAGGTCATGGGCACTCCTTCCCTGACTGGGCAGCTCCCGGGTGGTGGCTCTGAGGAGGCTGTGACTCCTACCCCTCCCCCCAACAGGCACACACAGCCTGAGTGTGGCCCTGGGGCTGGTGGGGGGAGGTGGGAGGAACAGAGGAGGCCTGTCCTCTGGGCAAGGAGGCCTCTGGGCAGCGGCTTCCTGTGTGGTTCCAGGCTGGGGGCCCAGCCCACCTCCTGACAGAAGAGCTTTTCATGGGCCTGGGCTCTGAGGACGGGGAGAGGGCAGGGCATGGAGGCCACTCAGGTGAGGGCCGCCCAGAAGTCTGCATGAGGCCAAGAGGTGGGAGGGCAAACGCGTGCTTGCCCAAGTCAGACCAGCCTTGGAAACGTCAGCTCCCACCACCTCCCATTTTGCAAACGAGGGAACCAAGGTCCTAAGAAGAGAAGGGAGGTGTCTAATACCACCAAGGGCAGCGGCAGAGCTAGAGCTGCTACCCCAGTTGTGGGCGAGGGGCAGTGTATGGCTGGGCGTGTGCAAGAGTGTCTGTTAACATATGAGAACATGGTGGTGGGTTTGTACATTGTGAATTTGGGATTGTTAGTGTGGAGGGCTGGGGGGCCATCAGGGGAGTCAGGGGGTTGAGGGGCAGCTGTCTCAGGTCTCCTGGGTGCAGGGCCCCCTCCTGTGCTCCTTAGGACCCACCCTGGGGCAACGCTACCTAACGCCACCTTCTGCCTCATCCCTGGCCGCAGTCCTGATGTCTTACACTTCCTTCAAGCCCTGCAGGTACAACCCCGACTTGGGCATCCCCCATCCCTGTCCCCCTACACTCCTGAGCTGGAAGGGCAGTCTGGGCCCAGGCCAATGGGAAGGGCCGGTGAGCTGCCCACTCCTTTACTCTGGGACTCAGATGTGCCTACAGCCATATTCACTGCACCCTCTGCAGAACACCCCCCCAAAACCCCCCAATTTTCTCTCCTCTGTATCCCTTGCCCCCAATGCAGAAGTTGCTGACTTGGAAAAGGGAGGAGGGGTGAGTGTGTGCACGGGGCTCCCCAGTGACCTCCCTACCCCCCAGGCTGGCTGCATCCCTGTGCTTCTCAGCCCTCGCTGGGAGCTGCCCTTCTCTGAGGTCATCGATTGGACCAAGGCGGCCATTGTAGCTGACGAGAGGCTCCCACTTCAGGTAGCTCAGGGTCCTACCAATGGGGTGGGGACTAGACCCGGGACATGGGAGGACCCCGGGATCCCGGCCCCCAGGCTGGTCTCGGTCCTCATTCTTATCCCCCACCTGTGTATATTGATGATTTTGCGCCCAGCCCCAAGCCTCTGGGGTTCTGAGAGCAAGAACTCAGCCTCTTTCAGCCTCAGTTTCCCCATCTGTACAATGGGATAAGTTAGACCAGATGATCTCCATGGGCTCAACCCCACTGGTCCATGACTGATTAAATACCTAGTTTAAAGGAAAGCCACAAAAAATCCAAAATCTGAGTGCCTACGTGGAGCTTGGGGTGGGGAAGCAACATGCAGAGTGACTTTTCCATCTGACGAAACTCATTTTGCCCAGCTCTGAAAAACATATGCATGGGCCTTGAATCCCCTGAGAGGTGAGAATGGTGTAAGAAGTTAACAGGAATAGCCCCCACTCACTGAGCCTCTACGATGTGCTAAGCCCTTAATATGTATCATCTAATCTAATCCTCACAGCCACCCTACGAGGCAAGCACCATTATTGTTCCCACTTTACAGATGAGGAAACAGACTCAGACGGATTAAGTGGCTCATCCACAGTCACACGGTTACTAAGTGGCATTTAAACTCAGCTCTGTGTGACCCTTGAGCTCTTAACTGCTAAGTTACCTAGGATTTTGCCAAGGCTGGCAGCTGCCAACCCACCTGGAGAAATGTGGGGAGCGGGCTTCTGCTTCCCAGACCTCCAACCTAGGTTGTCCCCACCCCAGGGTGAGTCAGGGCCTGCCAGGGCCCCATGCCTTCTCCTTTGCTCCCTCTGTGCCCCAGGTCCTGACTGCCCTCCAGGAGATGCCCCTCACACGGGTCCTTGCCCTGCGTCAGCAGACCCAGTTTCTATGGGATGCCTACTTCTCCTCGGTGGAGAAGGTCGTCCATACCACTCTGGAGGTGAGGGGGATACACCTGATGGGGGCTCTGGGGTTCGGGTCTGCCTCATCCCTGCCCCTCTCCATGCCCCTCTCTTCCGACACCTCCTCTGCCCTGGTGTTTGGGTTTCCCCCTTGAAGATGCTTCTGGGATGAATCAGAGACCTGGCTCGGAGCTCTTGGATGAGTTCCTTCTCCAGTCTTGGCCTCAGTTTCCCCATCTGTAGCAGACAGATTTCAAAGCATGTGCCAACTCCAGCTGATGGGCATTGGTTGCCTGGGGCATATGTTGGGAGGGATTCTGGGTCCGGAAAAAACGTCATGACCTGTTAGTGGTATCTGCCATGAGTGAAGACAGCATCACTGAGTGACCCCCTACCCTGGACTTCTGAACCTTTCTGTCCCCAGCCATCTGGTGTTGCAGATGCTACCCTCCCCAGATTCCTGAAGGGCGAGGTGTGGGGCGGCACCAGGTCCTCACTTCCTCAGACCCCGCCCATGGCCACACTGGCCGCTCCCTCTGCACAGCCTTCTCTCATTTCACAGATTATTCAGGACCGGATCTTTGGACCCTCTGCTCACCCCTCGCTACTATGGAACAGGCCCCCAGGGGCAATCCTGGCCCTGCCCACTTTCTCCCCAAGCCCCTCGGACTTCCCCTTCTACCACCTACAACAGGGTATGCCCTAGAGATGGGACAACTTGAAGTCCCCTCATCAACTCTCCCCAAGTCTCTGCCCCAGCCTCAACCATAGAGCCCCAGCAAGCCCCTCCCCAAATCTCCCACATCTTTTCTGGCTCCCCAAGTCCCCAACTCAGGTCATTCTCGGGGGGTTCTGTCCCCTCCCGCCCTAATAGCCTGTGTCTCATTCCTCCAGGCTCTCGTCCTCTGGGCAGGTTCAGCGCCCTGATTTGGGGGGGGTCTCCAGGCCAGCCCCCCCTGAAGCTCATCCAGGCTGTGGCAGGCTCCCAGCACTGTGACCAGGTCTGCCCCCTTGCCAGCTGGGGTGCCGGGATCCAGGATGGGGGCGAGACAGGGCAGAGCCCTTGAAGACATCTGGATGCCAAGGATAACCACACATTTTGGGGGGAGGCACGGGAAGGATTTTCAAGTACCGTTGCTGCCTTCCTCTTTCAGTCCCAAGTTTCTAGTTCCTTTCCCCCACCTCTGTCCCCTCTTCCCTCATGGAAACTGACAAAGCCACCTGAAAAACAGGTGCCTCTTGTGGAGGTTGAAGTAAACATACATGCATTGTTTTTATTCATCCAGCCTTTTCTGAGCACCCTGGGCTTGACACTGAGGATGCAGAGAAAAAGTAGGAAAGGATTCTGCCCCAGATTCATATTCAGTTAGCACTTCCCAGCACACAGACTGTCAAATATCATTTCCAGAGAAGCCAGATAGGCTCTTGAGAGTACTTGGAAAGGAGACAAGCAGTTAGCTCAGCCAGGGTGCAGACGGATCAGCTTCAAAGATGGGACATTTGAACTGGGCTGGGAATGACAAAGGAGCAGGAGGAAGAGAATGAAAACCTTTGAGAGAAGACGGGGATGGAGCATGGGGTCAGGGACCAGGCTAGGTGCGACTTGAGTTCTAATGCTACAGGTAGCTACCTTCGTGTCACTGGAATTCATGCCTTCCGGACGCTCAGAGGCAAAAACAGGGCAGTCATGAAAGGACCTTGGCTCTAACTAAACTCCTCCCAAACTCACATATACAGCTGCTCTCCCAAACTGCTTCCACCCTGAGAAAGATTACTCCTGGGACACCCCACACACACACCCTGGCCTTCTGACCCAGACTTCAGGAACATCCCCCTTTCCTTCCAGATCTTGGTTCTCTGGAGCAGTGAGAAGCCACCCCCAACCAGGTGGCCCAAGACAGCAGTGCCCTTGACAGTCATTGATGGGCACAGGAAGGTGAGAGATGGGGAGGGATGTGGAAGGGTGGGCTCACCCCCAGAAACCTGAGATCTGGGGAGGACATACACGGTGTGATTTACTTGGGCCTGAGCCAAAGCTGGACTTCAAGTTGGGCCTGGAGAAATCAGACCATGGGTTTCAGCTGCAGGCCTAATAGAGATGATTCTCTTCCATCCCTGGCCCTTGTGAATTGTGCTTCCAGAGAACTGGGGTTTTGTGTGATGAGGGAAGGCAGAGAGAGTACATTGCTGTCTCAGGTAAGGGATAGAGGGGAAACCTGGGCAGGTGGCAGCATTTTGGGCGGGAGAGAAGGGGTGGCTTCCAAGAACCTGGGTTGGTGTGACACACCTGCCTTCCTGTGCCGTTCTGGGAAAGTCCCTTCATCTCTCCGGACCTGTTTCTTTCAAACGAAGGATGTTCACCAGGGTCGAGGTGAACATCTAATGTGACAATAGAGGAATCCTGAAATGTCAAAACTGGAAGGGCCCTAGATACCAATTTGCCCATTTTACCAAAGGGCAAATTGAAGTCCAGAGAGGGAAAATGAGGTCCTCAGGTCCGAGTTCCGGGCAGACTTGCTGTTTTCACTGCTCTTCCTTCTACACCATGTCTGCAGGGGCTCCTGCTTAGCAGATATGCAGATACTCATCATGGGAGCCTGGGGAGGGGGTCCTACGGCTGAGTTGCCCTCCGCTCCCTCCCCTTGCAGGTCAGTGACCGCTTCTTCCCATACAGTGCCATCAGCACCGATGCCATCCTCAGCCTGGATGCCCATAGCAGTCTTTCCACAAGTGAGGTGAGGACTCCCAAGAGGAGCCCTGGCAGCCCTCAGACCCCGGGAGCTGGGATGACCAGAGATCAAGAAGTCGAGCCTCCTGCTTTAGGACTTTTCAGCTCCTAGCTGCAAAAGCACTGTTTCTAGCTCCCAGTGGGGAAAGTTCCCCTAAGCATCCCCTGGAAATTTTCTAGCTCCCTTCTCCTCTCCCCTGAGTCCCCTCAGCCAGGCTGGCCTTGCCTCCACGTCTCGGGAGGCTCCTGACTGGGCAGGACGTCCTTCCTCACACCTTACTTAAATGTCTCCCCAGGTGGACTTCGCTTTTGTGGTGTGGCAGAGCTTCCCAGAGAGGATGGTCGGCTTTCTGACGTGGAGCCACTTCTGGGATGAAGCCCGTGGTGGCTGGGGCTACACTGCCAAGAGGACCAACGAATTCTCCATGGTTCTCACCTCGGCTGCCTTCTACCATAGGTACAGACGCCAGCCCCGGCGCTGGGCTCAGAGGGCCAGAGAACCCTCCTTTGAACCAAGAGCAGGGTGGCGTGGGAGCGGACACAGCAGTCAGCCGAGAGCTCAGAGACCCAGGTTCAAGGCCACTTCCCAGTGCTGTGATGGGCAAGTCTCCTCACCTTTCTTGAGGTTCAGTTTCCTTGTCTGTAAAGTGTATTCACCTCACAGGGCTGGTATGATCATCAAATAACAAAAATACATGAAGGGCTTCCCTGGTGGCGCAGTGGTTGAGAGTCTGCCTGCTGATGCTAGGGCACGCGGGTTCATGCCCCGGTCCGGGAAGATCCCACATGCCGTGGAGCGACTGGGCCCGTGAGCCATGGCCGCTGAGCCTGCGCGTCCGGAGCCTGTGCTCCGCAACGGGAAAGGCTACAACAGTGAGAGGCCCGCGTACCGCAAAAAACAATAAACCAAAATACATGAAGTCCTTGGCACACAGATAGTCAACAAATGGCAGCTTGTTGTTTTGTTTTTGTTTTTTGTTTTTTGCGGCATGTGGGCCCCTCACCGTCGTGGCCTCTCCCGCCGCAGAGCACAGGCTCCGGACGCGCAGGCCCAACGTCCACGGCCCACGGGCCCAGCCGCTCCGCGGCACGCTGGATCCTCCCGGACCGGGGCACAAACCCGCATCCCCCGTCTCAGCAGGCGGACCCCCAACCACTGCGCCACCAGGGAAGCCCAGCAGCTAGTTGTATTTTAAGTAGAGCCATGCAGAGGATATGGACAGTGTTTGGATTTGGGGGTGAGTGAATCCACAGCCTTCCTGAAGCTGGTCTTTGGCCTGCCATGTTTGATGGCCTTGGAACTAGCTGATCCTCCCCTCATTCTGGCTCTGAGTTCAGACTTCAGAGCCCAGGGAAGGGGGCCCCAAGGAGCAGTGAGGGAGGTGGCAGGGAGTTCACCGTTGGCTGCAGACAAGCCATAGAGTACAGAGTAGTGGAGAGTGGTGCATACTTGGGGTGGGAGCTCTCTGAGGCAGCCAGAGCTCAGTTGAAAAGGGAGCAGGACTTTCACAAGAAGCTTAGGAATTGGGGTCAAAGGGAGAGTAAGGTCAGGAGGGAGAAGAATGGGGCCTGGGGGGGGCGTTGAATTCGGCTACAGCCTCTCCCGCTCTTCCCTCCTTACCCAGGTATTACCACACCCTCTTCACCCACTCCCTGCCCAAGGCTCTGAGGACCCTGGCAGATGAGGCACCCACCTGTGTGGATGTCCTGATGAACTTCCTAGTAGCATCCGTCACCAAGTTGCCCCCTATCAAGGTGCCCTATGGGATGTGGCATCAGGAGGCCAGACCGCCTCCACTGGTGAGGATCTAGGGGGGTGGTCGGCACTGGGAGGGCCCCGGCTGGGGAAGGGATTCCCGTTCTAACCCTAACCCTTTTTGCTGCACGAGGCGGGGGTAGGGTGGGGTTCCGAGGACAGAGAAGCCCTCCAACGCATTTCTCCCCGCCCCGCTTAGGAGCCTGGGGGTCCGGGGCTCAGGCAGGAGCCGCAGCCCGCAGCCCAGAACTGCATCAACCAGATGGCGGCAGGGTTCGGCCACATGCCCCTCGTATCTTCTCGCCTCCGTCTGGACCCCGTGCTCTTCAAGGACCCGGTGTCCGTGCTGCGTAAGAAGTATCGCAGCCTGGAGAAGCCCTAGGAGGGACTAACTGAGACCCCGGCCCGGCTCCCAGCGGCCGCTGCAAACTGCCTCAGGGGAGGGGGGAGGCTCCGCCTCCTCCCTTGCGGTATCTGGAGACCCAATCAAGGCTGCCATTTAGCCAGCACGGCAGTACCCGATTGGCCAACCACCGCTTCGCCCCCCACCCCCCAGCCTAGGCGCTAGTGGCAGTTCCCACGTCGCTGTCTCTGGGGCCCTTCCTCTGCCTTCGCAGACCCCTTGCCTGGAATGCCTTTCTTGGCTTCTCTGCCGAGCTGACATCTACTTCTCTTTCAGATCCTCGCCTCCTCCACGAAGCTGCCTGACCCCCACCCCCGCCCTGGATCCTCTGCGCTTTCACAGCCGGGTGTGTCCCTTAGTCCCGACGCTATTCATGCTGCCTCGCAAGGTACATCGTCAGGCCCCAGGACTGACCCGGGAGTCCCGGGAGGGCAGGGCCGTGTCCTCGTCTCTCTGGCCTGGCAGGTGCGCCACAAATATTTGACGAACAGGTAGACGGAAGTGACATCAACTACACGCCTGGCTCTGTGGCGACAGTGGCGGGGGTGTGGACAGGGTGTGCGGAGTGAGACACAAAACTGCACCTCCCACCCCCCCACCCCCGGGTTTTTAGTCCGGCCGGAAAGCAGCTTCTCGCAGAATCCTGGGCGCAGCCCTCGCGCCCCAATAATAGAGCAGAGAAGTGCCAGGGAGCCAGTTTCGGGGCTCCCTTCCCTACCTGGCGGAGCACAGTTGGGGGAGGTATGGGAACGCCGGTGGCCCTGCCGGGCCCGGGCCCGGGCCCCTCGGCTCAGGCACTGCCGTCGTTCTGCATTACCAGCCTGGACCACTAGTGGTCAGCACCGCGCCGCGCTCCCTCCCCCCGGAAAGGGAAGGAAGCTCGAAACGCCCATCGGGTGGGATTAGGGGGAGTGGGGACGTCGGGATTGGTGGTGCGCAGCTTGAAGTCGGAAAACTGGTTGGCCCACACACTTAGGACTAAGAAGGGGCCATTTCTAGGTGGGCTGTGTGGGAGCAAGGGAGGTCCCGAGCGACCAGGTGGTGAGAGTGGAGAGGGGGAGGGGACGCTGGGTTCTCCTGGGTTCACCCACCTGGAACTGGAATGATCACTTCCGAAATAAAGCGCGTGTCTTTGCCCCTTTGCTCAGGCTATAAATACCTCTACAGCAGCTGCGCGGGGGGAGGGGGACTCAGGTCTTGCCTGGGAGCTGGGGCCACTCTAGAGGAATGGGGATGTGGGTCCAAACCAGCTCCAGGGTATCCGGTGTTTTTCTGCTTTGATGGCCTCGCAGCTTTGGAAACTCCCGTGACTAGTGATTAGCTCTCTGGCCAGAACATGGTGTCCCCAAGGCCTCCCACGTCCATCCTCCTGTTTGACCTCTGGCCCCTGGATGACTCAGGTCATCCCCAGAGCCAGTCACAGCATGGGATGCAGAGAAGGCTCTTTGGGGAGGCGTGGGGCTGCTATATTCTTGAGATGGAGGGGGGACTGGGAGTTTAAGGAGAGGGAAGACAGTCTGGCACTGAGTCAAGGACAGTTGTTGAGGAAGCACACAGCTGCAACCCAGGCAGCCTTCCCAGAGTGGGGAGGACTCCAAGTGCCAGGCCCAACTGAGGGAAAGAGACACCTTTTCCCTCCCCACTCACAGCTGCAGCACCCAGAATACTGAACTACCTTGGCATGGCCTTGCCTGTGGGCTGCCAGGCCCAAGGTCTCATACTGTACCAATATGCAGCCCAGAGCAGGTCCCCAGCCCCTGCTGTAGGGGGAGGCCTAGGGCTGTGGGACTTTGGGCAAGTGACTCAACCTCTCTGAGCCTCAGTTTTCTCATCTGTAAAAATGGAGGACAGCAATGACTGTCTCTTGAGAGGTGTGTAAGGACTTGGAATATAGCAAAGCCCAGGATCCAGGTTCCTGCGGCCTGCCATGGCTGGGGGGAGGGAGGAATTTGATTCCTAAGATTGGGGTGGAGTGGCGCTCCACCAGCAGTCACACACGCACACACACACACACACTTCCAAGCCAGCACAACTTCCCACAGACTTGAAGGGGCCGAAGAACCCTCAAACCTAGATCACAGCCAACCCTGGATGACAGTATTGGAAAGGCACAAACAGGTCGTTTCACAGATGGGAAGAGAGAGGCTCAGAGTGACCAACCCCTCCTCCTCCTGCTGTGGGTCAGGACAGAGTCAAGACAAACCCAGTGCTGCCCCCCGAGGCTGGGAAGCCCACCTGGCCCCTCAGGCCATCCTTCCAGAATGATGATAAAAGCACCCACTCTCCCACAACCACCATATGCTCAGCTGACTTTAGTTCCAGTCCTCACAACAACCCTGTGAGGTAGGTGTCAACATTCTTTGTCCGCAGACGAGAAGGGCGCTGACCTGCCTAAGGGCAGAGACAGACCACTAGATCAGAGCCACCTGATGACTGGGCATGCTGCCTCCTCTGTGAGACTGGGGACAGGTCCCCCGGCTTCATCTTGGAAATACAAGCCACCTCCTAATTCAGGAATCTTCACACACACCTCAGGAAGCCAGGGGTTCCTGTTCAGGTTGTACCCTCTGTGTCCTCCATCCCCAAGTTTTGAGCAGGCCAGGCCATACCGACAACAGAGCTGGCCCAACCATACCCAGTGTCAGGCTCCCCGACCCCGAGACACAATCAGGGCAAGAGGAGTGGCCCAGGGCCTGTGGGGCTGTTTGCGGGGGACCCAAGCTGAAACCTGTGCCCACCTCCACCTCTCCCGCCAGCACACTTTTGTGTTGGCACAGCTTCCTGGGCGTTGGCGAGGTGGGGGGAATAAAAAAAGAGGAAACCAGCAGGTCCTTACCTAGTCAGAAGCCCCCTACCTCCACGAAAAGGAAACATTTGGCTCTCAGTGAAATGACTCAGGCACAGATCAGCCTCAGGTGCCCCCTGGCTCCCCATCTCAGGGGAGACCCGTATGAGTGTGCAGAGTCCTCACAATTCCCCAACTCCCCATGGCCTCCTTGTAGCATATTGTTAGAGGCAGAGGAAGGGGGCTCTGTCCCAGGGCTTCTTTATGGATTCATAAGGCAAAGGCCAGACAGACTGAAAATGGGAAATGAGGCAGGCAGGTGAGGGGACAATGAGTCTCCCCTCTGTCACCCCTCACTATGCCCCACTGCCTTTCCAGAGGCTAGTGGTAGGGCGGCATTAGCTGAGGATGAGGCCCAAACCCTGCCCCACCGGGAACTGGAAGAGTGGGGTCACACCAGCTTTACACCTGCAGAGTTCCCATCCCGGGGCTGGCGGGAGTCAGATGGGGGAGACGGGGAAGAGCCCGTTCCTGGAGTGGGACGAGCCTCCTCCACACTGAACATGGAGCAGCAGTCAGGAGAGTGACCTGGTTTATAACCCACCTGGGGTAGGCAGAGTCCTGGCTGGGCCTGGGGGACACTCAGTCCAGCCGTCGGCAGGCCTGTCCATGCCCCAGTTGGTGCCTGGCCAGGCAGTCAGTCCGAGGGACCCTGGCATGACTGACAGTCCTTCATGTCCTCAGAATAGTCCTCTATCTGGATGGTCACGGTGTGGAAGTGGAACCTACCCTGCAGGCAGGTCCTGGCTGCCTTCAGCACAGCCTGGGCGTCTGCATTCCCAGCTGGGGGCAGAGAGGACACATGAGGGGAGGCACCAGAGAGCCGATGACTCACTCCTGGGCCCTTAGGAATGATGAGGAGCCTCAGTCTCATATCCTACCCCTAGCAGAACAAGATAGGGGACGATGAACATCAAGAAACCCCCAGACTCACTCCTGTACCAGGCAACCCTCTGGTTCCCATACCTGGCACAACCCTGAAAGAGCAGGAAAAGCACTGGCTTTAAGGCTAGGAATCTTTCCTCTGCCACTGATTAGTTGTAAGAGCCTGGGCGAGTGACCTTATAACCCCCCACCCCCCAACCTCAGTTTCTTCATCTATAAATGGAACTGTGATGACCAAATGAAATAATGTATGTCAAGTACTCAGCATGGGGTCAGGTCCAATGCATGGGCACTGCAAGCATCTGGGGTCATCTGGACCCATCAGGGATGGCCCCGGGCCTCCCGCTGCCTCTCTCTCACCCACCCCAAGTGTTCCCACTACTCACCGATGGCGACATGGACAGACAGGATAGGCTGGGCCACAGTCAGCGCCCAGATATGCAGGCTGTGCAGGGCTTCCACCCCCTCCACCGACAGCAGCAGATCCCGCACAGCCATGAAGTCCATGCCCCTGGGGGTCCCTGAGGATGGCAGGGACGGGGGCTGAAGGAAAGGGCGCCCTCCCACCCACGCTTGTTCCTGCTCCTCAAATGTCCCCTCACTCACACCTCCTTGGCCTGACGTTGCCCCCACCTCCCAAATGACCCCCATCATCTCACCCTATTGTATTTTCCTCTTCACACTTAACACTGTCAGAAATGATCTTATTTGTTAGTTTCTTGCTGTCTCTCCCTCTGAAGTGGAAACTATGCGAGCAGGACAATTGTTTGGTTTACCACCCTATCCTCAGTGCCTAGAACAGTGCCTAGTCCCACAGTATATGCTCTATTAAAAAAATTTTTTTTTGTCTTCAGCAAGTGGTGCTGGGAAAGTTGGACAGCTGCATGTAAGTCAATGAAGTTAGAACACACCCTTACACCATGCACAAAAATAAACTCAAAATGGCTTAAAGACTTAAACATAAGACGTTGACACCATAAAACTAATAGAAGACAGCATAGGCAAGACATATTCTGACATAAATCGTACCAATGTTTTCTCAGGTCAGTCTCCCAAGGCAACAGAAATAAAAACAAAAATAAACAAATGAGGGCTTCCCTGTGGCACAGTGGTTGAGAATCCGCCTGCCAGTGCAGAGGACACAGGTTCGAGCCCTGGTCTGGGAAGATCCCACATGCCACGGAGCAACTAAGCCCGTGCGCCACAACTACTGAGCCTGCACTCTAGAGCCCACGAGCCACAACTACTGAGCCCACGTGCCACAACTACTGAAGCCCGCGCGCCTAGAGCCCGTGCTCCACAACAAGAGAAGCCACCGCAATGAGAAGCTCACACACTGCAAGGAAGAGTAGCCCCCGCTCGCCACAACTAGAGAAAGCCCGCGTGCAGCAACAAAGACCCAGCGCAGCCAAAAATAAATTAATTAAAACACAGAACAAAACAAAAAAAAACCTACTTTAAAATAAATAAATAAATAAAATAAAATATGGCACAAATGAACCTATCTACAAAACAGAAACAGACTCACAGACATAGAGATCAGACTTGTGGTTGCCAAGGTGGCAGGGAGGGAGAGGAATGGACTGAGAGTTTGGGGTTGGTAGGTGCAAACTATCACATGTAGAATGGATAAACAAGGTCCTACTGTATAGCACGGGGAACTATATCTAATCTCCTGGGATAAACCATAATGGAAAAGAATATTAAAAAAGAATGTATACATGTGTATAACTGAGTCACTTTGCTGTACAGCAGAGACTGGCACAACACTGTAAATCAACTATACTGCAAATAAAAAACTTTTTTTTTTTAAAGAAGGGAACCTGGGGATCCCTGCACCCACATAGGGAATCCTGATCATCACTTTCATCTGGGTCAGTCACATTCTTGGAGAAAAAGCTCTGACCTGCAGCCAAGCACTCCTGTTGACCCCAAATCAGGATCTAGACCAACCCTGACCACACAGAGACCTATGACCCAAGATCCTGAGCACAAGCAAGCTGGGTGAATGCGTGCGGTACCTCAGGGCAGACCATCTGCCACCAATCAAAGCCCTGCCACGTCCTCTGGAGGTGGGGTCCTCAGAAAGGAAGGCCTGAGCTGCAGTGGATTCCGCAGTCTTGTCCAACACCAACTGTCTTTTTCTGATCCTCAGTCTGCCCCGCCCCGACCCCACTGTGCAATGAGAAACATAAACCTCACCCCCCAAGGGATGGCAAGTGGAGACTCAGGAAACATGAGGAAGGACTGGAGGGCCAGGTGCTACAGACACCAGCCGGAAGTCCCCTGCCTAGGCAGGGAGGACACATCCCAGCAGGGAGGAGGCACCCTTGGGGGTAAGAGGAAGGAAAGGACGATCCAGAGAACATTTCCAGGGAGCCCCAAGCCCAGGTTACCTTCCATCAGCACCAGGATCACATCTCTCAGGATGGTCAAGGTTGTCCCCAGGACGAGGATGGAGAAGAGGAAGGTGCAGATGGGGTCTATAAACTTGTACTCTGGCTACAGGAAAAGGGCAAGGCAGAGCTGGGGCTCACCACCCAACACCTTAGCGTCCCTTCTCTGCTCCCACCCAGCATTAAGTCACGGAGAGGGGCTCTCTCTGCAGGGTGGGCATGAACCTCACCCTGACCCTGCCTCCCAGTTCTCTACCTTTTATTCTGTGTCCAAAAGGACAGGCAGGACAGACCACAGTTTAGGATAAGGCACTGCACCTTCCCACCCCTCCTTGCCCAAGGGGCTGAGACACGGACGGAGCTAAATGGAATCTTAGGCACCATCTGGTCCAACATCCCCATTTTATAGATGGGGAAACAGAGGCTCAATTAGAGCAAGGGACCCACTCCACATCATGCAGCTGGCAAGGGGTGAACCAGGCTTCAAACCCAACCCTTGGCTCTTTCCACTACACCACACTGCCTCTATATGATGGGCAATGCCCAGGCAGCACACAGTCCTGGGTTTTAATCTGGCTTCACAACTTACCAGCTGGGTGACGCTGTGCAAGTCCCTGAGCCTTTCTGAGCTGCAGAAAACACCACCACCTCCCCTTCAGGGTTGTTATCAAGATCAGAAGTGCTAACACTTATTGGGTGTTGGATAAATGTTCCTTCCCTCTCCTACCCTTTTGCCCAGAGCTGGGAGGGAGCTAGAATCTGGAAATGATTCTAGCTCCAGATGATCTAGCCTCCCTTCCCCACCCGGCCCACTTCCCTGTGTCCCCAGCTCTAACCTTGAAGTATAAAATAAAGGCTGCCACTAAAACGCCCAAGCTCTGCAGAAAGTCTCCAACCACATGGATAAAGGCAGCTCGGACACTGGGGTTCTCCTGCTGCTGGCTGGTGTCGTGGCTGTGCTCATGGCCATGGCTGTGTCCGTGGCCAGACTGGTGAAGAATCAATCCCATTCTACAGAAGTGGAGACAAGGCCAAGGGGCTCATTGAGGTAGCAGATAGAGGCTTCAAATCAGCCAGGTAGAGGCCCCCATCAGGACTGGCCTCCCCAGACTGCATGATCCCTTTGGCCACGTGAGGAGCCCAACCCACGTGGCCTTGGTTCAGAGTACCAACAGGAGAAGGGGCTCACTCCATCCAATGCCAGGCTGAATCTGGGCACAAAGATGCCCCAGTGCCAAGTCTCAGAGCAGGAAAGCCCCATAGAGGGGCCTTCACCATGTCACAGATGGTGAAGCTGAGGCCCAGAGAAGGAAGTGGCTTGCCCAAGGCCACTGAGCAAAGGTGAGAGAACCCAAAAGAGACCTCGGTGCTCTACACACCCTGCCTCTCACTGAGACCAATTTCAGGCACATCACCTTGAAAAAGGACTTGGATTCTGCCCCTAGGGACACCTGCTCCTGCAAGAACTAAACTCACCCCTCCTCATGACAGGTAAGAAGCCTCTCTGGTTATTCACTGACTTGTATGGGGTGGGAACTTGATGCTGCCCCAGGTTTACAGCTCCCGATGGCCTTGCCCTAGGCCTCAGGCAGGACCCAGGTGTTCCAGGTGCCAGAGCTCAGACCACTAGGGAAATTCTGACCCTGCGACCTATCCTGGAGTGCAGCACCTCCTCCTTCTAGCGAGGGCAGGCATGTAGGTATGCATGTGAGAAGTGGGAGGGGGAAAGACTCACAGGGAACCCAGGCCACACTCACATGATGTTCACGACCACAGCACAGCCCGACGTGATCAGCATGGTCCCCTTCTCGAGCTCATAGTCCCCAGAGATCAGCCGTTCCACCGCCAGGTACACCAGCACCCCGGTCACGACCCAGATGGACAGCACAGAGATCAGAGCGCCCAGGATCTCTGAGGAAGAACCCGGCCCCCAATACCAATCTTAGCATGGGGCCCTAAGGCTAAGGAGCCCCCTCCTCGTCCCCACAAAGTCTGGGCCTGGGTCCGACTGGGCTCTGCTGGAGCTATGGCTGGTGTGGTTGCACCTTACCCCACCACTCATACATCTGGGAACATCTGAGCTAGAAGAAACTCAAGAAATCATCTGGGTCAACCCTTTCTGTTGAAGCTGACTCATTAAAATATATACCCATTGCTCAGCTGGCAAACTAAGGCTTCTGAGGAACAGAGGCTGGGCCATCTGCCACCAAGAGGAAAATGACAGTGCAGCGCAGAGATGAACTTCAAAAGGCTTCGCTGAACTTCCCCTCCCCCTAGAGCTGATCCATGGAGTTATGTGCAGAGTTAATGCACAGTCATTTATTCTTGAAGTCTGGCCACTTCATTTCTTAGGAAGGTGGACTCTCCTCCCCTGCAGGGTGGGAATTCCCAGAGGAACAGGGGACCAGGGCTAGCCCATCAGACTGGGAGCTCCCAAAGGACAGAAGCCAAGGTTAACATCCTCTTCCCCCACCCAAATCACCCTCCTGGCCTTACTCAGGGACCCAGTGCACCCACCTAAGAACCTGATCTTGACCTACCCCCTCTCCCAACTCCAACCCCATCCCAACCAGGGCCCTTACCAGCTCGATGCCAGCCGAAGTTCATGGTCTTGGTGGCTGGCCGGGAAGACATCCACAGGGAGAAGAGGCTGATGAGCATGCTGGCAAAGTCAGTGAGCAGGTGGGCTGCGTCTGTCATGATCGCCAAACTATGTGCCAGGTACCCACCTGCAGGGGCAGGGCCAAGAGGGTGGAGGGTTCTTATCAGTTCCCCAAGGAGCCAACTTCCCCCAGTGTGTGTGCAGCAGGAAAACCATGAGCTCTGGAGAAAGACAATGGATTCCAGACCTCTGCACCATTAGCTGTGTCACCACGGGCAAGTGACTTACTTTCTCTGAGCCTCAACTTCTACCATCTGTGAAATGGGATTAGCAAAATCTACGTAGAGGGTGAACGTGAAAATTGAGTTCAAATTGGGCCTGTAGGGGAATTCCCTGGCGGTGCAGTAGTTAGGACTCCCCGCTTTCACTGCGTCCTCGGAATGGATTCAATCCCTGGTCGGGGAACTAAGATCCCACAAGCCGCATGGCATGGCCAAAAACAAAAAACAAAAACAAAAAACAAAAATGGGCCTGGAAAGCACAGCAGGCACTCAGTAAATGCTCCTTCCTTCTAGGCACTCAGGTCTTCCCTGACCTACTAGTTGTGTGTGATCTTGGGCAAGCTCCTAAACCTTATGGTGCCTCAGTTTCATCATCTGTAAAATAAGGAGACTAACAGCACCCATATGCCAGTGCAAGGTTGTTGTGAGGATTACATGAGACAGTGTGCATATAAAATATGGAGCTCTTAGTATTAATACTACAGGAACATCCAAGAGAAAAGCCTTTTGGATCATCCAAACTACGCATGTGCCAATTTCATTTAATTAGCAAAAAAGTCCTTACCAACGACTTCCCCAATCATGAACAACAGGCAGAAGGCACAGGCCACACAGAGCTGGCGCCACGCCCTCTTCTTCTTGAGGTCGCAGTCACTGCCAGGACCCGTCTGGGCATGACAGTAATGGTTGCTCTTGGTAGCCAGCTCAACGGTCTGCAAGTCCAGGCCAGGTGAAGACAGAGGAATCCTGCCAGCCCCATCCTGCCACAGAGATCTGTAAGACCTGTCCAAGGAGGAAGGGTGAGGGGAGGCTCAGCTCTGAGATGGGAGCAAAGAAGGCTGACTCCAGTCTTACCTCTCTGCGGGGCCTGGTTGTTCCCATGTGCCCATTTGGAAGAAGAGCTTAAGGATACTCCAAGCTCGACAGATTCTGCGGAGTGACCAGAAGCCCCTCTTTGCAGGGGGTGCTGGGGAACAACCAGTTCAGGAGTCTTGGCTCGGCGTGTTCCCTCCTCCCCCATCCCTCCCAGGGCCTGGAGGAGGCAAAGACCTTGGGAACTGGCCAAAGGGCTGGGCCGGTCCAGCCGAGCGCGGAGAAGGAGGAGAGTTTACACTCAGGGAGAAGAGCAGATCTCCCCTTCTCACGGTCTGGGGACACCGGGCCTCCCAGGGCGGGGCTGCCCCCGGGCAAAGTGCTGGCCCCGGGGCAAGGCTCCAGGCACGCACTCCCCACTAACCCGTCAGGATCTGTGCTCAGCCACAAGAGGGGAGGGATGATCCCCGTGCCCAGGCTCCATTTCCCCTTTCCTTCCTTCACCTCATCCCACCCCTCCCTTGCGGTCCCAGTTCAAGCCGCCGTCCAAACCAACCACTGGCAGGATAGCAAATGAGGAGGTGGGTCTGATGCCACTCAAATTCCCGCCCCTCCCCAGGCTCTCGCCTTACCCGGCTCCAAGCCTGGCGTCTAACAGATGCTTCCTCTCGGTGGCCTCCATGCGGTCTCGCGCGCCCTGCCGTGTACTCCCTGGAAGTTGCGCGCGGGACGCTCCGCGGCGCGCACTCACCTGCCGGGAGGGCACTGCGCGCCTTTCCCGCCGCCCCGGCGCGTGAGCCCCTCGCCCGCCCGCTCTGCCGCGAGTTCGCTCCCGCCTGGCCGTGCCGAGACTGCCGAGGGGTCGTCCCGCTGTTGCTACCGCTGCTGCCCCCACTACGTCAGCCGTGGCGCCCCGCTCCCGCTGGCTTTACCCGGTCCCCGCTACCCCGTGTGAAGCGCGCGCGTCGTGTGCAAAAGCCCGCAGGGAAGGGGGAGGGGCAGCTGGCGGTAAAGGGCCCCGGCATTGACCCCTAGAACCCCGTCCCCTGCGCCCCCGGGGCCCAAGGAGCCCACCTGGCCTGCGACACAAAGCCTAACCGCTCCCCTCCGCCCCCGCTCTGCTGCTTGGTGTTTCCGAGTTGGGACTAGTCTGCGCCGCCTTCCCCGGCTCGGCGCGGGGTGTGTCCCACCGAGAAGTTCTCGGGCCCCGCCTTGTAGAACTCCGCTGTGGGTCCCCTGAGAGCAGAAGTGTGGCTCCTAAACTCAGAATAAGGGCTCCGAGGCTGGGGTTGTGGCTTGCCCTCAGGAAACCACTGATCGGTTTCCACTCTCAGGCTGCAGACGCCCGAGACCCCCATGTTCTTCCGCTCAGGCCAGGGGGCTCCTGCGGGCGGGGTATGCCTGCCCTCAGGCTGGGGCGGCAGCCCTCCTTAAGACTGGTTGGCACTGACTAATGCATCCTCGCCACTAAAGCAGCGCCGGTTCCTCCCGTCTTGCGCGCTCGGATTAGATCTGGGGTGGCCGTCTTTATCTCCACCGCTGCACAGAGCAGGGTCGCGCTTCAGCAGCAGTCGCCATCTAGACAGAGCTGACACCACTACCCACACCATCCTTTCTCCACTGCCCCGCAGCAGTTCCCAGGAGCCCCAGGACGGTGCCATGCGTAGTGTTCCGCCGGTGGAAGCCGGCCGGCCCTTCCTGCCGGCTTGATGCCCCCATCCAGTTGAAGCTTCGCCGTCCCCCGGCGGTTGGGTGGGAGGAGGGGCAGGGGCCTCTGATAGGCCCTCTACCTAAAAAGAGCTTTGGGCTGGGGACCTCCCTGGCCAGTCACCCCATCATCAAGGGGCCTGGGGACCTTAGCTTGGCTATGGCCCTTCACAGAGACAAGAGACTAGGGTGTGAGCCCCTATCCCACACCCCTGGGGACAAGGAGGGGCTCCTTCAGTGTCTCCCCGACAGGAGTCATCTTGTTAGGAAACTAAGTGCAAGGAGCGAGGATGGCAGCGGCATGCCTGCCTAGATTGGGTCCCCACTGAGTACCTTTCCACCTGCTCTGGACTGAGTGTGGACAACTTTTACCGCAGGCTTCCTGGTTTTCCTGTATACTCTTAGAACCAGCAAGCTCAGCGTTACCTGGAGAAGGTGTTAGAATGCAGGTTCCAGGTCCCCGCATCAGACCAACTGAATCAGAATCTCTGGATGTAGACCCTAGGAATCGACATATTTACAGATTCTCAGGGAATTTTCCGCACAGTAAAGTCTGAGGACCTCTACATAAGCTTTTATCATCTCAGACATATACTCACCTGATCTCCCCACTAGATTTTAAGCTCCTTGAGAGCCGGGATGTATTTTATACTTCTATTACAATTTAGTTTAGCTCTGAGCACCTACTGAGCACTTAGTTAAAAGCCTGTGAATTGGATTGAAATAAAGAAGTACATAAATATAGGGCTGGTCACTTAGTCAGATGAGAGTAAGTGAGGCAGGTGCAGCTCACAGGGGTTTCTTGCTGGGCCATCTCAGTCGTGTTGTAGTTTCAAGCTGCCCTGTGCTCAGATTAATCTTATAATTTATTTGAAGGCAAAACATTTATGCTTTAAAAAAGTGTGTCATCTATGTCCCTCTCGTTCCCTTTAATGCAAAGCACATTGTAAATTCTCAATATGTGGAGATTTGAAAATTGGATCCAGACACATATATTCATTTTATAAAAACTTTTATGCCAAATTTCCCTTAAATTAATACTTTTCTAGGATGCATTTTAATTGATTTGCAAGAATTTGACTAATTAGTTAAGACTTTGATATACTGAAAAACTGCTCCACTTGTATTCTATTCACAGATCCCCAGAAGGTCCTCTGCTCATGACCTAGCAAGTTGCAGACCTCAACAATTTTATTCTAAAGATGTAGATTCCCCTGTAAAGAAAAAAAATGTTTCCTGCCATTCCAGTTCTACAAGGATCAAGCCATTAGCTACTACAGTCGGCCACTGAGGAGAATTCAGGATGGAGAAAAAATAAGAAGTATTCTGGGCTTTGGATATACTGGCCCCTAGGTAGTTAAGATGCACATGTAATGAAAATTTTTAATGATGCCGGATTCTTGCATCTTCCCTTACATAGGAAAGCACTAAAATCATTAACTTGAGATGTCTGTTTTTTGTGATTAGCAGACTACATATTTTTCTCAGCAAAAAAAAATTCATATATATCCTGGTTCCTCCCTTACCTCTTCGGAGCAGCTGCTTAGTAAGGACCCCAAATAAAACATAACTCACAACTTTTGTGTTGTGCATTTTTATCTTGGTCAACACCTACATTCCACAATGAATCTGATTCTGTAGGTCTGGGGAGGGGGTCTGGGAACCTATATTGTTTAAACTTCTGAGTTGAATGCTATTGTGAAATTATTGTTCATTTTTTATGGTATAAATGCTTATGATTTTGAAAAGAACCTTTATCTAAAGTATTGAAGGATAAAAGGGCATGATATCTGGGATTTGCCTTAAAATAATCCCAGTGTGGGGAGGGAGTAATGATGGAGAAGAAACAAGTGTCTGTAACTGTTGAAACTGAGTGATGAGTATGGAGGGTATGTTCTAATATTCCCTCTACTTTTCCATAAGTTTGAAATTTCCCAGAATTAAAGGTTTAAGGGAAAATAACCCTCTGGTGATTCTAAAGCAGCAGCCTATGGAACCATATTCAAGGTTCATGGACTAACCCTCTGCAACCAGTTTCCTTACAGCATGATCTTAAAAGAAACTTGTTGATCAAGAACGCTTCATACCACCCGTAAGTGTTCTGGTTTGTGTGGCAAAGTAGAGATTCCCTTATCTGCAAAGAACGGGTATCTCCCTGGAATTCAAATTTCTGACTACAGAGCCTTGACTGCCCTCCCTCCTCCCTCTGATAAGTGACAAGATAGTGGATGGACATGCCTATCTCACATGTGATCAGTAACCCGGAGAAGAAATCTGGAGCCAGAATGTGGACAGGTTGTAATCCTGATTCTTGTGATTTCAAGGTGATGAAAGCTTCTAACTTTCCGGCCTCAAATTCCTTCAGTCTTCTATAGGAGGATAATTTAGGACTATGAAGAAAAGCAAGTGTGCGATTGTTAAAAAAAGGATAGTGGTGGGACTTCCCTGGTGGTCCAGTAGAAAAACAGAAAAAAGGACAGTGGCTACCTCCAAGCAGGAGGAGGGAGACACGTGATGCGTTTCTTGGGTTTGATAAAGTTCTTTTCCTTTTCCTTTTTCTTTTTTGGCTGCACTGTGCAGCATGAGGGATATTAGTTCCCCAACCAGGGATCAAACCCGTGTCCCCTGCAGTGGAAGCGCGGAGTCTTAACCACTGGACTGCCAGGGAAGTCCCTATTATTATTATTTTTTTTTTAGTTGAAGTATAATTGGTTTACAGTGTTTAGGATGTACAGCAAAGTGATTCAGTTAAACATATAATGTTCCTTTTCTTGACCTGCTAAGTAACAGCACAGGATTTCACTATACAGTAGTTTATTTAACTCTAAAATTAGTTCTGTGCACTTGTGTGTATGTAATATGTTACACAATTTTTTTAAAAAAATTTAAGCTTCAGAATTTAAGGACTAGAAATGAAAACAAAATCTGATTACCTGAAATTCAAAGTTAAGGACTGAGTTAGCCTTGGAAAAACTCCCAGAAGTGAAAATGGACAGAGGTGTGAGGGTTTAAAACATTTTTGTAAAGTGAATTCCATAGAATGCTAGTTCTGGAGGATGTCATGTGAATGAATGAGTTGGGAAATGCTGGGTTATATAGTCAATCCACCAAGAAATATTAAGAGCTTTGAAGATCAGATGGTATTCCAAATACCGTGAACTCGATGGACCAGTAATTTGGCTAAAGTTAAACAGCTTTCATTATGGCAGGACTGCTCAGAGCCCTTAAGTTGCTACTGAGTTCTGAATGTCGAAAAGTTGGGACAGACTCTGCAGTGTTCCTCAGATTTCTAAATCCGAGGTGTCTCAGACCCAATTAACGCACCACCTCAGGTTCGCTCAGCTGCACCTCTCTCCTAGCCCCTTGGCCCCTTGTTCGTGGAGAGCCTGGATGCTACTTCAGCCGCGGTCATCGCCTCATCCGCTAGCACGGGTGGCTGTCTTGGCCTTCCCTGGAGTAAATCTGGGCTCCAGCAGAGCCTCCATGGCGACCACTGCGGCGGGGGCAGCAGTAGCTCTAGCACCCCTGCCGTTAGCCCTGACAGGTTTTTGTTTTGGTTTTTTTTCTTTTTTGTAATGTGAGTGTCCGACTTGAGCTTTGACTGCCATCCATTTCAAAAGAGGCAACCACTTCAGGGCTATCTCTAATAAACACCTCGCCAGCCACAGCACTAGATAGAGAGCCAGGCCGTATCTCCCCACTGAGGCTCCTTTGTTTTGGAGATCTTAGTTGATTTTGCTAACTGACCATTTGAGCCATTCGCTTTTTTTCCACTTCCCACGCTTTAAATTCCCTCTCTTATGTTCTAAATTCACCAATAAAGAGTGAGCTTTTGACACCCTAGGCCCCCACCCTAGACCCCAATAAAAGCGGAACCCAGGCTCTTGCTCTCTCCCTCCCTCTCTCCACCCGTGAACTCACTGCGTGGCCCCAGGGATGCTATGTAATTTGCAGATCTTGTAAGTAATAAACCTTTATTTTTTCAGAATTTCCTGATGGTTAGTACTTAAGGGCATCTTGAAATCATAATAAGAACTACAAGGGCCAGTCTAACCACGACATTGGTTGCTGATAGGCTGAGACTGACACAAAACACGCACCCAACCCCACTGGCCCCCCGAGGCTCTGCTCCACCCACCACCTGCAGGGTCAGCTGACAGGTGCCTTCTAGCTTCCCCGGCAGCTGCCCAAAGGGCCAAGTGATGCAGTGGAAGAGCAAGGGCATTAACTCTCCGGGAGACAAACTCCAGTCCTGGGAGATGGGAGGTGGAAGAAGCCAGCAGACATGTCTCTCTTCTTCCCTCTGATGAACTGTTTGAGGCGGGTTGTTCTTTGTAGCCTGCTAGAAGCATCTCCCTTGGCTGAGCAAGCAGCCAGGGGTCTCCTGGTGGAGCTGTGGCCAGCTGGGTAACACGATACTTTGTATTTGCTTCCCTCCTTTCCTGACTTGCTTCCACTTCCCTTCACTCTGGCTGCCCTAGGAACGTAGCTGAACTAAAGTGTTTACTCTTTGCCTCAGGCTCTGTTTTCTGGAGAGCCAGGAAATAAGGCATTGAACCCTTTTCTGGAGGGTCCTCTCAGGGCCAGTTTTCCACATAGTTCTCACTGGGACATGCGGGGTTAAAGGACAACTTCTTCGGTGGGATAGAAACCTTGGCTTGCCGTCACTGCCTTCTTCCTGCTGCACTCTTCCTATCGGGCCTTCTGTCCGTCTACCCTGAACTGTCCTCTGAAAAAAGGCTGAATGAAACCCCAGCTCTTTTGGTAATAAAGGGAAGAAAGCGTTGTGCATTTATTGAAACAACATGGAACACGAACTCAGTCGCTGTCCCTTATGTCAGGAATAGACACTGAAATACAGCACCTTATCCTTTCCTGGGTCTGTGAGTGCTACGGAGCCCCTCCCACCAAGGAGAGGAAGTGGGTGGCTGTATCAACCTGGCTTCTTTCGCTTCTTTACAACAATCGTCCATCACACGATGACCAGGCATTATCATACAAAAGTTCCTTTACAAAAAGCACCAAATTGGCATACGTATACAAGTATATACAAAAATCACATTTTAAAAATGTACAAAATATTCCGTTTTGCACCAACGTAGAAAAGTATCCAGTGTGGTTGTTTCAAGCACGTTTCCAACTCTGGTTCATGACGCTGGACACAGCGGTGAGGTCCCGCTCCTGGTTCCTGCTCTCTGAGCAGAGAGAAGACACACCTCCCCATTGCCCCTCCGGGGGCCCTGACCCCTCCCACCCTGGGCCTGTCACCAAGGTAGCTGGGCCCATCCCCACCCTCCCCAGTCTCTCTGCATCTAGACGGTCTCTCCCTCATCCATCTCCTTACTGGTGTCCTGAAAAAAAAGACGAAGAAACACAAGGTGAGACAGGGCCTCAGGAGGATCCAGGGCTTACCAGGATGCAGTGACAAAATTATCAGACTCCAATTCCTGCCTAGCCTCTTCCGTTTAAAATTGCAATAGAATTTAGCTGCCTAAATGCTATGGATTTCAGATCCAATGCAAAAGACTCTAGAAGGCTACTCTGTGTTTTTTAGCTGGATTGGAATTTAGTTCCAATAATAACTTGAATTGAAAAATAATAACATTAGCAAACATGACGTTTCTATGTGCCAGACACTGTGTTAAATGATTACCTAATTTAGTCCTGATTACAGTCTAATCTTTTGAGGTCAGTACTGGTATACCGCCTTGCAAAGATGAGTACGTCAAGATTCAGAAAAGTCGTGAACTGCCCAAGAACACACCGCTAGTCCATGGTAAAGCTGTGATTCAGAACCCAGGCCCTTAACTGTACTCTGTCAGGTTGGGAAACTCAGATACCTATGGGGCCAGGTGACATGAATGGGTCAAGCAGGCAGGCTGACAGTGGTGGGGCTGGGCAAACTAGCAAATGGATGTCCCATCCAAAGGAGGCAACTGCTTCCCAGAGCCAGCTCTCTGAGACTAGGGAGAAGGGCAAGCCCAGCGTTGTTAGCTCTTTCCAAATTTTGACAGGGTGAAAATCCAAAGTCTTAGTTGAACTCTTCTTTTAAAAGAAAACAAAAACAAAACATCCTTTTAAAAAAATCTACTAATTTAAAAAATGTTGACAACTAATTTTTAAAATTTTGAACATTGGGCCAAGCCTGCCTTGTGGGTGCTCTCTTTTGCCTCTGTTACGCTGTGTCACTTTGTGTTTAGGAAGGTCATTTAGATGTAAAATGGGAGCTTTTTATTATGAATAGTTTGGGGGAGTTCTCTAAGAGTAAAGGGAACACGACTTTACCTTAACAGGTTTCAAAGCCCTACAGGGAACAAGAAACATCACCCCACCGTCAAGCACAGCACTTTGCACTCAGTAGGGATCTCATGTTGTCACTGAATGAACGAACGAATGAAAGGAGGGAGACGGATTTCTCACCTTCTTCCCTCCCCTCTGTGGACTCTTCCTCTTCCTGATTTTCTTCTTCAATAAACTCCTCCTCTTCCTCACCTGTGTGTGACAAAGAACAATTGCATTAGGTTGGGGCTGGTGTCTCAGAGGAGAGGCTCAAAGGAGATCCAGGCTGGAGACAGCAGCCGTTCCATAACCAGTCGGGGTCCAGCGGCCACGCGGTGACATCACTGGCCGAGGAGGTGATGGGCTTGTGTCCTCCTTCCCCAACCTCCTCCTTTCTTCCCACACCCTTCCAAGCGAGGGAGGCTCAAGACCTCCTTTTTCCAGTCGCAGCAGCAGCAGCAGCACCTGTCACTTGATCTGCCTGCGACTGGAGGGACCTTCGGGGAAGCACACTGTGTATCGCTGCACATTTCTCAGACAGGTCAACTTTACCTGGGGAAAATGGGACAAAAACGCCTTGATTCTCAGGGAGCAGAATCCTTATTCTGAAGGAATCTGCTCAGCCTTTGAAATCTGCTTGCCTAGCGCTCCTTCTTCAGTCTTCCGCATTCCTTAGCCTACAGAGGCGTGGAAGTGGGGCGTGAAGCCCTTCTGGGGCCATCTGCTCCTTAGGTGTCTGAAACTGAGCTTCAGACAGTGACTGTGCCGCAAGCTTTGTGCTCACTCTCCCATCCTGGGGTATCGCCTTCAAGCTCTACTCACAGGGAACGTGTCCCTTCCCCACCCCCTCTCTCAAGCCACTTCCTTAAGCCTTTGGGGGCCCTGAGGGGTCACTACAAACTCAGAGTATTTGTCAAGAGTATCTGGGGAGAGGCTTGAAAGAGTTAATTCCTCCAAACTGACAATTGGGATCTGTGCATAACCCAGGGAACGGTTTTGTGGTGGTTTAACCATTATCACAACTTACTACTCATAGCAGCATTTGCTGAGAACTTACTATGTGCCAAGTGCTTCCTTGTGCTAAGGACTGTACACGCACTGCCTCATAAAATCCCCAGAAGGCCCTCGGTGGAATCTGCGCGGGGTTACTTACTGGTATGTGGCCTCTGCAAGTCTCTCACCTTTCCTTGGTTTTATTGCCTCAGTTACAAAATGGAGATGACAAGAGAACTACCTCTTAAAGTTGTTGTATTAAACAACAAAATTCACGTCCAGGGCTCAGTGCCCCAGATATAGAAAGTGCTCGATAAATGGTAGCTGTGGGTACTCTCCCCATTTATCCATGAGGGCACGGAGGCTCAGGGAGATTACTGAAGGCAGTGCAGATAGTCACAATGTCGGACTGTTCACATAGTATGATCCACTCTTGAATATCTTAGCTTAGGGAGGGTGACGGTGGAGCAGATGCTCTACAGCAGTGGATACACCCGAGTCCGTTGACATCTCAGCTTTGGGATGCATTTTGTCCTTACCCAAGAATAGAGTATATTTGGGCTTCTAGGAACAGATTTAACACATCAGAGTCTGAAAGCTTGCAGGAGAGCAGATGCAGGAGGTGCCAAGAAGCTTTTCTCTTTCTCTTGCCAGCCCACTCACAGTTCTTCCCTGTTCCTGAACAACCTCTACCCCTCTTTCTTTCTCTCAGCAGATCATTGGAGCATCACCTCTCAGACAAATGCAACATTCAGCAGAATTGGATCCGCCCTCCCTTTCTTCATCGCTAACTAGCTATCTTTCAACTGTGTAACCTTGAGCAAACTATCAAAATCTTTGTTCTCCATCTGGTTGCCTCATTTTCTCTTATAATTTTTCCTTTATTATTGTTATGGTTATATTGTTACAATTATTATATGCATGTTATGGAAGAGTAATCACAAACAGAAGCAAGGACAGAATATAGATGAATTAAGGTACCTGAGCGTCCGCGATTATAGCAAGAAGCTAAAGCCAAGACTAGCTTTAGGCAATAACTAGTGTATGTCCAGCATCTTACAAAGGCTTCTGAAGCAATATCTTATTTCTTGCAACAGCATCATTCGGTGGTCATTGTCAGGAGGCCCATTTGTTACCTAAGTTTTTTTTTTTTAACATCTTTATTGGGGTATAATTGCTTTACAATGGTGTGTTAGTTTCTGCTTTATAACAAAGTGAATCAGTCATACATAAACATATGTTCCCATATGTCTTCCCTCTTGCGTCTCCCTCCCTCCCACCCTCCCTATCCCTGTTACCTAAGTTTAAAGTTAGGAAATGAAGCTCCTAACTTCAGAGGCGGAGGGAGCCTCCAAAAGGCCACACGGATGAGAAGTGGTAGAATCGGATTTGACCTTAGGTCTGCCTGACTCCAGTTGCCAAGCTCTTTCTATTGCCCCAGGTTCCTCCCTAACACAGAGCCATACATAATTAATTGAGCAACAATTATGTACCAGGCACTGTGGTGGGCTCTGGGCTCATCCAGAAGTTGGCTGTATGAATTTAACTGATATCTGGGCGTCTTTGCTAGTGTATCTGCCTCTATGTGGGGCTCAGTGGGAGGGAAGCTGATTTTGGGGGAAAATAGTCCCTTACCTGTCTCAAAGTCGATGGCCCTCAGGGTGTCTGCTATGTGCTCTAAGTCCAAAGTAAAGTAGTCCATGTTTTCAAAGCCCTGCTCTATCTTCCCCAGTTGGCAACCCTTGGACGCTTCCACAATGCTGTAGGGGAGAGAGAAAAAGGGGTGGGGTGGGAGCACAGTGAGATCTCTGGCCTCAGAGAAGGAAGGAGTTGTTTTAGCCCTAACTTATACCAGTGTGCCCACACCCAGGCCTTGCACCCAGTGACTCCCCCTGGAGGATGGAGTATTTCCTCTCCAGTCACAAGCAGAATGGATGGTCCAAGAAAGCAGGGGTGCAAAGGCCAGGAAAGCTATCCTGGGGTGAGACCCTCCCAGCAGACCTAATGCAAAGGAGGAGGCCCTCTGGACAGAAGTCAGAGGCCCTGAAGGGAGCTGGGGCCTTGGATCATAGCCCCGGAGAGACACTGACCTTCTGATGAGTTGCTTGGCACTCTGTGGGGGAAAAGAAAGAGCAAAGGGTTAGGACTGCAGAAAGGGTAGCCCCAGGAAATCAGCAAAACCAGTGACTGGGCTCTGCAGATGGGCACTTGGTGCCGTTCCCTAGCCCAGCTGTGACCTGCTCCTGAGTTTCAGCAGAACACAACTTGGATTTTCCCTCTGTCCATCGTCGGCACACATCTTGCTCATCATCCTAGGACCCTCCCGTTGTCCTGGCAGGAAGCTTGGATTCTAGGAGTATCAGTCTAAACCCTCTTAAACCCTGAAATCTTCAAGATGAGAATGATACCTAATCACCTTTTTATACCCAATGGATAGCACGAAGCCTGGCCCACAGTACGTGCTTAGGAAATTTGTATTGAACTTTACTCTTCCTTCACAAAATCTTATAGCTGATCTTTTTATGTCTCCCCCAAGAAGCTCTTCTAGGGTAGGGCTGTGTCTCGTTCATCTGTGTCTCCACCTCAGTGGCTGGCCTCTGGCAGGTGCTCAATTAATCGTCTCCACGTGGACACTGTATTTTGCCGCTTGCAAAGCCATTTCACAAACATCCTTTTATATGATCCTCATAAAATCAGTTAAGAGGAAAGAAGGTAGGAACTGTTACATGCTCATTTACAGATGAGAGACTGAGGCTTGGAGAGCATTAAATGACTTGCCCAAGGGCACATTCTTTGGTGATCAGGGATGAAGCACGACTTGACCCTCAGACAGGGCTGTGGAGCTGAAGTGCCCACACCCTCCCGGTCCTGCTCACCGAGAGGAAGATGGCCCCGCCAGGCTCGTCCAGGGACTGGATGGCTGTCTCCACCAGCTTGCTGGACTTCTCCAGTTGCTGCCGGTATTGCTGGATGAGGGCCTCGTGGAAGCTGAGCTTCTCCTCCTGCTCTCGCGTGACCCGCTGCAGCAGCTCACTCTTCTTCTCGTCCAGGATGGCGTACAGCACGTCGAACTTCCGGCTCAGCTCTTCCTTCACCTGGTGACTGTTCTCCTGGGGACAGAAATCTTGGAGTCACATCCTGCAGGCCCTCCATCCTATCCCCAATGCTTCTTTCTTGGGATGGGTGTGCTAGGAATAAAAAGTCTGAAGCTGGGGAGATTGACTGCACCCCCATTTCACAGAACACGAAATGAAGCCTTAGCAAGAAGACAGCTTTTGCTAAGGTTCCCCAGCCACTTAGCACACCAGTAACATTTGGAGGCTGGGGTCATGGAGAAAGCTACACCTTCCGTCAAAAGTAGAGACTCTGGGCTTCCCTGGTGGCGCAGTGGTTGAGAGTCCGCCTGCCGATGCAGGGGACGCGAGTTCGTGCCCCGGTCCGGGAAGATCCCACATGCCGCGGAGCGGCTGGGCCCGTGAGCCATGGCCGCTGAGCCTGCGCATCCGGAGCCTGTGCTCCACAACGGGAGAGGCCACAACAGTGAGAGGCCCGCGTACCGCAAAAAAAAAAAAAAAAAAAAAAAAGTAGAGACTCTAAGGTCAGATGGGATGATGTATGTGGGCCTCCCCAAGTCACAATCTTCCTCCCATTTTAGGACCAAGACCAGATTTGGGAAGCTCTGCATCATTTGGTCATCTGAGAGGTGGAGAAGCTGCTCCTCCCCTAGTGGCCTCCACATTGAGGCTTCCTTCTGTCCAACACTGATGCTAATCTTCGTTTCCTTACCTATAAAGAAGGTATAATAATAGCATCTCATCAGACTGGGGGCTCTACTATCCTCTGTCAGACTGGGAGCCCCTCCCAGTTATTACGTTGTTATGTTATTATGTTGTTATGGGTAATAACAACATCCCTCTTCCTTCCTTTAAACCTATCCTTCACACAACTCTTTTGTCCACCAGAAACGTAATGATCCCTTTCCCCCATCTCATTTCCAGGTCCCCACAAGGGGAGATGGAAAATCATGGGTGCTTTTGCAGGCATAGAAAAGTTGCCTTCTGCCTCTACAGCCTTGCTACTCAAAGTGTAGTCCATGGACTAGCAACTTGGGCAAATCCTGGGAGCTTGTTAGAAAAGCAGAATCTCATGCCTCATTCTAGACCTACTGAATCAGAACTTGAATTTGAACAAGATCCCAGGGTGGTTTGCGTGCACATTCAAGTTTGAGAAGCTTTAGTCTACAGCACACTGGAGAACAATGTTCTAAAAGCTACTAGTGCTGAACAAATGCTGGGAATTATTGGTGGGACACTGCCTGAAGTCAGGGACCTGGTCTGTCTTGCTCACCGCCACATCCTCAGCACCTCTGGCTGAGCCTGACACACAGCTGTCCTCAGGAAGCGTTTGTTGAATGGGTGGATGAATTGATTAGTCAGTCCCTCCCCCACCATCCCTGCTTGAACACCCCAGAGACCAAGCTGCACTGGGAGGCTTCGAACCCCCAGGCAGAGCTAGTCTTCCCCTCACCTTGGTCACTCGACAGGAGTCCTCCAGCTGAGTGATGATGGTCTGAACACGGTCATTCCCTGCTACCAGCATGGAGATACAGTTACTCAGCTCAGTCTAGACGGGAGGAAGGGGTGGGGGATCAGGAGAAGAGAGACAAAAATATTCTCAGGGCCTGCCCTCTGGGGCGTGGCAGCAAAACGGCACCCTCACTCCCCTCTCTGCTAGAAAGAGCCTCTTTCTGAGGTACAGCTCAGCTCCAGAGCAGAAAATATCAGAGAGATACTGCATCCCTCATTTTACAGATGAGGCCCAGAGAGGGGAAATGAGCTGCCCAAAATACACAGCAATGTGCTGGCAGAGGAGGGGCTTGTTTCTAGGAATGGAGGGATCCATAAAAGAAAGAGGTTGGAGAATTCTAGAAGAGAGAGATCAAGAGAAGAGTAGGAGGCAGGGAGGAAAGAGTATAGAAAGGGCAGCCATTGCTTACTGCATGTACAGCATGGCGGGGCTCCCACAGGCCCAGAGGCCCGGGGAGAGGACTCTCAGCTGCCTCCTGCTGCAGAGGGATCCAGGGAGAGGTGACCAGCACAGGAAGGGGTATCTGGGACCCAAACCACACTGGGTGGTAGAAGTCGTGGCCAGAGAGGGCCCTGGTGGCCTGGCCCTGGGACCTGCCCTCTCTCTTGGGGCCACACCCAGATGCTCTCAAGTGGCTCTAAGTATAACTCATGAGTTCAGCCACCTCCCCAGGGAAGGCAAGGGCTGCTGGCCCTGCAGGCAGGAAGTCCCTCCAGGGTGACTATTCCCGAAAGGCCAGCTCAGCAGATCTATAGGGATCAAATCCGCATCCTGAATCATATGTCCAGCAGGCTCGGGCTGGGGGTGGAAGTAGCTCAGGTCAGCACCTTTTGTCCCTGGAAGACACTCTGCAGTGGGGCCACCTCGCAGGCCTTGTGGACCCCAAACACCTTGCACATGGAGCACGTGGGCACCTCACACGTGAGGCAGTAGATGTTGATTTTCTCATCTTCGTGCTCCTTGCACATGGGGTGGTTGCCTTTCTGCAGGGGCCGACTGAAGTGGAGAAGAGTCATAAGTCACGAGGTGGGAGTCTCGAGTCCCTGTCTCCTCCCCCAGCCCCAGGAGGCCACCCCAGATCCATGACCCAAGCTCTCAGTGGTGGGCTGTCCCAAACCCTTTTCTTTCCATCCTCTGAGGACCCAGGACCAGGGAAGCCAATGACACCAAGACTAGGATTCAAAGTCCAGTGATGGAGTTGGCCCTAGGCCTTGCCAGTACAGGACATGGGAAGGATTGCAGAATCCCAGAGTCATTTTGAGACATTTTCAAGAAGAGGAAACTGGGCCCCAGAAAGGTGAATTGACTTGCCCAAGGTCACCCAGCAAGTCAGGGCATGGGAGGCTAGAGTTCATTTGCTCTAATTATAGTCCCCATGCTCTTGGGTACAGCAGGCTGGGCTCTGAGCGAAGCAATTTATATTCATGGCCTCATTGAATTCTATATTTAATCCACCAGACTGTAGTCTCCATCAAAGCCGGGAAACTTGCCTAGTCCCTTCACCCCCTGAATCTGCAGTGTACAGTGCCTGGAATGGAGAAGGTGGTAATTAAATACAGGTAGAAAGAATAAATCAGTAAGCATGCCAGGAAGGCGCCCCGAGGCTCTGAGACAGAGGCACTATGTGTGCCCCAAGTCACACAACTAGAACATGGGCAACGCAGGGCCATCCAATGGCCCAGCACAAGCCTTGATTTCCAGTCCGAGATTCTTTCCAGGATCCAGAATCGCTTCTTTCTGTTTCCCCCCCAAACACACACTCTTAGGATGACTTTCTCCCTTTGTCTCTCTCTCCTTTTAGGGCCTCTGGCATGTTTTCTGTGTTTCTCTCAGGGTCACTTCCTCCCCGAGATTCCATTTTTTGGGTCTAGGTCTTACTGCCCCAGCTAACTATACACTCATTTAGAGCCAAGAGCACATCTACACACCTCTGCTTTCCCAGCCCCTAACACAGCAGGCAGCTCAGAATGACTGTCCCCCATCATGTCGGTGCCTCCCCTCCAAAGAACCTTGCATGGCCGATCACACCCTGGGCATTTTTGTCCCCTCAGGGTCTTAAATAGGCCCCTTTCCAGACTTACCTTTTTGCATCTTTTAGCCCAGGGTCCCCCCATGCTGGCAGGGCTCTCCCTTTGCCACCTGTCTCTATCCCCTGGGAAGGGAGCTCTGGGGTGGCAGTAGGTGCAGAGGTGAGGCAAGATCCTGAGGGTCTGGTACTTGTGTCCTCTGTCATCCCAGTTGCCTATCCTCCCAGCCCCAGGCGCCAACATCGGGGTTCAAATCCAGATTGTTCTGCCACTTACTCATTGTGACCTTGGACAAATGATTTCACCTCTCTGAGCCTTGGTTTCATCCCAGAGCTACTGGGATCATGGCAGGAATTGTCTGTGCTGAATGTGCAGTGCCTGGCACAGAGCAGACCCTCAATAACTATCATCATCATTCAACTCTGTGGAAAGGCCTTGACAACATGCTCTTCCTAGGTCGACACTGGGTGGGCTACTATTCTGGTGCAATATTGATTTTATTATTATTATTGTCATGATCAACGATATCCTTGCATTTTTGTAGTGTTGAACTCTAGCTACATAAGAGGCAGTAGCGGTTAAGAATGTTCACTGGGCAGTCAGTCAGACAGGCTCCCTCTCAGCTTCACCACTTGCTAGCTGAGTGGCCTAGGACAAACCTCTGATCCTTTCAGAGCCTCCATTTCCTCATCAGAAAATGAGGGTAAGAATGGTTTACAGGATTACTGTGAGAATTAAACAGGGATAATGCACGGAAAATACTTAGTGCAGTGCCTGCACACAGTAGCTGCTCAATAAATATTTGATATCTTTAACATTTCCCATCAAAATCCTACATGACAGTCACAATAACAAATCTTACTGTCCCTTTCTGGACACAGGGGAAACGGAGGCCCAAAGACTTACCCAGTATTCTACACTGCATGAGTAACAGAGAGTAGCAAACACAGTTCTCAGGTCAGAGCTTTCTCAGGCGAGGACTGGTCTGTCACCTTTTTGGGGGGCCAGACACTGCCTGTAGGCAGGCACTTGGTGAAGGTTTGGGACCACAAGGGCCATGAGGTCAGCAGCCTGGAAGTCTTGTCAGGATGTCCTGATTTGTAGAGATCTCCCTGGTAGCTGTGTCTCTCCCCAGTTTGAGGCCCAACACTGTACAACTTCGACCACGCACAAATTCTGCCTGAGAATGAGTGGCTATTTCACAAATAGGGAGACTTGGAGCTAGATGGACTGGGCCCAGTCCCAGCAATTCTACTTGTCAGCTGGGAAACCTTGGGTAATTGACTTCACCTCTTTGAGCCTAAACTTCCTCATCCATGAAACAGGGATGATGAAAGCCGTGCTGATCCATGGGATTGTCATGAAGCAGCAGCAGGAAGCATTCCCAGTGTCTCGCGCTGGTGTTATCACTATAGAGAAACTGGCTATGTTCTCACTGGGTGACTTCTCTGCTTATCAGGGCCACTTAGCTGGCTCCAGTGCCTCTCTCTCCCTCTTACATCTCATCTTTCCCCTGGTTTCTGTCTCAGTATCTTCCAGGAGGACAGCCTAACATCTGGATCCCCTCCCATTCACTGGGTGACACCAAAAGCCAGGGCTGCGGGATAAGGTGAGCCTCCGTTCCTGCCTGGGGAAGAGGGAGCTGGCTCTCTGGATTGGCTAGCATAGCTCTTCCAGCTAGGGGACTGGATCCTGAGCAGATGAAGGAGAATGGGGCCTTGGAGAGCTGGGCTCAGAGGATGAGCTGGGGAGAGGGGATGGCCTCGCAGCTGCAGGGTGAACTGACCTGCAGCACTCCTGCTTGTAGATATCAATGATGTTCTCCACCAGCAGATTCCTCTGCAGGCCGTACACTCCATGACGGTCCATGATCACTTCATGGCGGCAGGAGGGGCATCGGAAACGGCTTCCAGACATGGACACTGAGCCACCCCGGTTGGCCCAGTAGGGATTTGCAGCCTGCTGGTGACAAGGGCAGAGGTGAGGCCTGGGCTCCCTCCTCAACTCCTTCCCTTTCTGACCTCCGACTATCCTTCTCCCTGCTCACCCCAAGATGACTTAAAGCCCCCTATCCTGAAATGAGAGAACCAGCCTCCTTACACAGGGAGCACCTGAGAAGTAACCAAGCAATCAACAGGTTTGGAGGTCAGCAGACCTAGGCTCAAGTCACAGTAATTCTCTGAATGACTTCAGGCGAGCAACATTTTCTCTCCAAGCCTCAGTTTGCCTATTTATGAAGTGGGCATATAATTAGAGCCAGCTCCTAGGGCTGCTACTTTAAAGAAAAAACAGTGAGAGATCATTCTGTAAAGTGCTTCTGGGGAACTTTGAGGCCTGCCTCCCAACCAGGATGCACATCGCTCCCATTCTTTTCTTAGAGAGATGAAGTCCCTCCTGCACCACATTATAGAGGGAACAGCGTCAAAGGGGAAGATGCCTCTATGGCTCAGTGCCTCTCGGCCACCCTCCTCCTAAAACTCTGGGCACCCTGCCACTTTGGAGCTGGCTCCAGCCCCCAGGGTCTGGTTTCTCTCCCCTCTCCGCCTGTCTCTCCCACTTATCACTTGAGGCTTTTGGAATCCTGATTGGAGAGTCAACTGCGGTGCTCAGGACAGGGGTGGAGTAGCTACAGGCAGGGTGGGGAGGGGAAATGTACGTCATGGAGAAGGAATGGGGCAGCCAGAGCTGCTTCCCTACCCGCCTCGGCCCCTTCCAGAGGCCTCTGCAGGGGTTCACTTCAGAGGGGGGTAAAACAGCCCCAGTTTGGAAGGGTCCTGGGCTAAGAGAGAAGTTTTCTTTTAGTTTTCACTGCAGGAAAACTGAGTAGCTGCCTGAGGCCCCAGTTCTAGGCCATGCCCAGCACTGACCTGGAAGATGTCACAGGCACACTTCCGGCAGAGGTTGTGTTGACATGGCAAGATGACCACTGGCTTGGTAAACATCTCCAGGCAGATGGGGCAGATCAGCTGCTTCTCCAGGTTCTCCATGGGGTTCCCATCCTGGATCAGGCTTGACTTATAATCCATACTGTCAGGAGACGTGGGGACCCACCTGGCTGTCTCCTTCACCTGCCTCGCTCTAAGCAGATCTGGGGTCTTGCCTTTGTCACAGAATACCCGCCTGGAGCCTCTTTGCCTTCTTCTCCTGGAGCCCAAATTCTGCCTTGGTCTGTGGCCCCTCTGATATTTATAGCTGAACCCTGGTCACATGAGCCCCAGGAAAGGACCAGCTGAGAATTCCAACGCCAAGCGGCTGGCGAGGCTTGAGTTTCCTCCAGGCCCGAAAGACCAGCCTCTCAAATCACATGTAAGGATGAGCAATCGCTGTTCCCTTGGGACGGGGGTCGTAAACAAGAACAGCTTGTTCGTGGACAGGCTTGGGGCAGGACTGGGTACCCAGAGTTTCCTCCAAAAATTAGTCTCCTTCCACGGTAGGCTGGTAAGGAGGGAGTGGGCCACTGGGATTTGTGGGGTTAATAGCCGGTGCCCTCTCACTGACCTAAATCAGGTCTGTCCCCAGATGAGGCCCATCCCCAGCACAGCATGTTGCTAAAGACCTTGGTCCTGCCCCATCCCCGCCCCCCACCCCCACCCCCAACCCCACACACTCAGGCTAGCCCATCCCTCCATCCTTCCACCACTAATTCCACTTTTTTCTTTTTGGCCATACCGCATGCGAGATCTTAGTTCCCAAACCAGGGATTGAACCCGTACCCCCTGCAGTGGAAGCATGAAGTCTTAACCACTGGACCGCCAGGAAAGTCCCTAATTCCACTTTAATACTGAAAGGGCTCCCTTGAGACAGAGCCTAGTTCCCTCATTTTATAGATTTTGACACTGAGGTCTAAGAAAGAAAGGACCTTATTCAAAGTCATTTGGAAAGTAAGTGGCAAAGCCAGGAATCTTATTCATTCATCAGACATTTTCTGAGTACTAATTATACATCAGGTACCAAGGTGATAGATAAATGAGTAATCCTTTTCCCTGCCCTGAGATACTCACAGCCTAGGGAGGGAGACAGACAGAAATAAATATCACGTAGTGCCACGAAGCCCTACCTAACCACTTAGACATTATCCAGATGTTCCTGTCTGCTCTCTGCACAAATTTAAATTTTTCTCCACGTCCTTCTTGACCGTCGTCCATGTCAGCAGGTAGAAGTCATTAGAGCAGTTCCAACGGCTGTCTTTAAGGTAGAATGTCATGCAAAGGGACATTGGTATAAGGTGCTGGGGCAAGAGTGGGAGCAGTAACATCAGGCCTCAGGATGAGCCTAACAGGCTGTAGAACCTACAGGAGGAGTGTCCATGATCTCACGAAAGAGGGGCAGCAGGAGAGTGGGTTTGATGGCCTCAGCCTGGAGAGGAGTTGATGGTTGGAGCCCTGAGACGAGAGCTAGTGAGTAGTGAAGGCGTAAGAGCCAAACTCAGGAAGGGGAACGGGGAGGAGAAGAAGAAGGGCAATCAGTCACAGAAAGAGGAGGGGGCCTAGAGGACAAGGAGTGGGCAATTTCAAGGAGAGGGTAGTCCTCCCAAAATGTCAATGGCTGGTCTTAGCTGAGCACCTACTATATGCTGGGCACTGGGCTAAGCAATTCATACACATTATTTCATTTCATCATCTCAATAGCCAGCAACGTAAGTAAAATAACTTGTATGAAGTCACGCAGGTTGTAAGAAGGGGCCCTAGGACAAAACCCAGATATGCTTGACTCAGGAGTCCAAGCTCTTCAAGTCTCTACTGAACTGTAGGTCAACACTGCCAGGCCAGCCAGGGGCTGGAGGAGGATGAGAGTTGAAAAGAAGCCATCTTTTCCTCCTTGCTCAGTTTTGTTCAGGCGTAAGGTAGCACCGTTCTCCAGGAAGGAGGACCTTTTCACTGCCACAGGAGACGAAGGCTTCAGCCTATCGTGGAATCCCATTCTCTTTTGCCTAAGTGGCATAGTTATGGTCAAGGAGATCCAAGGGCTAGTGTAGGTGGGCTAAAGATAAAGGATTTCCTCCCTGATAAAAAGTAAAGTGCAAGAAGAAAGCTTCGTTCTTGCCTTTGAATGAGGTTATGAGAGGGTGAGGCAGCGATCTTGCAATCAAGAAGGGGCAAGTCTGAAAAGGAAATCAACTCCCTAGAATGGCAAAGACGAACTACAGAAAGCACTGGGGTCATTGATGCCGTCATTGTGCTGCCAGTCTACCCACCCCCAGAAGTGCCCTCTAAAATGTGAGATAACAAATGTCAGGACAGTGTAATTAAATCTGTTACTTGCAGCAGAGAGCACTCTATATCCATTCATGATTCCAACTCTTCTATGCCAATGATTCTCAAATCTCTAATTCCAGTTCAGACCCCTCTCTTCCTTAAGCTGAAGACGTGTTGGAGATCTCCACTGGGATGTCCCCATAGCACCTCAAACTCATCATACCCCAAACAGAACACACCATCTCCTCCCCACCTCCCCCCCAACCAAGCTCCTGCTTCCGTTTTCCTTGTCTCATGTCTCGGTGGACAGCACTCCCATCCAGCCATTTGCACAGACCAGAAAGCTGAGAGCCATCCTGGGGCTCCTCCTTCCTCCTTCCTGCACATCCAGTCAATCTCTGCATCAAACTTGGGTCCACCTTTACATCTCACTTGTCATCTTGCCAGCTGTGAGTCTGGCTCTCCCTCTGGGCTTAGAAGACTGAGGGCAAAGACCGTCTCTATTTGTCTCTGTACCTCCAGCACCTGGCACGTAGTAGGCACAAAGAAATGTTTCTTAAATGGGTGGATGAGTGAATGAGCAAATTAAACATAGAAGCAGCAGGGTTACTGTCAGACTTGGGGGAGATTGAGGTAGTTGAGCGAGTTTTTTTCTTAGCTGAGATGGTACAGACAGTGCAGCTGGGTGTTGGGGTTGATGGCATAAATCCTAAAGCCTTGGGAAGGAGAGGGACACTCCTACCTTTGAGTTGGGAGGATGAGAGAGAGGAAAGGATGGAGGTTAGAATTAGCGGTGTTGGGAGATGGAGAGAAATGTGCTCATGTTGATAACCTCCGTCAGTCAAGAGAGAGTTGAGGTCACCTTCTGAGGCTGAGGCTGGGAGAAGAGGAGCCTGAGTGTGTGAAGCATAGGAGGAAGTGCCCTAGAGAGGGGTGGAAGAACTGTCTGTGGGCAGAAGAGCCTCACTGACGTCTGTCAACACGGATTTGCCATTTCAGAGGAGCCATTCACGTGGCTCTGTTGACTTTCTCTAGCCACACTTGGCAGTTCAGGTGCAAAAGCCACGCAAATAGACAGTGGGATCGACTCCAGCCTGGGAGCTGGCAAGGCCAGCACTGTTGAAAGTCAAGGGGTGAGAAAAGGAAATTCTCACATAGGCCATGCTGGGCAGCAAAACATGTCTTGTCATTTAATCTTCACAACAGCCCTGCAAGAGAGATATTTTGATCTTTGTTTTTCCCAGGAAGAAATGAGATTCAGAGAGTTAATTGGCTTGGCCAGAGTCACACAGCCGCAAGTAGGAGAGCTGAGCTGGGGTTCACATCCAAGGTAGCCTGACTCCTAAACCTGTGCTCCTCACACTGAAACATTTATTTAGTGCTTATTGCACGCCAGGCACTGTACTAAGCCCTTTCCATCCATCCCGCTCTCTTTTTTTTTTTTTTTTTTTTTTTTACTTTTTGGCCAGGCCGTTCGGCATGCAGGGATCTTAGTTCCCCGACCAGGGATCGAACCCGTGCCCCCTGCAGTGAAAGTGTCCAGTCTTAACTGCTGGACTGCCAGGGAAGTCCTTCCATCCTTCCCTCTTGTTCAGTCTTCAAAATAACTCAGTGAGGCAGGGATCATGATTTTCCCTGTTTTGCAGCTGAGTTATAGAGGCTCAGGGCAGTTAAGTCACTTGGCCAAAGTCCCCCAGCCAGTGAGTGGCGGAGCCAGCATCAGAAGCAGGAAGTTATAAAACGGTATCCTTACCAGTTCTTAGAACATGCTGTGAAGCTATGGACTGACAGACGAAGACAAACGTGGACTATCAGTGGCGCATCTGAGCCCAGAGCGCTTAACTACCACATTTTACTGCTTCGCTCTTTGCAAGTCCCCACGCATCTTCATTTTTACTGTTTATTAATGAGAATCCCAAACATAGAAAAGTAGAGAGAATGCTATAATGAACTCATGGGACCAAACCCAGATTCAATTCTTTTCAACATGTCCCCAGTCTTACTTCATCTATACCCCAACAAACTTCTATTTTCTAGAATATTTTAAAGCCAATCTTAGTCATCGAGTCATGTCATCCATAAGTACTTTGGTAAGCATTTCTAACTGATAAGGATTTTTTTTACATAATCACATGCCATTATCATAGCAAAAATAACAAAACTGTCTTAATATTATCTAAATCCCAGACCACTCTCAGAGGCTGCTGATTGTCTCGAATGTCTTTTTTTAAAATAAATTTTATTTATTTTTGGCTGCATTGGGTCTTCGCTGCTGCACGCGGGCTTTCTCTAGTTGCAGCGAGCGGAGGCTACTCTTCGTTGCAGTGTGTGGGCTTCTCATGGCAGTGTCTTGTTGCGGAGCACGGGCTCTAGGCTCACAGGCTTCAGCAGTTGTAGTACGCGGGCTCAGTAGTTGTGGCTCACAGTCTCTAGAGAGCAGGCCCAATAGTTGTGGCGCACAGGCTTAATTGCTCCGCGGCATTTGGGATCTTCCCGGACGCGGCATTTGGGATCTTCCCTCAAACCTGTGTCCCCTGCACTGGCAGGCAGATTCTTAACCACTGCGCCACGAGGGAAGCCCTCAAATGTCTTTTTAGTTAATTTGTCAAATCAGATCCAAATAAGGTTTTACACGTAGCATTTTGCTGGGGTTTTTTCTCATTAATCTCTTTTAATCTATAACAATCCCCTTCCCTACCATTCTTTATGCCACTGATTTGTCCGAGAATGATCATGGCTATTATGATTCTCTTTTTGACATATCAGGAACTGAAGTTCAGAGAGGTTAAGTGATTTATGGAAAGTCACCCAGCTAAGAGACAGACTTCTCATTTGGGACTGCCCCCAAAGTCTGTTACTAGTAGGAGGAGATTTAGTGCCAGAGGGGGGTCCCAGCTGAGTAGCCATCAGGCAAAGCAGCAGGGAGAATGGTTTGGGCCTGACAAGGAGAAGGTAAAGATGGAAGGTGATAGCAATTCTAACACTATTTTTGACTGATTCAGTTCTCCCAAGGGGCTGGGCATCTACTCAGAGCTCCATGGCACTATTTCATTCAGTCCTAGTCACAACCACGAGTAGGTCATACTTATCGCCGTTTTACAGATGAGGAAACTGAGGCACAGCTTGGCATATGGAGTTGCCCCAAGTCCCACAGCTAGTGTTGGCAGATCTGGAATAGGCCAATTTAACCCCAAAGTCTGTGCTGTTTTTGATTGTCACTGGAGAGGGGACTTTTCAGAAACCTGAGATTTTGAGGCCTCTTGGTTGGGGCAGAGAACCCTGGCCTGGGGCCCAGACACCTGGGCTCCATGTCCAGCTTTGTCAGAGACAAGCAATGTGATGCCCAGTAAGCCACACCCACCTCCAGTGTCTTCATCTGCCAAGTGGAGCGAGCATAAGAGATGATCCCTGAAGGTCTTTGCCCCTCCCCAGTGGCAGGGTTCTCAGAGGAACTCTTCCCAGGATGGAAGGCCCGGGGGCAGTGATGCTGGGAAGGAACCACTCTCCACCTCCCCTTTCATGTCCACATAGCTCCGGCTTGCTTAGATGTTTTCTTGGTGCGTCATAGAGCAGATCCTTTCCACGGGTGTGGTGTGTGCTGTTCTCCCTGCAGCCCCCATGACCTTCCCTGGAGGGCTGGGCCTGCCCCGCCTGTTCCTCTGGATTTCCCCTTGAGCCTCCTTCGTTCCTGGAGTACCCTCAGAAAGGGTGTGGGATGGGCACTGTTTTTCTTATGGTTTGAGATCCCTGTCACATGCTTTGATGTCATCCTCATTGAAGAATCATCCCAAATCACAGGATCAAACAGATAGGTCACTGGATACAAAGACTAAAGCCAGAGCAGTTGCCAGAGGCAGGTCCATGGGGTCTAGCTCATGATGCAGTGCCCCGGGTGCCAGGGCAAAGCCCACTGGGCCTGGAAGGGCAGCAGAGCATCTCAGGATCTCACCACTCAGGGCTGGAAGCCCTATAGGCCTCTTCCCCCTATGCCCAGATCCAGATGACCACTGGGGGCAGCTACAAGGGCTCTGGGGAGTGGATGGCGTTTAGAGAAAGGGACTGCCCCAGCGACAGGGAACATGAGTTGCGAATAAGGTCTGGAGGGGGCGCTACATAAATGATCCTGAACTAAAGTATCAAAAGTGCTTTATAAACAATGAGATGCAATAAACCCTTACTATAAGGCCCCGAGAGTGCAGAGCAACAAGGAAGAGGCTGCCAGGCACTAATGGATCTGGGTTCAAGTTTAGGCTCCTCTACGTTTCAGTTCTGTTACTTTGAGCGGATTATTTAACTCTGTGCCTCAGTTTTCTCATCTGTAAAATGAGAGCTAGGTAGAGTAAAGATATCTCTGGGTCTTTCCAGCCTGGAAAGTCTAGGGTTCTGGGTGACTGCTGCCAACACTCTACCCCTTGCTGAAAATTCATGGTGCAGAGGAGGGACTCAATTTGCCCAGGCACATGGCACATATCTGGCAAGTGACAGACACTCAGCAAACGTTGTTGCCAATGTTTTCTGTCAGGAGACTGATACTGGTTGGCACTCACTGAACAGTTACTACAGATGACCCCATGCATGGTCTGTGTGTTACCTGTTGCTGCACAACTTATTTTCACAAAACTTAGCAACTTAAAACAATAATAAACATTTATTATCTCATACAGTTTCTGTGGGTCAGGAATTCCAGAGCAGCTCTTTATTAACTTCTGAGGTCAGTACTATCGTCATGTGGTTCCAGCTCGTTGTCTCTAATGAGGTTGTAGTGAAGATGTTGGCTGGGGGTACAGTTCAGTTTATCTTAAGGCTTGACTGGAGCTGGAGGATCCACTTCCAAGATGGCTTATTCACATGGTTGGCAAGTTTGTGGGAGGTGTCAGTTCCCCAGCAATTGTATCTCTCCCCAGGGCTGCTTGAGCATCCTCGTAGCATGGTGTCTGGCTTCCCCCGCAGAGAGATTGACCTAAAAGAGCAAGACAGAAGTTGCCCCCAGCAAAGCCCATTAACAATTCCCAGGAAATACAAATTGAATCTGGGTAATAAAATAGTGTCTAACCTTTTTCTTCCCCCTTTGTGTTTAGTCTAGTTTCACTTGCTCATACGGTACCGCACGCAGACGCCTTGCACCTGGCACTTCAGACCAAAGCTCCTAGTGCAAAATGGCTGCGCTCAACACTTCAGCTCGATGGGCTCGAAGCGCTGCACACGACACTGCAATTCAAGATGGTAGTGGTGGGCCATGTGCAGGGGTGCTGCGCCCAGCACTGTGATCTGGACCTATGAGCAGCACAGCTGCGCCTCTTCCACAAGAGCTCTGCCTCTACTCCCTGCGGACAAGAACCCTGTAAAGCAGCCCTGCTAATGGCCTTTTGAGGAGAGCGTGTGCTCTAGAACATGAGCTCACACCTCTCTATTCCTCAATTAAAGAATAAAGCTTTCATTTGCTTCTGAACCAAACTCGTTCTATTGGCTTGAACTACATTGGGGCTGAACGAACCTTGTTAGGGACCAACTTGGGATGGTCAGTAACAAAATTTTGGCATCCAGGATGGGGCACTCCGTGCCCTTTTAACCTGCACCTATCCACAAGGCTCTGAATTTGCCCTGGCTCCAGCAAGAGGATGGCGGAGGCTTTGGGAGGTTCACCTGAGAATGATTGACTCTGATCTTTGAGTTCACTCTGACAGGGTAGAACTGCAGCAGGCTTCAGTCAAATTCGGTGTAACTCTGCCCAGCACACTGATACCAGGTGTGGTGCACACACAGCACAGCACTGAGTCATCTGGACTGCGCCCCCTTGAGGGGATCACACTGTGGCATCACTGGGGATTGGAGACTGAAACTCGTGCATGTCTGCCCACTGCCTCTGACTGGTTTTTTCTCCATACCAGACACCCGGGGAATGTTGGGGACCTGTGGACCAGGGGGAGCTACAGCAGTCTTCCCACTGTCTCGCCAGTAGTGCTCCTCTTGGCCCCTGTACAAGGCAGTGTGGCCACACCAGGGCTTTTTGTTCTCCTTGTCGGCCTCCAGGGGTCAACAGTAGCATTCTCCATAGTCATTTCAGTTTGGTAAAGGAAAGTGGCCAGCCCTGTGAGCCAAGAGGTGAGACTGGGAAAAGGCCCAGGTAATGAGGATGCCTGACAAAATGGAACAAGGACACTCAATCCAAGTTCAGGAAAAGGCTCCAGGGACACCTGAGTGCAAAAGGATCCCAAAGTAGGTACGTGAGCGGTAACTTGGCCTCTTATGGTCAGTGCTATTTTCTCTGAAGTGGGCTGGGAAGCCCTATGAACCACTCGCCAAAGATAGCAGAGCTATAGAGGAAGACAAGTCAGAGGATAAAAAGGCCCAGTCAAGCCCACCTACTGGTTATTACCCTCCAATGTCAACTGGTCAGTACAGGAATCTGGACTAACTGCCCACAGAGACTCTCAACTCCAGTAAGTGACCCCTGGCCCCTACCAAGCGGGCTATCTCAAGCCAAGGAAACTAGGACCCAATCAGCGCGCCATATGTAAAAAAGAGGGACCCTGGAAGAGAGAATGTCCTTGCCACCCCTGATAGGGGGCAGAAATGGCAGATTCTGGCCACTACCCTCAAAGGCAGATGGTCCAAATAGATGAAGAAAGACAGGCCAGGGGGCTCCTAAGCTGGCGTTCCAATTGACCCCCGAGGAGCCCCGCTGACACTGCACATAGCAGGGAAAGCCTATTGAAGTCTTAGTTGACACTCGGTTCTGAACCCCAGATCAGGCAAAACTGGTCACAAGACTTGTAAAATGATGGGGGTAAAATATAAAATGGTTCAGGGAAGCCCCAAGAATGGGCATTCATAAAGCCATTAGAATGTAAATTGGACGAACACATGCTCACCCACCATTCTTTCCCGTATGTCCCCAAATGCCCTATACCCTTGCTAGGAAGAGATATTTTACACAAATCATGGGCTACTATCCACCTAATGGGAGGCAAATTGGAGACTGGTATTCCCTTAGACAAAGGGCACAAGATGATAATGTTAATGGCTGAGGACAAACGTCCCTGGACAAAACAATAACGGTCCAGCATTCGCGCCTCAAGTGATGAAGGGGATAATGGGTGACTTGGGCATAAAATGGACCTTGCACTCAGCCTGGAGGCCCTAATCACTAGGGAAAGTAGAGAGATCAATCAAAGCTTGAAATGGGCCCTAGTCAAGCTATGTCAGGAAACCTAAGAAAATTGGGTTAAGTTGCTATTGATCGCCCTGCTCTGCATTCAGTTTGCCCCAAGAGATAAGTTTAAAGTTAAGTGCATTTGAATTCATGTCTGGTAGACCCATTCCCAAGCCCGAGAGAAGGGACACCTTAGCCCCCATGAAATGGAACAACTCAAGTATGCCCTCCAGGTAGGAGAAACCATGAAAGTTGTCAACGAATAAGGTAACCAGGTGCTTCCTGCATCCACTGACCTGGCCCTACACTCCTTCCAGCCAGGAGACTGGGTGAACCTAAAAACCTGGAAAAGCGGCAGCACACAAGATACCCTGGTGATTGCTGCCATCGTGCTGAGTCTTCTTTGCCCCTCCCTCCGCAGACACACTTACCCCAGTGCTTGCAAAATGAGGGCCCTATACTTCCAATTTATACTTCCCATTTTGGGAATTAAAATGTCCTCCCCACTGTCGCTCCATGGCAAAAAACTTCCTTCTATAACATGATCAGAGATATTCAGGAAGGATGGAACTTCACTGATTGTTGGATCTGTCACGCCCAACCTGAAAAAGGAAAGGACCGTCAGACATATTTAAGAGGAACCCCAATAACCAAGGAGGAAGCATTAAATAGCACCCTCTTCCCAGCAGGCGGTAAACTGTTAACAGGTTGAAGTCGCAGCTGGTCCCGGCTGTGACACTTAGGGGTCAATAGCACCAACAATTACGTGACTCAGGCAGTCCAACGAGGGAAACGTGTCGAGTTTGGTACCTGGGTGCCCTAATAGGACCCTGGATATACTTACATGGATGAAAAACCAGAGCACTGACCCTTCAAAGATCCAAACCGATGACACAGGGCTGGTGCACTTACGAAGAGGATACATGTTCTTGGGCAAGCCCCCCAACTCAACGTGGGGCTGGGCATCTCAATGCTTAGAGGGGGTATGTCAACCTAAGAACTGTGGGACCAGATCCAAACTTTAATTAAGTTTACAGTCGGGGGACTTCCCTGGCGGTCTGGTGGTTAAGACTTTGCATTCCAATGCGGGGGGTGGGGGGTTCAATCCCTGGTCGGGGAGCTAAGATCCCACATGCCTCGTGGCCAAAAAAACAAAACATAAAAAAACAGAAGCAGGGTTTCCCTGGTGGCGCAGTGGTTGAGAGTCTACCTGCTGATGCAGGAGACACGGGTTCATGTCCCGGTCCGGGAAAATCCCACGTGCCGCGGAGCAGCTGGGCCCGTGAGTCATGGACGCTGAGCCTGTGCGTCCGGAGCCTGTGCTCTGCAACAGGAGAGGCCACAACAGTGAGAGGCCCACATATCGCAAAAAAAAAAAAAAAAAAACATAACAGCCACAGTACAACAGTGGCCAACAAGACTGGACTCGACTTCAACTTATTAGAAAAAATTTGACATGTGAAGCAGGACAAACCCTTAAACCCCATACAAAAATCTGTTGGCTCACTGGCTGGTATGGTCCTAGATAACTGAATTGCCCTAGATTATCTGTTAGTTGACCAGGGAGGGGTCTGTGCACTGGCCAATAGGTCAAGTTGCTTTCATGTTAATGCAAGTGGCCTGATTGAAGAAAGTGCACACAGGCTACTAGAAAAAGCAACTTGGCAGACAGGCCAGGCAGCCTCATCTGGCTGGATGCAAATATGCAGCGGGTGAAACAGGCCCTCCCTAGTGTCACTTGGTTTCTACCTTTCCTGGGCCCCTTAATAATAACCTTTGTCCTCTTGCTGATACTTGAACCATGCATCTCAAATTGTCTGGTGTCCTTTGTCTCCAAAAGGTCAGAATCTATAAAACTTCCAATGGTGGTCGCTCAGGGACATGAACAGCCGGGCTAAGCCCTGGTGACAATCTAAAGGCAGCTGAGGAGAAATTCTGCTCCTCTCCCAGGGTTATGATGACGCCCAAACTCAGCGGGAAGCAGTTGCAGAAGACGAACCTCTTTGCCCCTCAGCGCCCCTCAAGAAAGAGGAGCCGGACAGAAGACAGAGGAGGGATTTGTTACCAGCAAAGCCCATGAACAAGTCCTTCGGAATAAAAGAATCTGGGTAATAAAAGTCTGTTTTTTTCCTTTGTGCTTAGTGTAGTTTCACTTGCTCACAGGGTGCCATGTGCAGAGGTCTTGCACTCGACATTGCAGACCAGAGTTCCTAGTGGGAAATGGCTGTGCTGACACATCAGCTCTGCAGGGCCATGTGCAGAAGTGCTGCGCACGACACCACAATTCAAGATGGTGGCGGCAGGCTGTGTGCAGAGACACTGTGCCCGGCACTGCGATCTGAAGCCTGAGCAGCACAGCTGCCCCGGACCACAAGAACTCCACCCCGACCCCTGCTGACAAGAACCCTATAGAGCAGCCCAGCCTACAGCCTTTGCGGGAGCTCGCACCTCTCCATTCTTTGATCAAAATGTAAAGCTTGGGTTTCCCTGGTGGCGCAGTGGTTGAGAATCCACCTGCCAATGCAAGGGGCACGGGTTCGAGCCCTGGTCCGGGAAGATCCCACATGCTGCGGAGCAACTAAGCCTGTGCATCACAACTACTGAGCCTGCGCTGTAGAGCCCGCATGTCACAACTACTGAAGCCCGCATGCCTAGAGCCCGTGCTCGGCAACAAGAGAAGCCACCACAATGACAAGCCTGCGCACTGCAACGAAGACTAGCCCCCGCTCACCGCAACTAGAGAAAGCCCGCGTGCAGCAATGAAGACCCAATGCAGCCAAAAATAAATAAATAAAATAAATAAATTTATTTAAAAAAAAAAAAAAAGAGTAAAGCTTTCCATTGCTTCCGAACCGAACTCGGTCTCATTCTATTGGCTTGAACAACACCAGACAGAAGGACCCATGTTGGGGACCAACTCGGGAGGGTCCGTAAAAAGTAGCAATGTCTTTGATGACCTAGACTCACACATCTCACACTATCATTTCCGCTGTATTCTATTGGTCACACAAATCAACCCAGCACAGTGGTGGGGGGACCACACAAGGATAGGAGTACCAGGAGGCAAGAATTATCGAGGACCATCTTGGAGGCTGGTTATCACAGTCTGTTCTAAGTGTTTTATAGCTATTAATTAATCTATTAATTCATGAGGTCGATACTGTTATCATCCCCATTTTACAGATAAGGAAATTGAGTCACAGAGTGATTAGGCCTAAGGTTACACATCTAGGAAATAGTCTGGGGCAATTGCTATGAACTTAATGTTTGTGTCTCCCTGAAATTCATATGTTGAAGCTCTAACCCCCAATGTGATGGTATTTGGAGATGAAGCCTTTGGAAGGTAATTAGGGTTAGATAAGGTCATGAGTTGGGGTCCTAGTCCAATGGGACTAGTGCCCTCAGAGACAGGAGAGCCTGTTTCCCCTCTCCCTTCATGCACACACATGAGGAAAGGCCAGGTGAGCATACAGCAAGGTGGCAGCCATCTACAAGCCAAGGAAAGAGGCCTCGGAATGAAACCTCCCTTGCCAGCACCTTGATCTTGGACTTCCCAGCCTCCAGAACTATGAGATATAAATTTCTACTGTTTTAAGCCCCCCAGCCTGTGGTATTTTGTCATGGCACCTCGAGCAGACCAAGACAGGACTTGAACTCACAGAGTTCAGGATTTGAACTCAGACGGTTGGGGCTGCTTAGCCCTTGTTTTTAAAATTTCTCTCCCTCTACTGCCCACCCTGACCCCCACCTGGCCCCTGGGCTATGCGAGAGATTCTCTTCACTGATAGAGAGGCCAGGGCGGCACTGGGAAGGCCCAGAAAGGGGCTGGAGGAAGCTCACGGCAAACTCAAGGCCCAGGGCTCAGTGCTGACACTGATGTTCTGGTGCTTGTACCCCAGAGAGTCTTGGGGGCCAGCTCCCCACCCCACCCGGCCTGCTGCTCTCCACCCCCACCAGCTTGAACCTGGGGTTTGCCACACACACCCTCAGATGATCCAGGTCGTAAACAGTAAGCAGGTGGAAAACAAACTATATTTAAACCTGCAGTTGCTCCATAAACAAAGATTAAGAGACAAGTGACGGTTGGGAGAAAACAGAAGAAACCCACGTGTCAATAGCCATAATACGTTAACGTTCTAAAAACAAGCAAAGGCTATAAAAAGGCAACTTACAAAAGAATAAATGCCAATGCCCCTTCCCCAAAACCAAAACCAAACAAAACAAGGCACTGGTCCTCACTAATTTTAAAAATCTCATTAAAACCACAATAAAACCTGATTTTTCCTCTATGAGGTTGACAAAAATTAAAGATTAATAGTATCCAGGGTTGGTGAAGGTGTAGAGCAATGGACCCTGCCACTACTCTTGACCTTGGGGGAGGGGGTGCAATTTGACAAAATCAAAATGTGATATATTTATACATGTGACTCAGCAGTTGTATTCTGAGGAATCTATTTTATCAAAAAACTAGAAAGATGATGACAGAAAGATATACATAGTTAGCTAGATAGGTATAGATGATATTCAGATCTATAGATCTATTTACACACAAGGATGTTTTCTGCAGTATTGTTTGTAGTAGCAAAACCTTGGAAACAACCCCAATGTCCACCAACAGAACAAATAAATGGCTGTGTGGTCGCATAGTGAATAGTATACAGCAATGAGAATGAACAAATATTACCACATGTAAAGACATAGATGAATCTCATTAAGAATGGTGAACAAAAGAATACATGCTGTCTGATTCCATCTTCACAAGGTTCAAAACAGCCCAAACTAATCTCAGCTTTTAAAAGTCAGGATAGGGGCTTCCCTGGTGGTGCAGCGGTTAAGAATCCGCCTGCCAACGCAGGGGACACGGGTTCGAGACCTGGCCCGGGAAAATCACACATGCCGCGGAGCAACTAAGCCCATGTGCCACAATTACTGAGCCTGTGCTCTAGAGCCCATGAGCCACAACTACTGAGCCCACGCACCACAACTACTGAAGCCCGCACACCTATAGCCCATGCTCTGCAACAAGAGAAGCCACCGCAATGAGAAGCCCTCGCACCGCGACGAAGGGTAGCCCCTGCTCACTGCAACTAGAGAAAGTCTGCACGCAGCAACGAAAACCCAACACAGCCAAAAATAAATAACTTAAATTTAAAAAAAAAAGTCAAGATAGTGTTATCCTCAGTGGGGGGGCTGGAAGGGGACAGAAACCTGGCTCCAGGAATACTGGTAGTGATCTTGTCTCTGACCTGAGTGTAGGTTACGCAGGTACACTATTTTATGAAAATGCCTTGAACTGTACACTTATGGATTGTGCCCTTTTCAGAATGTATATTTACTTAAAGAAAAAGTTTCCTAAAAAATAAAGCAAAAGCATACCCCAATAAGCATTCCAACTGTCTATGGAATAAAAATACATATATAGGTAAATATTCATCCAATTAAAAAAATGACATTGAGCTTTCTATGGAATACCAATATGAAAAGATGTCAGTGATATATTATTAGCACAAACAGAAAAATACATGCTAAATATATGTAATCTGATTTTTTCTATTAAAAATAATATGTATGTATGCGTAAATAAACTTATATATCAAAAATGTTGTACAGGCATAGAAAATGGCTGAACAGAAATCCCTACTGTTAAAAAGTTGCTGTTCCTATGGATTAAAACTCAAGGAGCTGGGGCTCCTTACTGAGGCCTCTAACGGGGTCCAGCAGGAAACCTGAGCTACAGCTGAGTGAGCTGGGCTCTCCCCTCTGTCAGAGCTCAGCCCTGGTCAGGAGGCCAGAGGGGACTTAGGATCAGGGTTTCTGGAAGCACTGTGAGACCCCAGAACAACAAGGTCAAGGCCTGAGGAGTGCATTTTAAGGCCCCTCTGGGCAGAAGGAGGGCAGGAGAACTAGCTCTGCCCACATGGGCCCCAGGGGTGGTAGGAAAGGGGGGAAATGGAAGGGGTCACAGCCCTACCCGGGGATTCCACTTAATCAACACAGCCCTGTGAGGTATGTATGACTGTCTTCATTTCTAGATCAGGATGCCAAGGTTAAGTATCTTGCCCAAGGTCACACAGGTAGTAAATAGAACAGCTGGGCCTTGAACCCAAACCAGTCTGAACCTCAAGAAGGGGCTCTGCACTAGACGGGCGAAGGAGGGCAGCAGGGAGGAGCTGGCTGCCCTTGGCGAAGACTCAACAACCCACCCTGTAGTTCTTTGCGGGGCTCAGAGCCTTGGGAGCCCCAGCTTACCAGGAACCACAAAAGTAGGTTCTGCCCAGTGTCTGCAGCCATGCCACCCCTCTGAGGTCAGGGCTCAACCACTAAATCTGGCCCCAGGGGCCACTCTGTTAACTCAGCACTGATACCTCTGCTGGCAGCCCCGAGGTTAGTACCATCCAACATAGATCCCAGGAGGGAGAGCCTAGTCAGTCCACTTCACCTCTGCACACAGCCACCCCCAACCCCCCAACTCCCTCTCCACCCCCTCACTTCCTCTTCTGCTGCCCCTGCCCCAGCCCTGGGTTCTGAGTCACTCAGGCTCTTAGAAAGAAACAAAGTGTTGGGCCATGGGGACGAGAATAGCCTGGGTCCTGGATTCAAGTCCCTGAAGTTTGAGCCAGATGTGACCTGGCTGATGGTCATAAACAGCTTAAGACAAGCTAATTTTCTCATTGTTGGGTACACGGTGGGGGTAGTCATAAGCGGTTGAGAGCCTACTATGTACCACTTTTATTCAGTCCTTACAACTGTAAGAAGTAGGTATTTAGTGCCTCCAATTTACACATAAAGAAACTGAGGCTCAGAAGGGAGGTAACTTGCCCAAGGTCACCCATAGCTTGGACTGGAACCAAGGAAGACCTAGATTTTGAGCCTGGCCCTGCTACTTACTGGCTGTGTGGTCTTGGGCAAGTTACTTTACCTCTCTGAGCCTCAGTTCCCTCATCTATAAAGATGATATTAAATTAATATCCAACTTATTAAATTATTTGAGGATTAAAAAAGGTAATATTAAAACTCTTAGCATGATATCTGGTACAGAGAAGGTCCTCAGTCAATGTTATTATGACATCTGACCAATGAGAAGGTTCACTCCCTAGGAGCAGTAGGGCTAGGGAAGGTCTTTAAACTTCCCAGATCACTCCAAGAGGTCTTCCTGAGAGAAGCAGCATTCCTGTCCCATTTTTAATTTGAGACCATGAGTTCACTGTGTGTGCGTGTGCATGTGTGGTTGTGCTGGGGCGGGCGCAGGGGTTATTTGGGAGAAGGTGGCACAGCTGGGGTAGGGATCGTTGCCTCAGTCTTCTGTGGAGGGGTCAGGTCAAGTCTAAACATGGGCAGGACTCCAGGCCTTGTTCTTAGAGGATGTCTCAACAGCCTGCTATGACACCTTGGATAACAAACAAGTTGTCACCCTTCGAACCCCAAGTGAACTTGATAAATCCTGGCAAAGCTGAGAAGAGGCCCATCTATAAATACTCCATGACTCAGGTCCAGTGTCCTGTTGAAAGGGCCGCTTGTGTTTATGGTTCTGTTGCTCTATGGAGACATTCCAGTTCAGGGAGGAAGGTCTGGGCCACCCCGAGGTCTCAGAGCACCCAGTTTGCTCTGCTGGGGCAAGTTTGCAGTCTGGGGCCAGGCCCACCAATGCCTGGCTTAGCATCCAGTCCATTATGAGACTCTGGGAAAATCTCTCATCTCACCAGGTTTCCTGTTATCCAGGAAATGAAACATGTTGGCTCCCCCTGCTTTTGCAGATAGGCTATGAGGCAGGATGGCCTAATGGTTGGGCACACAGGATTGTTTTCTTTTGGGGTTTTTGGTGCTGGAAAAACATGGGCTCAAGGTCCAATTTCACGCCTTAATTAGCGATGTGATTTTAAACCAGTCACTTCACTTTTCTGAATCTCAGTTTCCTGAACTATAAAATGGGGATAATAATGGAAATTCTTTTGCAGGATTGTCATGAGGATGAGAATAGAGTATATAAGGCACTTAGCACAGCAACCAGCATGGAGTAAACCTCCAGTTAATGATAGGTATTAAGATTACAAATTAAGCAGTTTAAGATATTTTGATAAAGGAGTACTTCGGGATTTGGTTCTTCCAGAGAGAGACTTAGGGAGTCAATGGTTGCCCCAGATCTTTACCACCTCTCTTCTTTGCAGTTATGAAGAGCCAAGGTATGAAGAAAACAAGACTGTTCCCAAGATTGGTAGGGAAAGTGCAAGGTACTATCATTCATCAAACACCTACTGTGTGTCACCTGCTGCCACAAACATCATCATTTCGTCTGACTCCCTAAACACCAGCAAGGTATAACTCCTGGAAAACCAAGGCCTGGTGAAGTTCACTGAATGGCAGAGTTGGCATTTGAACCCTGGTCTGTGTGCTGCCAAAGTGCTTGTTGTGTGTGACCCACTGCACCACAGTACCTTGTTGCCTCCCTGGTCTAGAAAGGAGGCCAAAGAAGGGATAGAAGTGAGAGAATGAGGAAGGAAGAACCAAGAGCTTGGCAACAGTCTGGGAGAGTATAGAGAACTGGAAGCACAGTTGGAGATAGGGAGCTGGTTGGGGAAGACACATGACTTTGGGGTGACTGCTCTGTGAGGTCAACCAGTGGACAGAAGGAAAAATACAGCTGAACTCAGAAGAAAGATCAGCCTGGGAAGGAGGGAAATGTCCTTTGCTCAAGACTGTCTGAAATGACTTCTGAACTTACAACCCCCACAAGACCTTCTTCTACCTGGCTTTGAATGCCCTCTCTGAAGCACCCATCTCAGGGCCTTTGCACGTGTGGTGTGCTCTGCCTAACATAGTCTCTTCCCTTTCTCAACTGAGATGTTACCTTTCCAAAGAGGCCTTCATTAGCCATTCTATTTAAATAGGTCCCCATCCCATTACTCCTGGATTTAGCACCTGTTCTTTCCTTAAATTTATCACAATCTGTAATTGTTTCACTCAATTTCCTTGTCAATTTATGTCACCACCTCCATCCAATGAAGTATCTGTTGCATGAGTACAGGGATTGCATGGGCTTGTTCACTGATATATTCACAATCCCTGGCATATAGTAGGAGCCTAGCAAACATTTGTGGAATGAGTGAAAGATCCAGCCCCACCTATCTCTTAATATACCCCTTCTTCTGATTCTCCACTCCTTTGAGACTGCTTTCCCATATTTCACCATCATATCTTCTTCATTCTCCCCTCCTATGTGCCTTCACTTGGAGTGCCCTCACTCCTCTGCCCATTCAAACCCTGCCCAAGGCTTGGCTCCTACGGGACCTCCTCTGGGAAGTCCACTCACCCCTGGATCCAGTGCCCCTGTGAAGTAAACAACACATACACCTGTGCATGATGGCCCTACTCCACGCTCCGCTCCTTGTATGTGATCTTGAGAAAGTCACTTTCGGGCGACTCTGGGCCCCATTTGCCCCACTTAAGTCTATCCTTGGGATTGTATCTAAGGGAAATAATTTAAAAGCAGAGAAAAGCCATAAATGCCCAAAGGTATATACTTTGAAGCATTATTTAAAATAGAATAAAAAATTTAAACAACAATAATGTTAAATGTTATAGTAATAAAAGCTACTGTTTAGTGAGTGTTTGAACAGGCCAGGCATTGAGAAGGGCATTAAGAGCTGCAGTTGAAAGTGCAGGTTCCAGAGCCTCAACCTCACCACTTACTCTCTGTGATCTTGAACCAGTGACTTTACCTCTTTGAGCCTCAGTTTCCTCATCTGTAAAATGGAGGTGATAAAGATTCCTACTCCTAGGGCTTTTGTTGTTAAGCAAAATTTTATTGACTATAATCCAAATACAGAAAAATATACAAATAAATGTGCAGCTCAGTGAATTTTCACAAAATAATCACGGGTGTGTAACCAGCAAATAGGGCGGCTTTGAGGATTACATGAGCCAACACCTGGAAAATACTTAGAGCACTGGTAATGGTTGGCTAATGTTACTTGCTCTGTATTTCATGGGCATAGTGCTAAGTGCTTTATGTGCATTATTATTTTTTTTTTATGATTGCCAGTTTTTTTTTTTTTCATTTTAACATCCATATCTCTTCCCGCTTGCGTCTCCCTCCCTCCCACCCTCCCTATCCCACCCCTCCAGGCGGTCACAAAGCACCGAGCTGATCTCTCTGTGCTATGTGGCTGCTTCCCACTAGCTATCTACCTTACATTTGGTAGTGTATATATGTCCATGCCTCTCTCTCGCTTTGTCACAGTTTACCCTTCCCCCCTCCCCATAGCCTCAAGTCCATTCTCTAGTAAGTTTGTGTCCTTATTCCTGTCTTACCCCTAGGTTCTTCATGACATTTTTTTTTCTTAAATTCCATATATATGTGTTAGCATACGGTATTTGTCTCTCTCTTTGTGCATTATTTTATTCAGTCCTCACAGTAACTCTATGAGGTAGGCACTAATATTATCCTCATTTCAAATAAGGAAACCTAGATTCAGAGAAGTTAAATATACTGGCCAATGTCACAAAGTTAGTAAACGACAGAGGTAAGAGAGGAACCCAAGTCTTTTGCCAAAACCTTCCTCCCAAACCCCTTGATACACTGATTCCCCAAGACATTGATTACAGCATCAACTAGTAAGTAAAAAAAAAAAAAAAAGGGAAATCAATGACCGACTAGAAAAACTGATTTTCTGAATTCTTGAGTCAATTAAATAAATATTTATTGAATAGTTACTATGTGCCAGGCACTGTTGTAGGCACTGGAGATACAGAGCAGACAAGATAGAAAAGTTCCCTGTCCTCGTGGAATTTATATTCTGCTGGGAGAAGACAGACACAGAAATAAATAAAGAATTTCTGATAGTAATAAATGTTATTGGGCTTCCCTGGTGATGCAGTGGTTAAGAATCCTCCTGCCAATGCAGGGGACATGGGTTCGAGCCCTGGTCCGGGAAGATCCTTCATGCCGCGGAGCAACTAAGCCCGTGCGCCACAACTACTGAAGCCCATGCACCTAGAGCTGGTGCTCTGCGACAAGAGAAGCAGCGCAGTGAGAGAAGCCTGCGAACCGCAACGAGGAGTAGCCCTCGTTGCGGTGCAACTAGAGAAAGACAGTGCGTAGCAACGAAGACCCAATGCAGCCAAAATTTAATTAATTAATTGATTAAATTTATAAAAATAAAACAATAAAAATAAATACTATCAAGAAGATAAAACAGGATAATGGGATGGAGAGAGACTTGCAATTGGGGGGACTGCTTTAGATAAGATGTTCAAGCAAGGCCCCCCAAGGAGGGAACCTGAATGGTATGGAGGAGCCAGCCTCACGGCAACCTGGGGGAAGCCCACTCCAGAGTAGCCATGAACTTGGCATGCTTGAGAAACAGATAGAATATGATGCAACCATTCTAAAATATCATTTTGAAAACTAAAACCTGGAAACAAGTAAAATAAAAAAGTACAAGATACCCTAAGATGCTATCTTGTCCCAACATCTGCTAGATAGACAAAATTCTCAGAAAAGTGAAATGGTGTGATGAATTGGATGGTTTTTAAATTTTTTCCTTTTCAGAAAATATCTGCTGTTGTCATATTATGGTTTCTACAATTTTGTTAAAGTCAAGAAAAAAAGGAGAATTCCAAGAATCTCATACAGACCAAATAAGATAGTTCTCCGGTTACCTGTGAAGGTTATGCAAGTGAGTTGGACGTATCATCTTCGAGAACAAGCTGTGCAATCTCCACCAGTCACACTCCCTCTCTGGGCCACAATACAGAACATGCAGGATGCCACATTGCCTGGTGCACCTGCCAAAAGTGAGGTCCCTCAGAGAGAAGGCACTGGCAAAGTCAAGCCTTTCTGCTATTCATATGACACATAATTAAAAGAATACATTTTTTAATAACAGGAAAAAAACACATTGAATCATTAATAAAAATCAGTCAGAAGAATGAGATAACAAGCCACAGACTGGGAGAAAATATTTGCAAAAGACATTTGACAAAGAACTGTTATCCAGGGGACTTGCCTGGTGGGCCAGCGGTTAAGAATCTGCCTTCCAATGCAGGGGGCACAGGTTCGATCCCTGGTCAGGAAACTAAGATCCCACATGCCGCGGAGCAACTAAACCTGTGCACCACAACTAGAGAGCCCGCGCACCACAACTATTGATCCCCCATACCGCAACTAAGACCCAACACAGCCACATAAAAAAATAAATAAATATTAAAAGAAAAAAGTTAACATATACAAAGAATTCTTAAAACTCAACAATAAGAAAATTAACAACCCTATTAAAACATGGGCAAAAGATCTGAACAGCTCACTAAAGAAGATATATAGATGGCCAATAAGCATATGAAAAGACATACAACATAATATGTCATTAAGGAATTGCCAATTAAAACAACAAGATACCATTACACACTCATTAGAATGGCCAGATCCAAAACACCGACCACACCAAATGCTTGGGAGGATGTGAAGCAACAGGAGCTCTCATTCATTGCTATTTGGAATGCAAAATGGTACAGCCACTCTGGAAGACAGTTTGACAATTTCTTACAAAACTAAACATACTCTCACCATATGATCTAGCAATCATACTCTTTGACATATACCTAAATGAGTTGAAAATTTATATCCACACAAAAACCTGCATGTGGATGTTTATAGCAGTTTTATTCACAATTGCCAAAACTTGGAAGCAACCGAGATGTCCTTCAGTAGGTGAATGGATAAATAAACTGTGAGACAACCCATTATACAATAGAATATTATTCAGCACACACACCGAAAAAGAGCTATCGAGCCACATAAAAACATGGAGGAAATTTAAAGGCATATTAGTAAGTCACAAAGGTCAATCTGAAAAGGCTACATATTGTATGATTCCAACAATACGACATTCCGAAAAAGGCAAAAGTATGGAGCACCACTGGTGGCGCAGTGGTTGAGAGTCCGCCTGCCGATGCAGGGGACACGGGTTCGTGCCCCGGTCCGGGAAGATCCCACATGCCGCGGAGTGGCTGGGCCCGTGAGCCATGGCCACTGAGCCTGCACATCCGGAGCCTGTGCTCCGCAACGGGAGAGGCCACAACGGTGAGAGGCCCGCGTACCGCCAAAAAAAAAAAAAATTAAAGTTTTAATTTTTTAAAGTCATTTAAGAAAACAAAGAAGCACTGTCTGGTAAAATTTTTAGCTCGGGTGGGGGAATGGAAAATTCCTGGAAGAGCTTTCTTCCTTGAGGTCTGCCACTCACACGGGAAGGAGCAAGAAGGAAGTAATGTGTGAAAGAAGAGGTTATACTTACCAACACCTACTCTTTACCAGACACGCTGCACATTAAGCCTTGTGCTTATATGAGTTATTTCATTTGTTCTTTCAACAGCCAAATGAAAATGTTTATATTACATGAAAGACTTGAAAATATTGTTCCCAGTTAACAGTGGAGGAAACTAAGAGATATAGATTTTTTCTAGTCACCCTGGTCTGTCTGAGTCCAGAGATTGAGTTCTAAGCCACTAGGGCGGGTTGGGGGTTCTCTGAGCCCCCTTCCACCTTCACCATTCCACCATTCCATGAGTTGATTTGTCTCTTCTGGGGGCACCACTGGGGGGCCTTGCTCACTTGGGCACTGGATCCCTGGAAGGACAGTGCTGTGTCCTTAGGGGACCGAGAATTTGACTGCCTGGAGTTTGACTTCATGCAGGAATTTCGCACCTTCCCAGACCCTAGACTGCAGGCGGAGGGTGTCTGGCGGGAGAAGGGGCTAGGTGCTGCCTGTGAGGCCTGGAAGGGCCGCTCCCACAGAGAGTGCGGGCTCCTTCTCCAGCCCTCAGCCACAGGTTCCCCAGCCCCGCCCTCCCACTCTCCACCTCGTCGTTGGAATGCTAAATCCAAGAGCTGATGGGGCTGGTTGGGTATTAATAACTGGACGCTGACGTTTATGCTGATTAGAAAGGCATTCCCTCTTGGTAGCCAAGACATTTGATTGCCTTTTCAGCTTATCTCTCCAGGCCTTCTGTGGCCCTGAAGAGAATGAGGGTGGCAGGATAATAATAGTAACAATAGCTGCCCTGTGTGGGTGCTCTACTCTGCCAGACAGCAGTGCCAAATGAGTCATCCACACAGTTGCCTTCAATCCCTTCAGGTGCTTTTAGTATCTCTGTTATGTATATGGGGAAACTGAGGCTCGTGAGAGGTCAAGGAACACGCCGCAGGCCACACAGCAGGTGAGCAGCTGGGCAGGAGCTCAAATCCTATCTGCCAACAGCACCAAGTCCTCCTGTGGGTGGTGAGAGCCAAAGACAGGCATCTGCTCTGGCCACATAAACATGCCGCCCAGTTCCTTTAACTTCCAGGAACAGTGACTGGGAGGGTGTAAGGTGTGGGGGAGGGGCGGCTTCCAGGAAGTGGATGGCAGGACCTGGCCCTGGCCCCAGGCCTGAGACAGCCCAGGCTGAGGAGTGGGGGGATTGCGGTTCTGCTTAGGGCAGGCCTCGACCCTCCTGCTCCCCTGTTTTCTTCTGGTGCTTGTTCTCCACACCTCACTCCCCTCTTCACTCCTTTGAGGTGCTCAACTCTTTGGGGCCTCCCAGAAGACAGGGTCAATCCCAGGGAGAGGAGAGCAGAGGGGCTCATTGTCCAGGGGCTCACAGTCACAAAGGCCTCAAAGTTAGAGTTTTGACATTAGTTTTTGAGGAGCAGTGCAGCATAATGGTTAAGCCTGTAGCCTCTGGAGCCAGACTACCGCTGGGCCTCCCTTCCAGATCTGCTACTTAGGGCTGTGTAGCTTTGGTCAGACTCCTTAACCTCAGTGTGCCTCAGTTTCCCCATCTGTAAAATGGGGAGAAATACCTACCTCATAAGGTTGTTGTGAAAATTAAATGAGCTAAAAAATGTAAAGTGTACATTTAATGTAAAGTGTAAAGCCTGGCACAGAATAAGCACTCACTCAGTGTTAGCTTCTATTTCCAAATGATGTCACATAAAGAATCACAAACAGGACTTGCCTGGTGGAGCAGTGGTTAAGAATCCGCCTGCTAACGCAGGGGACACGGGTTCGAGCCCTGGTCCGGGAAGATCCCACATGCCGCAGAGCAACTAAGCCCATGCACCACAACTACTGAGCCTGCGCTCTAGAGCCCGCGAGCCACAACTACTCAGCCCGCGTGCTGCAACTACTGAAGCCCGTACACCTAGAGCCTGTGCTCTGCAACAAGAGAAGCCACCACCACGAGAAGCCTGTGCACCGCAATGAAGAGTAGCCCCCGCTCGCCACAACTAGAGAAAGCCCACACGCAGCAACAAAGACCCAACGCAGTCAAAAATAAATAAATAAAATAAATAAATTTATAAAAAAAAAAGAATCACAAACAGAACAGAAAGGAGAAGACGTTCATCAAGGAAAAAATATCTCCTTATCTTCACCCCCATATTCGTAGCAGCCCTATTTACAATAGCCGAGATATGGGAACAACGCAAGCGCCCATCAACAGAAGAATAGATAAAGAAGATGTGATGGAACGTCCCTGGTGGCACAGTGGTTAAGAATCCGCCTGCCAATGCAGGGGACACAGGTTCGAGCCCTGGCCTGGGAAGATCCCACGTGCCGCGGAGCAACTAAGCCCCCGTGCCTAGAACCCGTGCTCCGCAACAAGAGAAGCCACCGCAATGAGAAGCCCACGCACCACGACGAAAAGCCCCTGCTCGCCACTAGAGAAAGCCCGCATGCAGCAACGAAGATCCAATGCAGCCAAAAATGATAAATTTAAAATATATATATATATATATATACGTTCTTTAAAAAAAAGATGTGGTACACACACACACACACAATGGAATACTAATCAACCATTTAAAAAAGATGAAATCTTGCCATTTGCAACAACATGGATGGACCTCAAGGATATCATGCGAACTGAAATAAGTCAGACAGAGAAAGGCAAATTCTGTATGGATTTCACTCATATGTGGAATATAAGAAACTAATAAACAGATGAACAAAAACAAAATAAATGAACAAACCAAACTAAACAAAAACAAACATGTAGATACAGAGAACAGAGTAGCCGTTACCAGAGGGAAAGGGGCAGAGGGGAGGTAAAATGTTTAAAGGGGATCAACTGTATGGTGATGGATAGAAACTAAATTTTTGGTAGTGAGCACGTTGCAGGGTATGCAGCAGTAGAAATATAATGTTGCACACTTGAAACTTACATAAGGTTTTAAATCAGTCACCTCAATAAAAATAAAAAATAAATTATCTCCTATAATCCCACTATTCAACACAACCACCAACACCATTTCACTCCATTTCCTTCTAATCTTTTTCCTGTCCATCATTTTTACAACACTGCAATCACAGAATACTTACAAGTTGTGCAACTTTGGGACTTTTTTTTCATTTAACATTTTATTCTAAGCCTTTCCTATAATCATTCAATAGGCTCTTACTGAGGGCCTATAATGTATCAAGCCTTATTCTAGGCTCTGGGCAAACAGCTGCCGGCAAAACAGACAAGCCCCTTCTCTCCAGGAGCTTATATTTTAGTGGGCATTGCTATGTTGCCTTCAGAACGCATTCTTTTACACTGCGGTCTCATCTACGTAACAGCAGAGAGCACAAATATGAAGTGTGGAGTTCAGGTAATTTTTACACATATATTCACCCATGTAACTGCCACCCAGATCAAGACACAGAACATTTCCATCACCCCAGAAGATTCCTCCACCTTCCCCATCAGTTACCACCCCTCCTCCACATAGATTAGTTTCACCTGTTTGAGAACAGGATCTGCCTCTTTGAGAATGCCTATTTTTTAGTGGCTGCAGAATATTCTGTCCTGTGGATATGTTGTTGGACACATCTTTTGCTTTCAGTTTCTCATTGTTGTCAATAGTGCTACAGTGAATGCCACGTTTTTAATCATCCCTTTAGGCTCAACTCTCAGAAGTGGGATTGATTTTTGAAAGGGTTCTTGGTAAATCTTGACAGATTGTTTTCTTAAAAGGTTGTACATATGTTTTAATTAAAAAATAAAAAGTTTACAGCTCCACCAGCAGTGGAAGGGGCAAGCTGTGGGCACACAGCATAACTACAGTCCCTCTTGATCACCTGCCTTCTTAGCTAGACTCACCTAGAATTTAGCTAGAACCCTCAGCATATAATACAGTGGTACAGAAGGGGGTCTCCATGAGAAATCTGACTGGCAGGAGAAGGACTCACAAGGCAGGATCTCCCTTGGTCCTGAGTTTGGGACTCAGCTTTACAATGTCAAAACTGACTTCCTGCAGCCCTCCAAGAGGCGATTCCTCTTTCATCAATGGATTGACAATAACCAAGCAACAGAGTCTGAATCAATCATTAAAGCAGGTATCAATCTAAGAATTTACAAAGATAAATTTAACAAGAATGTACATACCAGAAGACTGGTGTGTCCTTTCTCTGTTAGAAGGCCACAGGGAAAGCCAAATTATAATGAGAACGTTTCTTGGTGGTTCAATCTGGGTTCCCCAGAAAGCAGAGTTGGTGAGAGGAAACTTGAGATGTCAAGAGAGGGTACCTTATCTTCAGTTCAGTGGACCCCCTCAGCTCTGAGTCCTTAAGGAAAACTGAGTCCAATCTAGCATTCCTTGACAATTGGTCCTTCCAACCCTAAACCTGAAAAGCCCAGATCCTGTGCAGTCTCCCACTTGCCCTTAAGTCTACTTCTCCCCCATCTCCCTGATCACAGCCTAGCCCACAGCAGCCGAGACCTTTGCAACTGACCTCCTTCACATCAGTCTCACTCACCCTTGACCTAATCTCCACCTGACAGCTAAGTGATCTTTTAAACTGGAAATCTGATCAAAGTGTACTTAAAACACTTTGGTGATGGAAGGATGAATAAACAAAAATCATTGGATGAGTGGATAAAAAAATGTAATATATACATACAATGGAAGATTATTCAGCTTTAAAAATGAAGAAATTCTGACATGCTACATGAATTGAACACATTATGCTAAGTGAAATAAGACAGACAAAAAGGACAAATATTGTTATATATTATATATATAATGTTTATATGAGTTACCTGTAGGAGTAAAATTCTTAGAGACAGTAAAATAGTGATTGCCAGGGGCTGAGGGGAAGAGGGACTGGAGAGTTAGTGTTTAATGGGTAGAGTTCCAGTTTGGGAAAATGAAGGAGTTCTGGAGATGGATAGTGGTGATGGTTGCACAACAGTGTGAATGTACTTAATGTCACTGAACTGTACCCTTAAAATGATTAATTTTATGTTATGCGTATTTTACCACAATTTAAAAAAAAACTTCAATGACCCATTACTTTTATCTCAAAATCAATCACATGGTCTACAAGACCGTACAGGATGTGGCCCCTGTCTTGTATTGGTGTTTGGGGGCTGATCATCACACCTCTTCCCCTTTCAACTGGGATCTGGACCTGTTAGGAAATGGGAAAGGAAATCAGGAAGATGGAGCGATAAAGATATGGGCTTGGGACTCCCCAGGTGGTCCAGTGGTTAGAACTCCACACTTCCACTGCAGGGGGCACGGGTTCAATCCCTGGTCAGGGAACTTGGATCCTGCATGCCATGCAGCGTGACCAAAAAAAAAAGATATGGGTTTTATTACTGATAAAGTTGGACTGGAGACAAGACTTGTAACTATAGGCACAATGGAGCTTCTTTATACCTTCCTCCCTCCATTGCTTCCCCCAAATCATGATTTAATCTTCCAGCTCAGTTCTTGGTAGAGCTGCCAGACACATATATTCCCTCTGCCCACGGTGCTCTTCCCTCCACTGCTCACGTAGCCAATTGCTACTCATCAGTCACTTCTTAGCATAAATGTCTCACGCGGAGAGGTCTTCCATGACTCAAACAACCCATCCTACCACCACTTCATGCCCTTAACTAATCTTGTGGCCTTTAGATTTTCTCCTTCATAGCACTTTTCACAGCTGTATTTATGTGTCTCTTTCCACCATCCCTCATGGAAGTAAATAAAAAGGTAGGTGAGGGACTTCCCTGGTGGTGCAGTGATTAAGACTCTGAGCTCCCAGTGCAGGGGGCCTAGGTTCCATCCCTGGTCAGGGAACTAGATCTCACATGCATGCCGCAACTAAGGAGCCCATGTGCCGCAACTAAGGAGCCCGCCTGCTGCAACTAAGACTGGGCACAACCTAATTAACTAATTAATTAACTTTTTTAAAAAAAGGTAGGTGTGCTCTGGGAGAGCAGGCCCTGTGTGCGTTTGTTACTGGCCACGTGCCCAGTGCCTGGAACAGGGCCTCGCTCTTAGGCTCCATACATGCTGGAGAACATTATATTTACTAGCACTCGTCTCAGGGAGAGCTCTGTATACTGTTGCAAGGAGGATGTGGGTAAGGCTTTGGGGTTGGGAGGTAAGGGGAGAACCTAAGCAGCGTTTGGTGCTACACTGAGCAGCAGGCCTTCTTCGTTTTGCTATGTGGGGTCTACAGGTTTGTCCAGGGCACAATGGCTCAGGACCATCAAGAAGCTAAGTGCGGTTACCTGGGGCTTCCTTCTCTCCCTTTTCCCCAAACACTGCACAGCCCCTGCTCTAAATAACTGTTGACCAAATATTTAAAGAATGTCAGCTCGTAGGAGTGTCAAAGTGTCTCACTTGGACCCTCAAGTCTCAATTTCATTGCTACCTCCTGTCAAAAGGCTTCCCTGATCCCCCAGGCCCCTTCATATCAGAACAGCTTAGGGTCCCCTCCTCTGGGCTCATGTAACCCCCTTCTGGAACTAATCACACTGTACTGTTTTTGCTCATTTAGGTGTTTCCATCTACCCTACTAGACTTTGAGGACCATGAGGACAGGGGCCTTGCCTTCTTGTTCACTGCTTTTTACCAGCACCTAGCATAATTTCTTGCACATAGTAGATACTCACTAAATAGCTGTTGACTTAATGAATAAAGTGCCCACCATGTGCCAGGTACTAGCTGACTCCTCGGTAAGGGTATGTGTAGTGACATTTGCTGGCTGCCCCTCTAGCCTCTGGACTTAAGCCAGTTAAGTCCCATCCTCCAAGGCACAGAGTGTGGTCAAAGAAGAGCCCACAACCCTAGATGAGCCAATCAGTTCTTCCACTGTGGTCTGAGGAACAGAGATTGGAATTGACTTTCTTGTTCCTGTGGGATGTGAACTCCTATGGCTGAATCCCTAGGAGCACTGCTGACCACCTGGGCCCATGAGAAGAGCCAGCATTAAGATGAAGTCAGCATCACTGAAGGATCTTTGGTGATATGTGAGCAGCTAAGTCAAACCTTCCCTGAAGCTAGCCCTCCCACCTCCATTCTTCTTGGGCAAGCGTGCCAATCATTCCTTTTAAGTCAGTTTGAGTTGGGTTTCTGCCCTTATAACATGAAGCATCCAGAAAGGTCAGAGGCAGCCCAAGTTTCATCATCTCAGTACCTGCTGAGAAGCTGAATGAATCCACGGTTTGGGGTGCTCTTGGGACCTTATCTTGCAGCCCTCAACTCCTCATCCACTGTGATTCTCAGATAGGGACAACCCCCAACAGCAGCTCTTGGCACCAAGGGCAGGGCATATGGAGTTTGGTCTTAATTACCAGATGCTCCAGCTGTTCTCAGTCCTCACCAAGGAGACAACTAGGACCCATCCAAAGACAAAACAGCTTGTATCTGGCACATGACCTTCTTGGGCCCCTAAATCACTTGTCCGGGGGCTGGATCAGAAATGACCATTTCAGGGAATTCCCTGGCAGTCCTGGAATTTCCAGTTGTTAGGACTCCGAGCTTTTACTGCCGAGGGCCCAGGTTCGATCCCTGGTCGGGGAACTAAGATCCCCCAAGCCATGCAGCATGGCCAAAAAAAAAAGAAAAAGAAATGACCATTTCAGTCTTCTTGGTACAAGCATAGTGGAGGTGTAGGATTGAAGAATCAGTGTCAGAGCTAGAGGGATCCTTAGCGATGAGCTGGTCAGACCCTTTATCTTGCAAATGGGGAAACTCAGGCCCAGAGCAGGGAGGAGACTTGTTCAAGGTTACACAGCACGTTAGTGCCAAAGGAGTTTCTGCATCAGCCTCCCCCTGCAGAGATGGGGCTGGGGCTCCCCCAGCTGGGGAAGGAGAGCGGAAGGAATACTGATGGGGATTCTCCCTGCTATGGCAAGATAGGAGCCTCTCCCCCAGAAAGTCACTGGTAGGCCTGGTTAGTTAGTCATCCTTAATAATTTGATAGCAGGACTTCCCTGGTGGTCCAGCGGTTGAGACTCCACACTCCCAGGGCAGGGTGCCCAGGTTCAATTCCTGGTCAGGGAACTAGATCCCACATGCCACAACTAAAAGCCTGCATGCCACAGCTAAGAGGTCCCAAATGCTGCAACTAAAAGATTCCGAGTGCTGCAACTAAGACCTGGCACAGCCAAATAAATAAATAAATAATTTTTAAAAATTTTGGTAGCATTTTGATAACACCTTGTGGTTGGCCTAGGGTGAGATGACTTTAAAGGGTACTAAGTCTCTGGAAAATCATCAATGATGCCTCCAGAATTTCTACAGGGGTGGAATTTAGGGCCAGCAATCTGATGGGAAAGGGGACCCAGAGACTTGCCTTGGAGGTGCGTGCATAGCAAGTCTACTGTTGTAGACGAGGGTTTCTCAGTTTCCGCACTATTGACATTTTGAGCAGGATAATTCTTTGCTGCTGGGGACTGTTCTATGCATTGTAGCATGTTTAGCAGCATTCTTGGTCTCTCCTACTGGATGCCTGCAGCACCTACCTTCCCAGCTGTGATAACCAAAAATATCTCCAGACACCACCAAATGTCCCCCAAAGGGCAAATCACCCCATCTGAGAAGCACTGACATTACGTTTAAGTGGCTGAGAGGGAATGATGGAGATTCTTCTAAAAGAGAGAGGATAAAAATATAAGGAGCCACCCCTTTGTATAAGAAAAGAAAATCGCCAGAGGGATGGTCAACTCTAGGCAGAACTGTGAACTTTGACCTTACTTGCCCCCCTTCCCTTTTTTGACCGTTTTCTTCTCTTTCTTGGCTCCCATTCCTACTTAGAAAAAATTAATAAAATATTCAGGAAAAAATTAATATTTGCATTCATGCTAAAGTGAGACAAGCAGTGTACAATAGTTACTAGAGATTATAAATGCAAGCATTATACACTTAAACTGTGAGAATTTCAGTGTATGTAAACTATATGTCAAAAAAATAATTTAAAAAACATATAGGAATTATAGTCAGACCTGGGTTCAAGTCCCAATTCAGACATTTCCTAGCTGTGTGACTTAGGACAAGTCCTCTCACCTCTTTCTTTCTTTCTTTCTTTTTGGCCACTCTGTGTGGTTTGTGGGATCTTAGTTCCCTGAACAGGGATTGAACCACAGTCCCGGCAGTAAGAGTGCCAAGTCCTAACCACTGGACCACCAGAGAATTCCCTCCTCTCACCTCTTAGAACCTCTGTTTCCTCAGTTGTAAAAGGGGAGTAGTAATCGTATGCCTCACAGGATACCTGTGCAGAGTAAATGAGATAATGTATAAACAGCACTTTGTACAATGCCTGGCACTGGAGGTAATATGAATATTACCTATTATGTATTTATATTACTTACTTATATTTATCTGTAGTTTACAGGTGAAATTGCTCCCTGATGATCTGCTTCCTGTGGACCTGTTCTAATCAGGGGCATCTCTGCTTGCCTCTTCCCATGTGATCCCTTGGTTAAGATAGGAAAAGTAAGGTCCGGAAACACAGAAATTTATGGGACTTTGGACCCTTGGCTCCACCAGTGACTTATTAGTCCCTCTGAGTCTCAGTTTCCTCAACTGTAAAATAGTATATTAATATTACCCACTTCGTAGGGCTCTAGGCAGGTCTGGGAATTCAGACCTGCCCTAAGGTGGGGGCAGCAGCTGCACCAATAGAACCTGCCACCAGGGGTCAGGATTGCTACAGCCAAGTTCCCACCTACCCAAGACATTTCAATTTTTTGAGCATGGTTGTCTAACTTTATATTACGGAAAAATTCAAACATACACAAAAAGTAGAATAGCATAATGAACCCCACGTACCCAAGTTTCAACAACTAACAATATTTTGCCAGTCTTCCTCCCTCTTTTTGTTTGCTATGCTGCTTGCAGAGTATTTTAAAACACATCCTTAACCTCATTTCATTTTATCCAGAATACATTACTGTGCATTTCTAACTGAAAAAGGCTTTTATTACCACAGGCACTATGTCATTATCACACCTAACAAAAAAGAACAAATAATTCCTTAATCAATTAGTTCACATTCAAATTTCCCTGATTGCACCAAAGATGTCTTTTGGCAGTTCACTTGAATGAGTATCCAAGTAATGTTTTTGCGTTTGGTAAGTGTGTTGAGTTTTATGATTTAACATTCTACCTTCCTTTTTAATTTTCATGCCATGAATTTGTTGCAGAAACCAGGTCACTTGTCCTGTAGAATGTCCCACATTGTGAGTTTGGCTGCCTGTGGTGTTTGTCTATGCCCCATATTTCTGGTAAACTCGTAATTAGATCTTGGCTTGATTAGGGTTTTGTTTTTTTTTTCCAGGCAAGAATATTCCATGGAGAGCATTGTATCCCCCTCTTAATGATTTTACGGTTGGTCAGTGGGTTCAGGCAGTGTCAGCCTAAGGTCTCCATTACAAATTTTCCCAACAATTTTTCATCCAGTTGTTTCAGCATCATTTCACGATTGTTGCCAGGACTCATTATTTCATTAGGTTTTGCAAAATCATGTCTTTCTAAATCTACCATTTCTCCTGCATTTATTAATTGGATCCTTCTATAAAAAATAACTTTCTTATCTACTATTTGGTCACCTGCAATATAACTCATCAAGGAAAGAGCAAAAAATTTTTTTCTTTTATCAATGTTTGTAGTAATTAGTTGATTTCCTGTAAAACTCCATTGATAAAAATGTGTTTTCCTTACATATCATTAATTATTTTTATGTATCTTATGTGTTGCAATCTATTGATGTCATTATTTTTCTTTTAATGCTCAAATTGTTCCATCTTTGGCCAGTGGGGCCCCTTTGTATTGGTTCCTCAGTCATTTTTACATGATCCTAATAGTCTTTGATAGCTTCCTGGCCTTCAGGCCAACCTCATCTTTCCTGCTCCAGATCTAGAACCAGCCAGTTATCAAAGGAGCCTTGACTTTCTTTGTTTAATTCTTAATTGATTTTTAAACTGGAAAATGGTATTTAGAGACCAAATCTGTGCACTAGGGGTGTTCATTACTACTGGGTTGGTCTTTGCTTCTAGGCCTTTTCAGCAGAGCTAGAAAATACATTTTTGAGAGAAAAAAATACATATTTCATTCATTCTGCTATGTAACTCAGATCTAAGTTCATCCTAGCCTTCTTTAATACTTGCAACTCTTTTTCTCATATGCTGAAAATCTTGATTCCTACTGCCACTGACACAACTACTTTGTTTTATCCAAAAATATAACTATCACAGATTCAGAATAGCAATATTATTACTAATAATAAGGCTAACAAATGCAATTTAATATTTCTATGCAGTTCTAGTTCATCCTTAGATTATATCCTATTAGGGAGGTACAGTCAAAATACTTATAAAGCCACTTAAAATTATTTTCCCTGTATAGTTATACCACTTCATTTGTTCCCATTTGTTTTTTGTTTTTAAAATTTATTTATCTATCTATCTTTGGCTGCATTTGGGTCTTCGTTGCTGCATGCAGGCCCTCTCAAGCCGCAGCGAGCAGGAGCCACTCTTCACTGCGGTGTGCGGGCCTCTGTCATTGTGGTGGCTTCTCCCTTCGCAGAGCACCGGCTCCAGACGCGCAGGACTCAGCAGTTGTGGCTCGTGGGCTCTAGAGCATAGGCTCAGTAGCTGTGCACACGGGGTTAGTTGCTCCGCAGCATGTGGGATCCCCCCAGACCAGGGATCGAACCCATGTCCCCTGCATTGGTTAGGTGGATTCTTAACCACTGCACCATGAGGGAAGTCCCTCCATTTGTTTTTAATTTTTATGGAGTGCTTTATTCTTTTTATTGAACTGTTTTATAAATATGCAACATTTACAAGTTTCCAAAATAGTAACTATATAATAATGTATATTCACAGAAGTCTCATTTCCATCCCTACCCACTCCATCCCACATAGCAAACAATTTTTAGAAGATTGAGTTTTCTATTGTTTAACTTTTAAATATAAGCAATTAATGTATATTTATATCTTCCCACTTACACAGAAGATAGCATACTATAAACGCTATGTATCTTATTTCCCTTAACGTATATGAGCATCACTACATAATAGTTTCTGTTTATCAGTATATATAAGAACTCTTCCACATATCTTTTTACAGCTGCATAGCACTCCATCCTGTGTCTGTACTATAATTTATTCAGCTAGTTCTTAACTGACACAAGCAGTTTCCAATCTTTTGCTATAAAAATAATGCCATAATGAATAGCCTTGTGCACAGAGCTTTTTGTATTTTGCCAATATATCACTAGGACAGATTCCTGCAAGTTTAGCCCTGACCTAGGTTTACTGGGTGAAAGAGTAAATACATATGCAATGTGGCTATAGATTGCCAAATTACCTTAGTTAGAGTTACATCATTTTGCCTTCCCATCAGCAACGTATGACAATGCTATCCTCAGGAGTATTTTGGTATGATATCAGATAAAGGAGGATGCAGAAATGAATCACAGACAAGGTTCCTGTCCCCAGGAACTCTCATTCTAGTAAAAGGCTTATGGGCAAATATAATGATATAATGTAATCTTCAGGGCAGATTTATTCGGAAGCTTAAGCTTCAGAGTCCCTCACAGAGACCCTTTCCAAGGCCCCAGCAATGTATTCACAGGTCCACTTTGTAATCTTTTTCCTAAAGAGGACACCCCAAATTATTTAAACATCTACTTCACAGACTTTAGAGCCAGTTCCATAACTCTGGAGTTATGGGAGTGGATTTCAAGTTCTGCAACCATCTTGAGAGGAGGGATTCCTGTATTTAATGACTGAGACAAAGAGACAAAAAGAAAAGGCTCCTTTGACCAAAGAAATACCCCTCCCCAGATTCTGATCAGTTACACACAGGTAAGTAGCTGTCTACACAGAGCCCTCTACTTTCCCTCTGTTCTCAAGGGCAGAAACCAAAACTCAGAATACATCAGTATTCCCAGCTGACAGGTGAAGACTGGTACACTGCACTCAGGACTAGTCTGAACAGATTACCGAGCAGGGTTTTTTGTTTTTTGTTTTTGGAGGTGGGTAGGAGGGTTTACACCAGGGGAGTGGGTATTCAAGGCAGGTGCCCCCCACCCCAAAACAGACACCTGTCAAATAAGGCAGAGGTCTGCTTCCTTACCTGTAAAAACAGGGTTAGTAATAAACCCTGCCCTCGTAGGGTTTGGTTAGGATTAGGAGAGATCACTTAAAGACTTAACCCAGTCCCAGACTCTCGGGAGAAGGTCCATAAATGGAGAACAGAAAATAGAACGGGTAATTGGTTGATCCTTGAGAGCTGTAACAAGAAATTCTTTGCACATTGTGCCTTATACAGCACTGGAAAGAGGAACAACCCCCTTTTTGACAAAAAGTAGGTGCAGATTAAATCGGCGAAGAAAGAAAGGACGTTTCTGGCGGTTGCTTACTGATCTGTGAAACGAACTGAATGACCGATTGGTCCGGGTCTCTGAGCAACTGACAGTCCCGGGCTGCTGTCAGGCGAACGCGGGCTTGGATCTGGCTGACGGCTGTGGGGTGCCCCAGTGCCTCAGACTGACCGTCGGGCTGTCCTCGCTGTCAATCCCGGCCCCGGCCGGCCCGGACCTCCGTCGCTAGCTGCAGAAGCGGGGGGCATCCCAACTCTCCACGAGGAGTTCGAGGGTGTCGCCGCCAGGCAGGGCGTGCGCGCGCTGCAGGAGCCAAGCTCCGGCGCCGCGGCCCCTTCCTCCCCGCCGGGGGCAGGGCGCCTCCGACTCGCGGCTGCAGAGCCCCGGAACAACGAGGCGCCGGCTTCTTTAAGGGAGATACCACCGCGCCAACGGAGCAGGGGCGTCTTCCCAGATGATCGCAGCCAGCCCCGCGCCGCCGCCGCCGCTGCCGCCTCAGCAACTGCACCGCCCGCAAACATGGCTCAGTGACTCTGACAAAAGGTGCAGCCTCCCTCCAGGCGGGGCGGGCGCCAGGCCTCGCAGCTCGGGCTGCGCCTCCCCGCGGGTCCGCGGAAAAGGTCCGCTTACCGCAGGCATCCCAGGCCCGCGCGGAGGAAGATGCACCAGGCGTTCCACCCCAGCGACCCCGCACACCTGCCCGCAGCTAGGTAGGTCGGAAATGGGGGCGGAGCGGGGGAGGGGAGGCGCACCAGGCGCGCGCACCGCCCCCGGCCCGGACCTGCTGCGGGGGACCACTCCGGGGCCGCGGGCCACCACTCCGGGGCCGCGGGCCGTGGACGCCCGCTGAGGCTGGAAGAGGACCAAGCCCCGGGTGTGGAGTGGGCTTCCCCGATCCCAGCCACCCCTGCGGGGAGGGGCACGAGTGGTGCGTTCCGGAGCGCGCACCCCTCCCGCGACTCCCGGCTCGGGAAAGCCACGGGAGCCGGGAGCAGGCCAGCGGAGCGCCGGGCACGCGCCCAGTAGGACCGGCGCTTGGCGTCCCGGCTCACGCTACGGAGAGCCGGAGGGGGGCGGGGTCTCGCGGCGTAAGGGGGTGTGTCCGCGCGCACCACGGGGGCGCGCGCCGGCCTCTGACTGGAGGCCGCGGCGGCTGAGGCGCGAGCAGCCTGATAATGGCGGCCTGCAGAGCCCGTGAGAGGGAGAAGCGGCGGCGGCTACCCTGAGGTAAATCTGGCCCCTCGGCGTGGCAGAGAGGCTTTGCTGCAGAGCCGAGGGCCCTGCACGTGCCTCCCGCCCCAGGAGGCCTGTCACAGAGCTGTCAGCGGAGGCATCCCGGGGAAGGCCCCGCGCGCCTCAGGCCTCCGGCCCCAGCAGCGGCCTCCTCTTCTGCCCGTGGCCTCCTCCCCAGGCCCCAGGCCTCAGTTGCTGGCCCCGAGGAGTCGGGCAGCTGCAGGACTGTCTCCTCGGGGTAAAGGGCCCCGGCAGGATCCCCTCCGGGTTTCATCTGGAAGTAGCCGGGGAGGGGGAGGGCCTGATACTTGGCCAATGAGCGGGGCCCTGAGCCGCCGCGTCGGGCAACACCTCTGCCTAGGACTGGCCCTTGCCGGGCGCCGGCAGGTGTACGGCCTGGCCGGCCCGAGTCCGAGCGCTGGGTGCGCCCGGCAGGCGCGGGGGCCCGGGGGATGCCGTCCCAAGTGCCCGAGGTTCGCGCGGGATGCATCACCGTGCCGTGTCTTGACCCAGGATCTCAGGGATTGCAGAAACACCCTCCCTCCCCCTTATTCAGGGGCTCTCTCGTATGGGGATGTGGGACGGCTTCAAAGGCAGGAGCCACTTTGAGATGGATAGGAGTTGGCGATCCACGGAGAACAGGAGTGTCCACTGTGCAGCTGGGGCAGAGGATGCTGTGCCAGGAAATCAGACCCTAGGAAATACTGCAGGAATTTGAAGAGTGGGTGTCCAGTTAGAGGAAGTGGGACTAAGAAACAATCTCAGGAGCTTTCATTTTCTTTATTAAATCTATCCTATGGACTTAAAATAGCCGCTCCCAATTTCACAGGCTCTAGTGTCGATAGCTTTTTGTTCCCCTAAACTGTACAATATAAAAATTGTTCAATCTCAGGTTACTTTTCTTGCCCATGCTGGCATTCTACAAATGAGAATTTGTTCCTGAAGCTCTTCAGAGTCTTGACATTCTTCGGAGAGTGAGGAGGCACACTTTAGACTTTCTTGATTCAACACGTGAGCGTTTCCATGTAGGGCCTTTGCTCCTGCCTTTAAATGATTTATCAAATTGAATTCCAAAGCACTCCCTCAGAGAACCCCTTAAGATGCAGGACAGTTTTCGTTGGCAAAAAAGACCTAGATCTAAATAACTATGGCTAAAACCACAGCAAAATTTAACCGTATTCTAAGTAACTTACTTAGATGTTTGTTAAATGTTAAAAAAATGTTAAAGAAACATTTTTCTCCACAAACTGTATTTTCATTTATTTTGCAAGAAATAAGGAAATAACATAAACAAAATTAAAATAAGAACATACACAGTTTGACCATTTACTTTTAAATAATAAAAACAACTGCACATTTTCACTTCTCTATGTGATCTTGTTCACTTTCAGTCCCTAAGCATAAGCCAGGTTTTTGTATTTCTAACTGTGAGGGTTGGTTTTTGGTTTTGCCATTTTTATGACCTTTTATGTGTGTGTCAGTTTTCAGGAGAAGCTGGAGTTTTGTTTGTTTTTTCACAATCAGTAAATAAATACTAATTTTCTTGGTTTATTTTTAGCAGTGATGTTTTGAAGCAGTTCATGTAAGAAGCAGTATAGTGTAGTGGTTAAAATGAAGGCTGTCAGAGCCAGATGGCCTGGTTTCAAATCCCAGGTCCACCAGTTAGTAGCTGTTTGACCTTGGGCATGTTGCTTAAACTCTGTGCTTTAGTTTCCTCATCTATAAAATGACCATAATAGTATCTACCTCATAATGCTGCTGTGAGGATTAAATGAATTTAATGTTATAAACTGCTTGGAACAGTTCCTGATGCATGGTAAGTACTACATTAGTGTTACATGGTTTACTATTATTAAGATATTTAGATTTACCCAATGTATAGCAAATATCGTTCAAGCACTGCAAACAGTGAGACAGATGATAACTAAATCGTGCATAAGAAGAAATACAAGCCAGTAGGCAGACCTAATGTCAACAGATCACTTTGTTGATTTTTCCAGAAACCTTGACCTTGAAGATGGTGAGTAGCCAGCCAAAGTACGATCTAATACGGGAGGTAGGCCGAGGTAGTTACGGTGTTGTATATGAAGCAGTCATCAGAAAGACCTCTGCACGGGTGGCAGTGAAGAAAATTCGATGCCATGCACCTGAAAATGTTGAACTAGCCCTGCGTGAGTTCTGGGCACTAAGCAGTATCAAGAGCCAACATCCAAATGTGATTCACTTGGAGGAATGCATCCTACAAAAGGATGGGATGGTGCAAAAGATGTCCCACGGCTCTAATTCTTCCCTTTATTTACAGGTATGTGTGGTTGAATGGGAAATAGAAATGATTTGAAAGTAGCATTGGTCAGCAATAAGAGGATTGAAAGAGTCAGACGAACTTCTACTTTTAAATGCAGGTTATATAGTTAGAAGTAGATAGGGGTCTGCCAAGAACTGAGTAAACGTTTGCTTTAAAACAAGGTTTTATTTAAACCTGTGTTGCAAATACCTAAAAATAACATATGCCACCTGTTATGCCATGATACTTGCCAATCTGCATAGGAATGGGGCAACATAGGAACTAGAGAAGTGATCGAGACTAGAGTCTAATTAGTTCACTTATTTGAAATCAGGTTTTTTTGGAACTGAATACAGAAGAGAAGGAAAAACTGTACAACTAGTAGTAGTACCCATAGGTAATTGGGCATTTCTTTATATATCACTGGCTTGAACATAAGCCTTTGCTGTTATAGAAGGTTATTTAATGTCTTAACCATGCAATTCCATTGAATTTTCATGGAGTATGTGGTGTAGCACCTGAATGTTATTAACAGTGCTGATAGCTAACATTTGGGTTCCTACTCATTCCATGCTCTGTGCTCGGAGCAATCCTATGAAGAAAGTACTATTACTACCATCATTACAAATGAAGAAACTGAGGCTTAGAATAGATAATGAATTTATCCAGAATCACATAGCAAGTGGCAGAATTGGGAGCTAAACATAGAAGTATCCAGCAGCTAAAACTTGTGCTCTTTTAACCTCCAGATTACTGTTTTGCCTCCAAATTGCTCTTCTGTAGACCTGGGGAAAGCATTAATATAGGAAAACAAATTTTTTTTTTTTTTTTTTAAGATTGGCTTCTGCCATAGGTCAAAATCTCTAGTAGCTCTACACTTGATGAAGAGAAAAGATACTTAAGACATACCTAGTTAAAGGCCAGAGCAAAATTTCTTAAGTCCAGTTATTCCTGGAATAGGAAACCACTTGCCATGAGTGTGTCTAAATTCAGAATTTACCATCAGGGTACAAAAGTCTGTTTTAAAACAACAAAAGCTTTTGGACTAGGAACAACAAAGAAAACGAACGCATTATTCTGTGTAATTAGAAACTTGCAAGTTTCATTGTATGGTAAACAAATATCAGTCTTGAGAAGCTAATTTATACTGTAAGTTTAGCCTGCTGTGCCCTGAAGTTTTCTCTCGTAAGATAAGGGATATAAAACACAACTGTTTAGCCTGTTTGTTTTATTGTATTTTTTTCTAAAAGTGCTTATTATGTACATTGCAATGATAGAAACTATCAGAAACATTCTTACCACATTCCCTCCTAAAAGTGGATAGAACCTTGCTGGACTTTGCATTGAATTTTGGAGACTAAAGTGCATAATCAGACTACAAGTGCAAAGACATTTAAACATATGATGTCTTTGCAAGTACTGATGGTATCCTTGAGTCCAGATCAAGCAACTGTTATAGTAACTAGGCATTAACCAGCTAATCTTTCAAGGCTTTAAGATATAAAGTACTTCCAGACTTGATTCAGTGATTTTTTTTTAATCTGAAGTACCTTCTTGTTTAATAATTTATTTCATCTTTTTAAAGCCTAATAGACCTGTGTTTGACTTGTGGCACTTTTTGCTAGCTGTATGACCTTGGATACATAACCCACCTTTTCCCAGCATCTGTATCTTCATATGTAAGGAATAATAATTTCTACCTTCCACGGGAGTTGTCAAAGTTAGAGGTGATGTAGATACAATACTTGGCACATAGGAGGTATTCAGTAATAAGCAGCTCTATTAAAAGTGTCTTTTCTGTGGATTTATTTTATTAACCAGACGTTCATCCACGCTTTAGCAAGTGCCTACTCTAAATTTACACTAGTAAAGACAAACAAATCTATAGTGTGACCACAGAGTCTCTATACATAGTCTTACCATTCTGTACATAAATTTTTTTTTCTCCATGTTTTTCTAGATATCTTCCTTGTTCTCATTTGGAATCATTCAGTCAGTTCCTGAGAGCTGAAAACCTCACCTAGAAGAAATGTAAAACAAATAATTAACAGAGGATACATCTTATGCATAGGAACTTAGTGGCCAATATGTATACTTGTGATGAGTGTCATGAATGAAAAGTACAAGATGGTATAGGCACATAGAGTAGGGAACTTGACATAATCCTGGGGTTCAGGAATTAAAAACTGTTTCAACTGAAACTTGCAGGGTGAATAGGAGTTAGCCAGGTGAGTGACTGAGAAAACTTCCCAGGCAGAAATAACTATACATACAAATGTCTAGAAGCAAAAAGCATGAAGCGTTCTAAAAATTGAAAGAAAATACTAAGACTGCACTATACAGGGAGAGTTGTTTTAGATGAGGCTAGAAAGATCAGCCAGGGTCACAGCACACAGGATCCCATAGCCCATGTTAAAGAGCTTAGACTATATCCTAAGAGAACAGGGAAGCTATTAAAGGACTTCAGGCAAGAGAACCAATGGCTAACATCCTCTACACGTGACAGTAAGCAGACTGGGATCTGTATTTCTGTAGCTCTCAACCAGGGGCCCTCACACTATAGCCCTCAGCCTGTTTTTGTATGGCCTGGATACTAAAAATAGTTTTTACATTTTTTAGAAGTTGTTTAAAAAAAAAGAAGAAGAAAGAAAGGAAAGGAAAAAGAATATGGAACACAGACCTTATGTGGTTTGTCAAGCCTAAAATATCTACTATCTGGCTTTACTCTAAACCGTTATTTGAATTCTGGAAGTCTGCATTGCTCAAAGCTATTTAGGAAGTTTTCTTTTGAGAACGAAGACAGAAGAAGAGAAGAAATGAAGGAAGAGTGATGGTGCTCATCTTTAATCTCAGCATATTTAGTAACAGTGCACCTGGTAAATAACTGTATAATCTGGACCTTTCTCTTTTTTCATTTTCTGTCTCAGTGGCAAACACATGCAACAAGGAAAATGTATGCAAAGAAGACATCTGCAGACCGTTGCAGTTATGGCTGTTTGCCATTGGGGGAGATGGCATGGAGAGGCGTTCTTTGCCTCTGCCCACCAAAAAGACAAAAGGAAGTACTAGTAGATTTCAACATAAAATTAGCAGTTCACTCAATCTTCAGCAACTCCTCACCTTCCCTACTGAGTTTCTATTCAACCCATAGGCCTGAAAAGGACACCATAGGACAAATGCTTTCAAAGCACTGTATTTTAGAAGATAGTTCCTGTTCAGTGAAGTAATTAATCTTGAATTTCAGGTAGTAGGAGAGTTATAATTAGATAATGATATAAGTAAAACAGTGGTTTATTCTAGATTTTCAGCTTGTATCAAACAAATATACAAACTCAGATTTGAATTTTTATATCAAAATGCATGTATGATTTTTATAAATTGGTTTTTAGAAGCCATCTGTTGATAGAGATAGCCAACATATTTGCATTCTGCTTGTAGAAGTTTATGAAGTAATGATGTCTTTAGTTTTATCAGTGACTACAGGAGCACTTTATTTCTTGTTCCTTCATAATTTTCTCTCAGTTTCACAGATTATGTTGATAGTGTAAGTGCAATACGCAAGAAGTAGATTTCAGGCAGTTTCATGGAATAGAATTTCCTAATTGATGTTTATTCCCCAGCTGGCAAATCTACCTTCTGAAACTTTGATCTTTTCAGGAAGCTATTAACTAGAGGGTTAGAGTTCATCTCCATTGACACATGTAGAAAATGTATAGCCAGTTGGATACTTTTCAGAATAAAGCTATTTTTAAATAAGTTTTTACCTCTTGACTTGGAGATTTGATGTGTATTTGTTAGGGACAAAGTGACAGTTTGAAGTACTAAAGTTTAAAATAAAACTCACATATGAAAGCACTGACCAAATAAAATATTCATGGAATTCCCACTTAACATTGGAGACTAACTTAATCAGTAACTCTTTCTCTATAGCTGAATTGTATAAACTGTGCAGATGATTGTAATCTGTTTTTTTATTTCTTATAGCTTGTAGAGACTTCACTAAAGGGAGAAATTGCCTTTGATCCCAGAAGCGCCTATTACCTGTGGTTTGTGATGGATTTTTGTGACGGAGGAGATATGAATGAGTATCTGTTGTCCAGGAAACCCAATCGTAAAACTAACACCAGCTTCATGCTTCAGCTGAGCAGTGCCCTGGCTTTCTTGCATAAAAACCAGATCATCCATCGAGATCTAAAGCCTGATAACATCCTGATTTCTCAGAGCCGGTTGGATACCAGTGACTTGGAACCCACACTGAAAGTGGCTGATTTTGGTCTAAGTAAAGTTTGTTCAGCATTTGGGCAGAATCCAGAAGAACCTGTCAGTGTAAACAAGTGTTTCCTTTCCACAGCGTGTGGAACAGATTTCTACATGGCTCCTGAAGTGTGGGAGGGACATTACACAGCAAAAGCTGACATCTTTGCTCTGGGGATTATCATCTGGGCAATGCTGGAAAGGATCACATTCATAGACACAGAGACAAAGAAGGAACTCTTGGGGAGTTATGTAAAACAAGGAACTGAGATCGTGCCTGTTGGGGAGGCACTTCTGGAAAATCCCAAAATGGAACTTCTCATTCCTGTGAAGAAAAAGTCTATGAATGGGCGAATGAAACAACTGATTAAGGAAATGCTGGCTGCAAACCCTCAGGATCGTCCAGATGCTTTTGAACTAGAACTCAGATTAGTACAAATTGCATTTAAAGATAGCAGCTGGGAAACGTGACACATATATTATTTGCAAATATCTTGGATAATATGCTGCTTCTGTTTTAACAGTGATGCAACATAATGTGGCTGAAAAAGAATATAAAAAGCTAAACTCCACCTTTTAAGGGTTTAGATTTTATTGTGGGATTTTTTTTTCCTCATTTTTCTTAAGTCCAAGCTGGCCATTTTGTTAATATGTTTTAAGTGTGTATTACCAATGTGAGTGTAAATTTTTTTAAATGATCATTGGTAGAAGTTTGGCAGGAAAATTTTCTAAGAGCCAAGAAAAGAAGAAAGTCCAGTTTTCTGGAAATATGTCTCTTAAGTATTTTAGACATTCCTTGTCAGTATTAGGAATTTCCATGGAAGAAGGGGTTTGCATGCTGGTAATGCAACCTTTGAAGCTTTGTAAAGGAAACATAAATGTATATATTTATGTATATGTAAGTATGTGAATGTGTGCATTTTGCATTCCATATGAAAAAATGCCACTTCTGTTTAAATTATTTGATGTAGGTTTGGGCTTTTGAGATTTGCTGGTGAAATCAGTGATGAAAAATAAAAGAACCTTCCCTCATCTCCTACCCTGTCCCTCCCTCTAATGAAATCATACTAAGTTTTTAATTTTTATAATATTATACAGCTTTTTTTTTAAGGCATCATTTTGGAGAGTCTAAAATTATCTGATTAAACGTAAGTGAAATTAAATGATCCAAAGCTGCTGAAGTATGTTTGAGCTCTCCAGTGCCCTAAAGCTGCAGGAGTTGAATTAGCCATGCAATCATGTGGTACAGGTTGGCAAGGACATTGATGATTCAGTCATACCTTCTTTAGATAACCACGCATTCAATTAACTAATTAAACCACTGCATTGGGACATGTCTGCACTTGAGCATCTGCAATCTGATACAGATTTGAACACAGGATTCTTCTGTATCTGAAAACTTTGCTGTATATGAACTATAGTAATTGATATATTAATTTTTTATTTCAAGACTTTGTCAAAGCCTCAGCATCAAGTCGAAGAAACCAAATGAGTTCTACCCTCACGTTGCCTGCCCTAATATGGTCTCTCATTTAATCACTGGAATTTCTTTCATTTTGGCACTAATGCTGTTTTGTCTAATTTGACACAGTAATGGTAGTGATATGGTTGTATTCAATGTTGATCACCTTTTTCTAAAGTGGGAAATGATACAGTTTGGCAAATGGGTAAAATACTGTGGCATAAGTTATATCTTTCAAATAGAGAGGTTATCAATTTTATACAATCACTTGGTATGGTCTGTGTCAAGAACCAGCAGACCATTATTCTTCTTGAAGTCAGTTTGATTTTAACCCCATATGGTTGTCTCCAATTTTTTTTCCTGTAAATGCAGATAGTTCAAATGTAAGGGAAGAAAAGTTTTCCTAAAACAGAACATTAACAACCTTTAAGGTTGTTAATACTTTAAGACCATTGTATATAGATTAATCTTTATAAAGCACTAGACTCTTTGGTCAAAAGTTAAAAAAAGAAATTTTAAAAGGTATTAGAATATTGAAATCATTGATAATTCAGTCTCCTCAGTTTTTTGAACTTCCACAACTTTTGGAATATTCCTATCGTAACTTTTTCCTTATTTAAAATGTGTTCGGGGGACTATAAAAGGTGAAAAAGCACAAAAAATTGGAGTACATAAAATTTCTGAACTATGCATTACTTGGTATGAAGTTTGAATAATAACTGAAAGGTTTAATTAAAAATAAAACCTTTTAAGTAAAAAAAAAATCATATACTTTTAATATTACTCTCAAGCTGATAAATATAAGAATTCTTTTGGAAATTAGAGGTGGAAATACACTGGAACTTCATGATAATTAACCCTCTGGATAGCCAAATTAGTATAACACAGATCTGGCCAAGGGGATTGAGTTACTGGAAGTAAAAAACATTATAATGTCTAATAAATAACATGGCACTTCAGCAAGAGATTCATGATGACTTAGGTGATGGTATGCCAATGCTTCATTTGCTCTTCAGATATCTACATGTCATGGTTTTGGCCCCACCTCATTTAAAATAGTTAACAATTATAATTTATTTTGAAAAATATTCTATGTTACCTATGAAGTGGAATTATTTCTTTCATTGGCGGTAACGATGTAAGGCGATCAGGAAGTTTCTTCTGAAATTTTCTCCAGTCCTTGTATTCTAAAATAACCCATGATACCAAGAAAAATTATAGTAAATTCTTTGTCTTTATTCTTTCAGTCAGGAGGTATTTATTAAGTACGTACTGTGTGCTCAGCACTAAAGATCAGTTGATAAAATAAGAATTAAAAAATGGTATATAGCCATGGGCCTTTTCCAGCCAGGAGTAAGAAATAAAAGATGATTAGTGAAGCTGGGAAATTCCTGTATATTGCTAGGGGGAAAATGAAAGCAAGAATTTGTGCACAGTGCCTTGCGCATAATAGGTACTCAATAAACAATTATTCCTCATAGAGTCTCTTGCCATGGTTTATAGTGTTTTATGAAATTTGTCTTAATTGAAAAAAGACCAAATATTTCAAATAAGCTTATAGGCAGCTGTGGCCAGTTAAAATAATGGGGTTGTACAGTTAGTTCCTAGAATGTTATTTTGCACTAGTTGTCACTTAGAAAGATGGGGTTCCTGTAGTTTTTTGGTGCTAAGGGATACTTTGTCATTATGATGAAGTAAATGTTAAGTGTCAGATAAATAGCACACTGAATAGTTCTTTCTGCTGGTCTGTTTTTTCCTCTTTGTTGTTGTTGTTTTTAACTGTAAAATGTTTATCAATCAAACTATTGTAGCAGCTACAGATAATTCACCAGCATGACAAAATGGTCAAAAAATAAGTCATCAGCACTTCAAAAATGAAAGTAACTTTTGAAATTTTCTTTTTAAATTGTCAAATATATTTTATGAAGAATTTATAAAAGGGGGAAATGATTGTAATTTATTGTTCATGACTTTTTTTTTTTTTTAAATAAAGTGAATTTCAACAAAAAAACCCTGGAAATGCTACATTGCTGCTTTGGTGGCTCTGTGAGTAGTTCTGTAATGCTTTACTTCATAGACATAAAATAGAGCATATAAAATTTGAAACAATGTCTTTTTCAGCCTTATCTATTAAATGAAACTATCTATAATAGAAGCTATTGCAGAGGAAAAGATGATTGAATTATAGGAGTTTCAGCATTTCAAGTTCTCTAAAATTTTAATGTTTGCTGTATTAGAAGAACTTGTATTGCCTGAAATAAATGATCTTCTTTCATTTTTCTTTCTATCTCATTAAGCTGAGGATGCATCCCAGACTCAGAATGAAGTGTAGTAAAAGTACTAAAAGGATGCAATTTTTCAGTCTTTAACTTGAGACCATGGTTTCTTTTCTATAAAAAAGTCATCTGAGCCACTTTTTTCTCTTCTTTTATAGGTTTTATTATGTATGTCTTTTCCAGAATAAACAAAGTACTGAGGATGTAGTTACTTAGTGGTCCAATGGAATAGCAGAGGGAAAATGAGAGAAAACTTTAACTCTACATGTGATCTAATGATGAGTAGGAAAGTAGGTGTCAGAATTGTGGCTGCTTCTGACTCTGCTACCTCCTGGTACAGCCTTTGCAGACAGGTAAATTTTGCTTTATATTTAGAGGGTTTTGTTTTGTTTTGTTTTTGAATCTTGAAGCTATAAATACTTGTATTTACTAGCCTTTTCCTTTGCAGTTTACAAAGCGTTTTCACATAGTTTTTACATATCTTTTCAGTGAGTTTTACTTAAAATAGGGGCTGATTTCTTGATGAAGAAATTAATAGCAACTTAACACCAGTTAATGAGGTAAAGGTTTTACCTTAACACAGGGTTTTAGTGCCTAATCTCTGACTCCAGGTGGAGTTTACTCTGACAAAGCTTTATCTTTCTCACTGAAGTAATGACCCTAAGGTTGTTCTGGTCTTTTCTTTAAATTCAAATGTTGCTCTCTTGGTCGACCAATCATAGATGTCCTCTCAAAGTGCAGTGTAATGATAGACAGTTGGTTCTGATTAGATAATAACTCCCACTTGAGAAACCTACCAGCCACACTTCTTGGAAGCCACACCTCTTGAGGGCAAGTGCCTCTTTTTTTTTTTTAAACTTTTTTTTTTTTTTTTCTTTTTGCGGTACGCGAGCCTCTCACTGCTGTGGCCTCTCCCGTCGCGGAGCACAGGCTCCGGACGCGCAGGCCCAGCGACCACGGCTCACGGACCCAGCCGCTCCGCGGCACGTGGGATCCTCCCGGACCGGGGCACGAACCCGTGTCCCCTGCATTGGCAGGCGGACTCCCAACCACTACGCCACTGGGGAAGCCCGGCAAGTGCCTCTTTTAAAGGCAGCACTTTCCCTTTTGCAGTTGTCATTGATTAGAAGGGAATTGTCTAAAAAAAAAAAAAATTGCCTGAGCTTGGAACTTCACTCTTTCATTTCCAGTTCAGCCCTGGTATTTCAAGCTTGGCTTGTTCTGAGCAGAGGTTAGGCAACTTAATGTTACCAAAGGCATTGTGGTTTCGCTGCAGAAGCACAGGCAGGTAGCAGGTCTCATACTGAATACTAGCTTTCACAAATACATAATTAATGTGTGGCCTTGGGCAAGTCACTTCATTCTGAGACTCAGTTCCCATATGTGTAAAATGGAGGTGATAATATTTACATTTCAGGGTTTTTGTCAGAGTCAGAGGTAATACACATAAAGTACCTGGCACATTAAATTCTCCACTGGTAGCCATTGCTGTTACTATGTTCTGATTTCAATGATACGTCGAATGAATGAATAGATTCCCCATGAACCAGTCTTCAGTTGTAGCTTTTATTCTTGTCCCTTTGGGGAGAATCTGATGAAGGCTCTACATCCTCTCCTCAGGAAAATGTTTGCCTATAGTTTCAGGAGATTTATAGATGCCCACATCGACCCCAAGTTAAGGGACCCTCAGCTATAGGCTCTACTGAGTACCTCTGTGCTATAGCTCCTGGGCTGAAAGTGGGCCATATGTGAGGAGACTTCTAGGGTACTTGTACCACTTTGTTTCTTGACCTGAGTGCTGGTTAGATGGGGTGTGTTTACTTTGTGAAAATTCATCAAGCTGGACTTACAAGTTTTACACTTTTCTCTAGTGATTTATACTAAAGTAAAAATGTTATTTAAACAAATATGCATTGGGGCTGGAAACTATTGTGCCAGCTGTTGTCAGAGACAGAGAGGGAAAGGACACAGACTTAGAAATCAGACACTACTTTTCTGTTACTAGCTATGTGACTTGCATGAATTCCCTAACCTCTCAAATCTATAGCTTCCCACATGTATAAAATAGAGATAATACCTGACTCAGAGAACTGCGAAGATGAGATGAGATGCTGCATGTAGAAGGGCACGGCACAATCAACAAATGATTGCTTCCCGTTCTCTTTGGAGGACTCAGGGGATGACTCGGAACTACTTTTACTGTTAATTTACACCCCTGATAGGGAGCAAGTTTTGTTTGTTTTTTATTTAATTTAGCTTATATTTTTACAATATTTGAAAAATATCTTGTATTCCATGACTATAACGTCCTGTCCTGCCTGACTCTTTGCCTTATACCCTCCACAGGTATAGTTCTTAACTAACAATCTCCTTAGCCCAGTTTTCTTTCCTCTATTTGCTGATAACATGATTTCTGTCTCTCAGACGTAGAGAACCATGCCTAGAAATTTGGAGAGTACTCATAAGCACCAAATCCTAGAATGTCATGCCACTTCTCCTAGCTTTGCGTATAAGGCAAGGAGAATGTGAGTTAACCCGCATGGATTGAGAGGTGACAGTAGAAGCACGGCTGCAAGGGGGCCAGAGAAGAGCACGGCAATAGTGGCTAAATCTCCAATAACAAGAATAGAATTAGACTACAGTGGTTCCCAACTTCGGCCATACATTAGAATTTTAACCTAGGGAGACTGGAAAAAAACCAAACTGATAACTTCTGCTTGTGGCCATTAGGGAGTGACAGGGCCTAGATTTCACTTCCGGCTTTATACAGCTAAAACGTCAGACATTGGACACCTGGCAGTGCAGGATAGTGATCCCTGGGAGAAGGAAATCAAATGAGGAGCACTGTGATTGCCCCAGCTCGCTTCCTGTAGAGAACCTTCAGGCTGCCATACAGGGAAGGGGCATCTAAACCAAGTCCAGCAATCTCGCTGAGTTGAGGAGACAGCATTCAGAGTTCAGGGAGGCCAGGTCAACTAGAATTCACAGGAGAGAGCTGAACAAAGAACTCCAGCCGTTTGCGGAGAGTTTTTCAAGACATTGGCTGAGCACTGATGAGTATATGCTTGTGAGGAAACTACCTGTGAGCAGGAAAGACTGTCTGAAAGGATCAGGCAGAACAACCCTCCCAGCTCACACTGGATCTAGGATAATTGCTGTTCCCACCAGCCAGAATGGAGAGATCTCCTAATACATCACAGAAGTACATCCATCAAGAGTGAGGCCAAATTAGTCCTAGGCTAAGGGGTATTCTGGATCTGTCTAACAAAGCTTAAAAGTCAGTCTTGAAAGAATAAATATTTTTCCCTAAGAAACTTCACGTGTCAGGACAAAGTTCAAAATTACTTAAAGGAGTACAAAAAATTCCAGTCCTCAATAATGTAAAATTCACCGTGTCTGCCGTAAAATTAAAAAGTATTAGGCATGCAAAGAAAGCAGGAAAATACAGCCCACGTTGAAGAGAACAACCAGCAGAAACAGGCCTCAGAAATAACACAGGTAAAGTACTATACAAAGGTGTTAGATATACTTCGTGTGTATATTTGGAGGCAGAGGGAAGCATGAGCACGTTAAGGAGAGAAGGTATGGAATATATATATTCCAAAATGAAATTTGAGAAATGAAAAATATAATTACTGAGGTGAGAAATACACGGAAATTAGACACTATAGAAGATTAGCAACCTTGAAGGCAATTCAATATAAGCTATACAAAATGAAACAGAGAGAAAAGAAGACTGAAAGAAAAAAAGAATGAGCACAGCATTAGTGAGCTGTGAGACATCAAGTGGCCCGTGTATAACTGGGGTCGCAGAAGAAGAGACGAGAGTTGGAGAAAATATTTGAAGTAATAATGGTCAAAATTTTTTCCTAAATTTGATGAAAATTAGAAACTCAGAGATCCAAGAAGCTCAATAAGCCCAGGAACAAGAAAACCATGCCAAGATATATCAATTACTTAAAATCAATAATAAAAGAAAATCTTAAATGGAGCCAGAGGAAAAACATACCTTACACACAGAAGAAAAAAAACAATTTGATGACAGATTTGTTGGAAATAATGCAGACCAGAAGACAGTGGGATGACAACTTCTAAATACTTAGAGAAAAAAAAATCTAGAATTTTACACTCAGAAAAAAAATACCTTTCAAAAAACGAAGGTTAAAAAAAAGACTTCTTTCCGAAGTACAGAAGCTGGAAGAACTCATCACCAGTAGATCAGCACTATAAGAAATATTAAAAGACTTTCAGGGACTTTCCTGGTGGCACAGTGGTTAAGACTCAGCGCTCCCAATGCAGGGGGCCTGGGTTCGATCCCTGGCCAGGGAACTAGATCTCACATGCCACAGCTAAGGAGCCCGCATGCTGCAACTAAGAAGACTGTGAGCTGCAACTAAGGAGCCCACATGCCACAACTAAGGAGCCAGTGAGCTGCAACTAAGGAGCCTGCCTGCTGCAACTAAGACTCGGTGCAACCCAATAAAAATGAATAAATATTAAAAAATAAAATAAATAAAAGAAGGCTTTCAGGGAGAAGGAAATGATAGCAGATGGATCTGGGCCTATACAAAGGAATGAAGAGCAAAGAAATGGTAAATATGTGTGAAAATATAAAACACTTTTCTTTAAAAATCTCTTTAAAAGAGGAAAAATAATAACAATGTATTGTGGGATTTATAATATATGTAGAATTAAATGTAGGACAACAATGTCACAAAGGCCAGCAGAGGGATAAAGGAAGTATACTGTCATTATGTTCTTAAACTATACGTGAAGTGGTATAATATTATTTGAAATAGACTTTAATAAGTTAAAGGTATATACTATAAACCTTAAAACAATTACCAAAAGCAAAACAAAACAAAAAACCAAAGAGATATAGCTAATAAGCCAATAAAGGAGGTAAAACGGAATCATCAAAACTACTCACTGCAAAAGAAGGCAGGGGCTTCCCTGGTGGCGCAGTGGTTGAGAGTCCGCCTGCCAATGCAGGGGACACGGGTTCGTGCCCCGGTCCGGGAGGATCCCACATGCCGCGGAGCGGCTGGGCCCGTGAGCCATGGCCGCTGAGCCTGCGCGTCCGGAGCCTGTGCTCCCATTAAAGAGGTAAAGGGAACAAAGAACAGATGAGACAAATAGCAACATGGTAGATTTAACAATGTGATTTACACTGAAGGCTTTGGAACACATCGCATCAGTTCCAACCTCCAGAGGAACTGGAGACTGAAGGAATTGAACTGAACCTCTGGGAGGGGCTGGAGACTAAAGGTCAGCCATTCAGGCACTGTGTGACAGAGCCCCATTCAAACTCTGGGGCCCAAAGGCTCAGATGAGCTTCTCTGGTTGGCAGTACTCTGAGTATTGTCACATTTTAACACGGGGAGAGTAACGTGTTGAGGATGATAGAAGTTTCACTTTTGGAACCTTCCCAGACTATGCCCTTGTGTATCTCTGCCTTTGCTTACAATTCTAGTGGGTCTGGTTCTAATGGTCTAATTGCTATAATAAAACTGCAGTCGTAAGTATAACACTTTCCTGAGTTCTGCGTGTCCTTCCAGCAAATTATTGAACCTAGGGGTGGTCCTGGGAACTCCTGAATTTGTAGTTAGCACCTGAGAAGTGAGGGTGACCCTGGGAATCTCAGAAGTTGCTTTTGATGTCTACAGTGAGGTCAGTCCTATGGGGAGTATGCCCTCTGTCTGTGCAGTATGCCCAAACTTCCTTATAACTATTCAGCAATAAAAAGGAACAAATGCATCTTTAATGATATTGTAAAAGCAGCCAGGCCCCTCCCCTGGGGAGGTACATACTGTATGGCTACATTTCACGTTAATAAAATCTAGAACAAATATAATAGAAAGCAGCTCAGTGGTTGCCTGGGGATGAAGTGGGGTAGGTGGTATGAGCATGGACCACAGAGGTGCATAAGGAGGAAATCTGGGGGATAATGGGTATGTTCATGGGTTTCATATATATATCAGAATTTGCCAAACTCTATACTTAAATGTATTTTATTTTGCATTAATAAAGTCCTTTGAATGTTTAAAAAACTGATGCCCAGGGTCCATCTCATATTAATTAAGTGAGAATTTCAGTAGGTAGAGCCCTCACACTAATATTTTTAAAATATTAGTGACCCTAATGTGAAAATAGGATTAAATGTTGCAACTGAAAGAGCATTGGTCAGACTTTGGGATAGGTAGATAAGGTCAAAGTATAGTCTTTCAGATTCACTTACCTTCTACCAACCAGCAGCACAGGCCCCATTTCAGCACCCCACCCCTGTCTTCACCCTCAGGTTCCTTCTACCTCATGTTAGAACTTAACTATGTTTCTGAGAAACAGAAGAGATAAATCATTATCAGGTATTTTGCGCTAGGGAAGGGCTTCTTAAGCAGGAATCCAACAGAGGACTCCAGGATTGTCAGCAGACTCCCTAGAATTGTAAGCAAAATTTTATGTATACATGCATTTTTCCATGGAGATGTTCCATAAATTTTAGCAGATTCTTAAAGAGGCCCAAAAGACTAAGAACCACTATTCTAGTCACATAAGGAGAACTCAGGGTGCAGGGTAAATCGGGTGGATATTAAAAGGAAAAGAATGAACACCAAAGGGTTTGGAAAACTGAGTCAGAGACTAGCCTAATGCAGCCCGGAGTTGCCTGGTTGTCTCCTGAGAGGCAGCCATTCCTATGTAGGTCTGTGTGTCAGAATACAACTACTTGTATCTACAGGGGCTCTGGTCCTTTTCCAGCTGGCTCACAAACTAACCAGCCTGCTCCAGAGGCTTGACTTGGGCCCTGCCTTTTCCATTTTAGCAGACAGGATTCCTGAAGCTGATGAGAGATCTGGTGGGCCCTCAGCCCCTCCGCTCTAATCATATCGATACCAGTGGCTGGAGGAGGACCCTTAGTACTTCCAGTCCTTCCCAAAGGAATGTCTGTACGTGTGAGCTACAGTGGGCTGTGGAGAAGAATTATTCTTTAAGGTTGCTCACTTCCCTGTCTTTCAACACTTTGAGCCATTTCATTGCCCTTGAGACTTGAAAAGCAAAGCACCTGGGGACTTCCCTGGTGGCGCAGCAGGTAAGACTCTGAGCTCCCAATGCAGGGGGCCCGGGTTCGATCCCTGGCCAGGGAACTAGATCCCATATGCATGCCACAACTAAGGAGCTCACTACCACAACTAAGACCTGGCTCAACCAAATAAATAAATATTCAAAAAAAAAAAAGCAAAGCACTTGTCTCCCTACTGGGACAAGTGAAGCAGAAAGCTCTATTGACCCCTTGAAATGGCAAAAGGAAAATTGCCTCTTGAGAAAATTAGCCCTACTGTGTGCTGAGCACTTTGTTAGATAATTTAAAAAACTATTTTATTTACAGAAATCGTCTCTCAGTTTACAGATGAGATGTAGGAAACTAATAGTGACACACTATATAAGAAAGAATAGTAATAACCCCTAAAAATGTATCAAGCAGTTACAATGTGCCAGGCACTGCTTTAAGTGCTTCACATGCATTGACTCATATGATCCCCGCAACCCTGCAACATAAGTACTATTCTTACCATTTTACAGGTAAAGAAACAGAGACACAGAGAGGGTAGATCACCTGCCCAAGGTCCACAGTTAGTTCAGGATCTGATGCCAATCAACTAACTGATGAATACAGTTAGTTCAGACCCAGGCTATCTTGACCTGAGAGCCCATGATCTAAATCACTACTCTGCACTGTACAAACAGAGGGAGCCCAGAATTGAGTAGAAATCATGGAGATGCTGAGATGGACCACTGCTGGGAATGTATGTCAGGAAAAAAATGTTGGATGAATATAATGAGATCAATTTATGAAGGGTCTTTGAAGACAGGCAGAAGAATATGAACTTGTGATCAAAGCTAAAAGACTAATGCCTTTCCGTTCCACCTCACTGCACTGTAACATGCAGGGGTTCTTAATGTAGAATCCATGGATGGATCTTGGAGAATCTTGACCCCCCTGAAATTTTAGTGTATTTGTATCAACGTACACATTTCTGGGAAGAGGGTCTAGAGCTTTCATTGGATTCTTAAAGAGGTCCATGTCTTCCAAAGATTCTTAGCAGAAGTTCTTAACCTTTAGAGGGTGAATACCAAGGGTTATACCAAGTCCCTGTTCAGCCCTAGAGTTGGTGTAACCTTGGGTAAAACTCAGTGCCTATGTTTCTTCATCTGTAAAATAGGGATAATAATATCTACCTCTCTAGGTTAGCTGTGCAAATTAAATGATTTATTATCATTATAAATCATAATATATACAAGTCATACTATATGAAACTCATAACATTAAATGTATAAAAAACTCTAAAATGTCATAAAACAAATAAATGTGAGTTATAATGAAACATTTCATTTTAACATTTTTTCCCAACAGTACAGTGAATTGGGTACCTGAGTAACCCTCCTGATGAAAAAAATTAAAATATTGCATAGAGGGGCTTTTTAAAAATTACTTTTTACGATGTTGCTGAGCTGCTGTGAAAGTAAGGAATATGCCAAGCCCCCAAATGAAGTGAAACCAGGAACTGTGGAGAGGGGAAAGTAAATGCCCAAATTGTCCTTAACCCTCACAGGATGCCTGTCAAGGCCTGGAGACCGTAATGTCCTCCTTTCGTGTCTGCAAAGGATATATGGGAGACAGGAGATAAATCCCAGGGCCCCTCCCAGATAGAACTCTAATAGGATATCCCAAAGGATTATAAGTACAATGCAAGAGCCAATGTCAAGTAAACCCTCACACTCAGAAAGGAGAAGATATGAAAATTTCCTGTATCAACTCTGGCCCTGGGAAGAGGGGAAAATAAAATTCTCCTTTAAGAATTCATAATTTACAAGTCAGTTCCCTCATAAAATCTGAAGTCAAATCACATTACTTATATAATCCCCAAATCCTCAAACAGAGAATTTAAAGTGGTGTGGGCCGATGGCGCCACCATTACTGACAGCAGTAAATGCACATTGTCTCTGAAGGAACGCAGTTTCAACACAGGCCTCTCACAAATTGCTAGGATATATGAGCAGCTCATGGTAAAAAAAAAAAAAAAGTCACCAAACACACAAGGTAACAAGGCACCATAAGGGAGAACAAGTAGAACTGAGAGATGGTGAAACAGACCTTCAAAGATATTGGAATTACCAGACACACAATATAAAATAAACTTGTTTAATGTATTTAAAGAAATAAAAGAGAAACTTGATACTATGTGGGAACTAGTACATTTGGAAAAAGAACCAAATACAATTTCTGAAAATGCAAAAGTATGTTAATTGAAATAGAAAACTCAGCAGATATTAGGTTAGAATTGCTGAGGTAACCATTACAAGAGCCTACAACCTCCAAATAAACAGAGGTGAGGAGTGGGGAGATCAATCCAAAAAAAAATGTTTAAAAAAAAAAAGAGAGAGAGGGAAAGTACAACAAATATAATGCACATTACAAGATGAGAGAAATAAATAAAAATATATCAATCTCATTGGATGAGCTAAATTCTCCAATTCAGAGATAAAGGATATCAGACCAAATAAAACAAAATCCAGCAATGTTCTGTTTACAAAAGACAGATCTAACACATAAGAACACAGAATGACAAAGTTTGGACAAAGAAATACTAGGCAAAAAATAAAAATAAAGAGGACAAAATAACTATAGTGAGGCAAAAAGCATCACTAGAGATAAAGAGGGTCACTACATGATGATAAAGTTCAATTCACCACAGAGAGAAGGCACATTTCTAAGGTGCCTAATGCACTAATACCTTAGCCTCGAAATACTACAGAGAGAAATGGACAAATCCACCATCCCACAGTGGAAAATTTTAACACAAATTGTTAAATTTGTAACAGTAATTGATAGGTCAAGTAAACAAAAATTCAGTAAGGACATGGGAGATTTAAACTGTACAGTTAATAAGCTCTATATGTTCCAGTCATCTCTTTGTCTATCCCTACTTCACTGTCTTAATTACTGTAGAATTAAATAAATCAACCTTTAACCTCATCCTTGTCACACAGCAAGTGCTCACTAGATGTTAGTGCAGCAGCAGCAGTAACTTACTATGTGACTTTGGTCGAGCCACTCAACCTGTGAGCCTCAGTTACCGCTTCTAAAAGTGGCCATAATAATAAATTATTTTTCCAAGCTGCTTTGCAAACCAGAAGAGTATGTTTGTGAAGATATTTCATAAACTATGGGGAAAAACATAAATGAAGGATCATTGCTTTTACCAGTTAACTGGTATTACAAAGCACCAAGGGTCAAGGTAAATAACCGTCAGAGTGGTCACCTGGTGGAGCAGCAGCACTAAGGGTGTCCAGGGAGGGCACATTATGCCAGCCGTGGTGTGGACCCTTGGGCTATGGGAGCTGGGAAGAGAGCCCGCAGGTGAAGGCAGATCAGGAAAGCTAGAGGGGTGAAGGCTGCCCTCTGGTGGATGAGCCTGGAATACCTTGCTCAAACACAGACTTGCACTTTCTGGGTGTCCTTAGGTAAAGCACTCCCTAGTCGGCACCTCTACATCCCCTCAGTTCCACAGACTTGCTTCCTATATACGATGTACTGTAGGGTGGGGTAATTTGGAAACAAAATTTTCATTGTGGCCTGTGCCTTACAGTGGCAAGAGCTCACCTCATCTCAGAGCCTTGCTAGGGGCAGTCTCTAAAGGGTAAGTGATTGACCGTAGATCCCACAGTACATCAGTAAAGAAGACGGCCTGGGCTCCCACCTCCTGATGACCAATCTCATTTAGACCAGAGGATGGCAAGGGCAACCTCTCTGACTATGGTTGGAACCTCAGGAAGCCAAAGGGGAGCAGATGACTCAGGATCTAGGGCCTTTATGGCACAAAGACTTATTCTCAGTTCTCACCTGAAGGCGTTGAAACATTATCAAGGCTCTGGAACTAGTGGGTGCTTAACATTTGTTTGTAGAACAAACGTTGAAGGGAGGAAGTGGGAAAGCGTGTCCGAATTTCTAATAAAGTAGAAAGAGATGTTTAGGAGGAGCTGCTCAGAAGTCCCCTTCAGATGGCCTGGGGATCTCTGAAGGGAAGCTGGAGAGAGGCTGAACTATTCCTGGAGGCTGGAACAAGAGTATGTCCCAAGGGTAATACACTGCTGGTGTCATGGCTGGATTTTCTGAAAACAGACACTGAGATAGAATTTGGGGTGCAAGGTGTTTATTGCAGAAAAACACCTATGAAGAAAAGGAGCAGGAATGAGGCTTAGGCAGAGAAAGAAATTAAATTACAATGCAGGTTTGCAGATGACATGATATTATACATTGAGAATCCTAAAGACTCTACCAGAAAACTACTAGAGCTAACCAATGAATTTGGTAAAGTAGTACAAAATTAATGCACAGAAATCTCTTGCATTCCTATACACTAATGAAAAATCTGAAAGAGAAATTAAGGAAACACTCCCATTTACCACTGCAACAAAAAGAATAAAATACCTAGGAATAAACCTACCTAAGGAGACAAAAGACCTGTATGCAGAAAACTATAAGACACTGATGAAAGAAATTAGAGATGATACAAACAGATGGAGAGATATACCATGTTCTTGGACTGGAAGAATCAACATTGTGAAAACGACTATACTACCCAAAGCAATCTACAGATTCAGTGCAATCCCTATCAAACTACCAATGGCATTTTTCACAGAACTAGAACAAAAAATTGCACGATTTGTATGGAAACACAAAAGACCCCGAATAGCCAAAGCAATATTGAGAAAGAAAAACGGAGCTGGAGGAATGAGACTCCCTGACTTCAGACTATACTACAAAGCTACAGTAATCAAGACAGTATGGTACTGGCACAAAAACAGAAATATAGATCAATGGAACAGGATAGAAAGCCCAGAGATAAACCCACGCACATATGGTCACCTTATTTTTGATAAAGGAGGCAAGAATATGCAATGGAGAAAAGACAGCCTCTTCAATAAGTGGTGCTGGGAAAACTGGACAGCTACATGTAAAAGAATGAAATTAGAACACTCCCTAACACCATACACAAAAATAAACTCCAAATGGATTAAAGACCTAAATGTAAGACCAGACACTATAAACCTCTTAGAGGAAAACATAGGCAGAACTCTCTATGACATAAATCACAGCAAGATCCTTTCTGACCCACCTCCTAGAGAAATGGAAATAAAAACAAAAATAAACAAATGGGACCTAATGAAACTTAAAAGCTTTTGCACAGCAAAGGAAACCATAAACAAGACAAAAAGACAACCCTCAGAATGGGAGAAAATATTTACAAATGAAGCAACTGACAAAGGATTAATCTCCAAAATTTACAAGCAGCTCATGCAGCCCAGTCCAAAAATGGGCAGAAGACCTAAATAGACATTTCTCCAAAGATATAGAGTGCCAACAAACACATGAAAGAATGCTCAGCATCGCTAATCATTAGAGAAATGCAAATCAAAATTACAATGAGGTGTCACCTCACACGAGTCAGAATGGGCATCATCAAAAAATCTACAAACAACAAATGCTGGAGAGGGTGTGGAGAAAAGGAAACCCTCTTGCACTGTTGGTAGGAATGTAAATTGATACAGCCACTATGGAGAACAGTATGGAGGTTCCTTAACAAACTAAAAATAGAACTACCATATGACCCAGCAATCCCACTACTGGGCATATACCCAGAGAAAACCATAATTCAAAAAGAGTCATGTACCACAATGTTCATTGCAGCTCTATTTACAATAGCCAGGTCATGGAAGCAACCTAAGTGTCCATCAACAGATGAATGGATAAAGAAGATGTGGCACATATATACAATGGAATATTACTCAGCCATAAAAAGAAACGAAATTGAGTTACTTGTAGTGAGGTGGATGGACCTAGAGACTGTCATACAGAGTGAAGTAAGTCAGAAAGAGAAAAACAAATACTGTATGCTAACACATATATACGGAATCTAAAAAAAAAAAAATGGTTATGCAGAACCTAGGGGCAGGGCAGGAATAGAGACACAGATGTAGAGAATGGACTTGAGGACACGGGGAGGGGGAGGGGTAAGCTGGGACAAAGTGAGAGAGTGGCATGGACATATATACACTACCAAATGTAAAATAGATAGCTAGTGGGAAGCAGCCACATAGCACAGGGAGATGAGCTCAGTGCTTTGTGACCACCTAGAGGGGTGGGATAGGGAGGGTGGGAGGGAGACACAAGAGGGAGGAGATATGGGGATATATGTATACCTATAGCTGATTCACTTTGTTATAAAGCAGAAACTAACACAACATTGTAAAGCAATTATACTCCAATAAAGATGTTTAAAAAAAAGAAATTTACAATGCAGGCCTGGCAAAGCCTTGCTCCATCAACTTGGCATGGAGCCCCTGCATCAGGCTGGAAGGGTCAGACCACTATACCCCACCTCCTCCCATTGCTAGATACATGCTGCCCTGGGAAGGGTGCGCGACCTTGGGTGAGGGGCTCAGCTGCAAGTCGTGGGCTGACTGCACTCACCACAGGTGGGCACCAAGTCCTTCCTTGAAAGTTGGTGTCTACCACAAACCACCTGGAGCGCTCAAATCCACTTCCCCGTACACATTCAAGGAGCAGCTCCTTCAGGTGTCCACTGGCCCTTTTCCCGAGGGAACTTGGGAAGGAATGTTACTGGGATGAACCACAGCCGCCACCACTGCAGCTGGTCTGGTCATCTCCCTCCTCCTCTACCCATTCCACATTCCCCTCACCCTCAGCTATCACTCAGTGGCTCACTTGGTGGCATGATTCAGACCCTCATCCTCAGGGTGCCAGAGCCCCTGGTCACCATGCCTTTCTCAAGCCAGGGTTACCTTACCTGGCCATTTACAGTTACACCTGGGCTGGGGAATACCAAGAAGCAGCCAAGTAGAACACCTGGGATCCACACATATTCCTCGGTGTCCCCATGGTGGAACAGCAGCCTGTTTATAATCAGGTTAAACACTCTTGCCATGACAGTGACGTCACTTCTTGACTGCGGGTCCCTGGATACAAGGAGTTCAAAGCACCCAGGAGCCAGACTTGGCTTATAATTCAGTGTAAATTTCTGGGCAAAAGTGTGCCCTCTTTGCCTCAGAGTGGCCAGGCCAGGAAGTACGAGGTCTCCAAGGGCTTATTAGAGTAAGGGTAAGTGGGGTCACTCCTGCTTCGCCCCTTGGCTACTGTATTCCTACATTCTTCCTCATGGAGACGTAGCACCGTAAAGTTCTTTGATTCAACCAATGCTCTGTAGCAAGTACTGCCCATCACTGTCCCATTTGGGCCAGAACTTTATACTCTCACCTCCTTCAATCACTAGATGTGGGCCGCCTCAAAGAGGATGTGACCTTGGGGAAAGGGACTCTCAGCAGCTGAGGCAGAGGTGACAGCCACAGGCAGTCAGCTAACCGTACTGCCCACAGAGGGGGGCAGTGAGCCCTTCCGTGAGGGTGCATTATGAGTGAAAGGACCCAGATTAACCTCGTGCCCCTCCTTCCCCCTCCCCCACCAACGCACACACCTTTTTCCTTAAACTTGCTGTCCTCATGGTCCCAAGATGATAACATGGTTCTAAGAATCACATCTAGAGAAAGAAAGGGGCTATTTCCTCCAGTGTCCCCTTGAGAGCAAGGAACCCTTTCCTAGGACACTGCAGCAGACTTCCTCTCTTGTTTCACTGGCCAGAAAGGGAAACTGCATGGTTTTGGAAGGCCTTCTGGGGTCCCAAATTTTTATCACCTGGTCCCAAGACCCACCCTCTCAAGAGACTCCTTCTGGACCCGTCCACAGTCCCTCCAGGGTTTCTTCAAAATTCATTCATGAATACAATGGAATATTACTCAGCCATAAAAAGGAATGAAATTGGGTCATTTGTAGAGACGTGGATGAATCTAGAGACTGTCATACAGAGTGAAGTAAGTCAGAAGGAGAAAAACAAATATCATATATTAACGCGTATATGTGGAACCTAGAAAAATGGTACAGATGAACCAGTTTGCAGGGCAGAAATTGAGACACAGATGCAGAGAACAAACGTATGAACACCAAGGCGGGAGAGCAGTGGGGGTGGTGGTGTGCTGAATTGGGCAATTGGGATTGACATGTATATACTGATGTGTATAAAATTGATGACTAATAAGGACCTGCTGTATAAAAAAAAATAAAATTAAATTTAAAAAAAATTCATTCATGAAACAAATGTATTGAGCATTCACTGGGCACCAGGCACTGTTCTAGGCACTTGGGATATATCAGTGAACGAAACAGAGATCCTTGCCTTCATTGAACTTACATTCTAGTTGAGGGCGGGGAGATATTTATGAGCACAAACAAGTAAATTAGTATGTTACAATGTGATAAGTTGAAACAAATAAAGAAGAAGCAAAGAAAAAGTAGAACAGAGTAAAAAGGATTGGGAATGCTGCAGAAAGGGGCTGGCTGACTTAATAAACAAGGTAAGGGTAGGTCTCACTGGGTGAGATAGTAACAAAGTCCTAAGGAAGTAAAAGAGGTATCAAAGCGGAGAACTAGAGGAAAGGCATTCCAGGTGGAGGGTCAAAGACCGTAAGGTGGACATAGTCGGCGTGTTCAAGGAACAGGCCAGGAGGCGAAAGGTACCTGGGGTAAAGTGGGTGAGAGGGAGGATAGTAGGAGATCGGGTCAGAGAGCTAGCAGGGCCGGGTCGTGTAAAGCCTTGCAGGCCAGTGAAGTCTTTAGCTTTTCCTCAAGCGAAACGAGGAGCCTTTTCTGGGATTTGAGCAGAGAAGTGACATGATTGACTTTTTTTTTTTTTTTTTTTTTTTTTTTGGTACGCAGGCCTCTCACTGCTGTGGCCTCTCCCGTTGCGGAGCACAGGCTCCGGATGCGCAGGCTCAGCGGCCATGGCTCACGGGCCCAGCCGCTCCGCGGCATGTGGGATCCTCCCGGACCGGGGCACGAACCCGTGTCCCCTGCATCGGCAGGCGGACTCTCAACCACTGCGCCCCCAGGGAAGCCCTGACTTATATTTTTAAAGGATTGATCGAGCTGTTATGCTGAGAGTAGACTATTAGGGATGAGGTTAGAAGAAGGGAGACTTAGAGACTATTGCAGTAATCCAGGCAAGAGATGGTGATGGCTTGGACCAGGGTGGTAGGAGTGGAGGAGGATAGAAGTGATTAAGTCTGGATGTCTTCTGGAGATGGAGCCAACAGATGCTGCTGATGGATGAGACGTGGAACGTGAGAGAGATGTGTCCAAGATTACTCCAATTAGAAGGATGCTGAGATAGAGAGGGATCAACTGAGATGAGGAAGGCAGGAGTGGGAGAGATTTGGGGGAACAGGAGATAGATCAGTCGTTGAGCTTTGGACACGTTGATTCTTGGGTTCCCAGCGATTAGCATCAATTCAAAGCTAATGTCTAGTATTTCCTAAAAGGTCTGAATTTCCCCTTCCCCCTTCCTTGGAGGAAGATTTACAGCATATGCTTGTGGCATTGCTACAAGGTCCTCCCTGAAGGGACCTGGCCTCCTATTCAATCAGGACTTCAGGTCTGTGAACTGGCTTCGATGTGGAAAGGTTGAGATGAAAGGTTGAGATGCTCCCTTGTGACAACAATTTAAGTTAGCCTTCTGCCCATAAGACATGGAGGTTTTTCTGTTACATAGCTCAATCATATTTAGTAAGTTGCTCATCTATTTCATTCCTAGAGACACTGATCAAAGATCCCTGCAAGCCAAGGGAATTTCCTGGCGGTCCAGTGGTTAGGGCTCCATGCTTCCACTGCTGGGGACCCGGGTTCGATCCCTGGTCGGAGAACAAAGATCCTGCAAGCTCTGCGGTGCTGCCAAAAAAAAAAAAAAAAAATTCCCTGCAAGCTGACACACCCTGATTCTTACTTCATCTTGCCTCATGTTACAGTAAAGGCCCCCGCCTTGCCTCAGGCAGTTCAGCCACTGGCCTCTTCTCCTCTAGGACCCCATCATCCCCAGTGAAGTCAGGGAGCCCATCTCAACAGTGCCTCCTTCAATATCCAAACTACAGAGGACACCCACCGTAAAATTTTTCAAGGATACTGATGCTGCTGTCACTAATGCTTATCTCAACACCTAGGTGAAGAATTATTCTCTGAGCCCTCTTGGGAATGTACTTGTTGGGAATAGGGAGTATATGCAATTTCATGTGCTAAATCTTCTCCAACATTCCTATCTTTTTAGACGACAGATACGTTCACCAGGAGAATGCTGGTATCTCCACCTCACAGAACACAGGTCACGTTGAGTACTAGGTTCAGTCAATCGAACAAGCCAACTATGAGAGCTACTTTCAGGTGCAAAAGATAACATATTAAATCTAGAATCTCTAGTAAGGGCGCTCATAACAATAAAATCAGTCTGATCCAGTGTTGTAGTCTTTCCTCCTTGACTCCACCCCAGCTCTACTCAATTAGATTCTCCAAGGATGGAGGCCTGGCATCTGTCTTGTTAACAAGCATCCCAGGGAATTCCCTGATGGTCCAATGGTTAGGACTCAGAGCTTTCACTGCCAGGGAACTAAGGTTCCGCAAGTCTCCCAGCACAGCCAGAAAAAAACCATCCCAGGTAAACTTCATGTAGCCAACTGGAATCCACCCAAGGACCAGCTTTGGGGAACCACTGGTCTGATCCACTTTCCTCCTCTTAACAGATCAGAATCTGAGGGTGGAGAGAGAAAGTGACGTGCTCCAGACCAAAAGTGAGTTCATGTCCAAGTCAGGACCATAACTTTGGTCTCTTGACTCCTTATGGGAACTTCTGCTGCTCTTCCAGGCCAGCTTTACCACAAACCTGGAAATATCTGGTCAGCATACCTGAGAAATTCGTGTGGAGATGGGTTGGACTGGTAGGCAAACCAAGGCTGCGCATGTTCAATGCTACAGGCACTGGGATGAAGGTGACCTAGTTTGGGAGAGAATGATGTGTTTCCTTCTGGTTGATCTTGGTTGTAAGGGACTATAAAATCAACCCAACAGGGTTAAGCCAAAAAGAAACGTACTGGCTCACCCGGTGTCAAGACCACGTGTAGGTTTGCTTCACACGTGATGAGATACGGAGGCTCCGCTCATCCAGGTTGGTTTTCACTGTCTGTTCTCTGCTGACTCTGTCCTCGGGCAGGCTGTCCTCTCAGGGCTCTGTCTTCCCAGTTTCTTGCATAGCAGAGAACAGAGGGAAGCTTTGTCTCAGTCATCGCAGCAAAAGTCTCATCGGCTGTAATCAAGTTACATGTCCAGCTTTAAATGACGTACTGTAGCCAGAGAAATGTGATAGGCTTTTTGACCCACACTTAGGTCAAGTGCCCCACTGAGTCATGTTACCCCACTCTGGGAGCACAGGGACTGAGAGTGGGAGAAAAGTGGCCAAGATCAGGGTAAGAATGCCAGGAGAAAGATGAGTCATTGCTGAAAGGTCAAAACTGCAGATGTTCCCAGTCCTAGGAACGATGGGGAACCTGACAACGGCCCTGGAGAAGGTGGCGGTTATAATCGGGTGGTGATGTTAAGGTGTTGGTTATAATGCAATGGTGGTGTGAGAGACGGTGGTTATAATGCCCACCTCTTGGGGTGTCCGCCTAGTCCTCAACCTCCACTTTCTCTGGGAATTGCCCTCTTCACGTATAAAAGGGTAGGTCCTCACCTTCGGGTATGTTCAGTGTGACACAACACCTCCGTGGCCATAGCTCAGTGCTACGTTTACAAGTGACCAGAGAGGCTCCCACCCATAAAGGGCCCTTGATATAAAAAGTACCCCAAAAGTCATTTATTAAGGACCACATGGGCATCTGCCACTCAGGACACAGTGCTCAGCGCTGCACAGTGTAAACTCAAACCCTTAGCATCTACTCAGCCCTAACACCATTCAGCCCCAGGGAAACAGACGTTTCTCCACACCTCTTGCCTCGTCCTCCAAACAAAAGACGATTGCATCGCTCTGCCGGAAGGTTTCCACTGCTGCTGAAATTGCAGCCAGCCACTGTTTGGAGTGTGGGGGAGACTGGGGAAAGCCCTTAGGTAAGAGAAAATGCAGATTAATTAACTGGTCAAATCTTTCCTCTCAGGGAGCATGAATGTGTAGATTCCTTCATAAGGAAGTATTGTTTCCCAGAAAACGCTAGCATCCATTTTCTTGCTTCACTTCGTGTTCCAGTGGGTAGTGTGGTATTTGCCATAGTAGCGTATGATGGCTGAGGAACGTTCTGCAGCATTAAACAATGCATTTTACACTTAAATTTGTAAATGAAGGTGAAGCATAATATGGAAGATATATTCTTGCCGATTCTCTACTGTTATGAATCTAGACATTGCTTAATGAGATGGTAAAAGTCGTGATGTAAGATATAGGGATTTATATGATGTCATTAAGATACATTGTAATATGTTCTGTGCTGATGATAATTTATCATATACACACCATTTAAATATTTGAACATGTTATGTAACACTTATAATTCATCTCTAAATTTAAGTATTAAGTATTGAAAATTTATTTTCAATTCTAACTGCTACTACCTCAGCAGAACAAAGTTTCCTCAAATTGAAATTTTAAAAACCTGAAAAAAAAATAACCAGACTAAGGAAAGGTGGTCTAATTAGACATTACTATCAGCAGAATACAAATTATGTGAAAATTTAATTATAGCAACACAATTGGTAATTTTGCTGAAATCAAAGCAAGAAAACTAGGTTTTATGGAATGAAGATATAATAATTTGTTAATTATTCACATCTTTGTTTTTTCACTCATCTAACATTGCTGACCCTCATCAAACAAAACACCCCTGTATGCTCAATGATAATTAAATTCAATCATCTTTGGTACTTTGATGACTTTCTCTGTATAAAAAAATCAAAACATATTTTTCAGTGTGTCATTATGAAAGTGTATTTGTCAAGGTAGGAGGATAGATTTCTTGCCATTGCTTTCTATGAGAAGCCCCTGAGTCCCTTCCACGTGTTCCTCTACTTTCCTTAGTGTAGACTGGATGCTTTTTGTTCCTTGTGCTCTATCTAAAGGCCACTTGGTGAAGACAGTGGTGGAAGGTGGAATGCTGGAGATGTTGATAAAGATGGGATGATGCAAGTGTAGGTGATAAGGCCTGGAGCACAATGCAGTTGGGGCTGACCTCCTTCCAATCCTTGCTTGGGTCCAGAAGACTTGAAGTCCTGCCCAGCCAACAGATAAGCAAGGCAGGAGGGCCAGCGGGCAGGGAGAGCAGACTTGCTTGAGCCCCGCCTGAGGGGTAGAATCGAGGCAGGCTGTGCTGCTCAGTGGGTAAGAGCCGGCTCTGGAGTCCCAGCTCTACCATCTGCAAGCTGTGTGACCCTAGGTGAGTTACTTTGCCTCTCTCTGCCTCTGTTTACTCACCACGTCACATGGGGTTTTGTGAGGAGTAAGAGAGGTACTGAGAGTCAAGCACTAGCAGAGCGCCTAGCACAGAGTAAACCCTCAGTAAACGCAGTTGGTTTTGTTCTAACTCTAGGTTGTAAGCTCCTGAGAGCAGAAATCCTATCTGTTTTATTTCCGTTGTTCGTTAGCATCTTGTAGGTGTTCCGGGGGAAAAATGTTTAATGACACCCTCCTCCCCTCTTCGGCCGCCCCCGCGGCGAGTAGCGGGCAGCAGGCGGCGCCGGCTCTGCCCAGAAGCCACACCCCTCGGAGGGAGAGGGCGCGGGAGCCAGGCTATTGTTGTGGTCGAGATTCCTTCCGAAACGGAAAGCCCGGAATTAGGGGATAGCGGCTCTAATCTGTGCGGGGCTCACCCACGGCCGGCGGAGGGGGGCTCCTCCTGTGGTGCCGGGCGTTACAGACCCCAGCCTGAGCCCCTCCCTCTCTCTGAACTCTCCACCTCCCACCGAACCCCCGTCCCCTGCCCTGAGGCCCCACCTCTCCTCTAAGCCCCCTTCTCTCACTGAGCCTGCCTTTCCTCGGTGTCCCCATCGCCTCCCTGCACCCATCTCCTCACAGAAACCCCTCTCTTCCCTGCACCCCCTCTTCTCTCTAAGCCCTCTTGAGCACCGGCCCCCCTTCCCTCTCAGCAGCCGCCTTCCCTAGCCTCTTGCCCTCACTGAGACCCGGGCTCCTGCCGTCCCCTTAGCCTATTGCTCTCACCATCCCTCCCTCAACGACACGGCGCCCCCCCCCGACCCTGCCCTCTACAGCCTCCCCTCCCTCCCATCCCACCCCCATCAGAAATCCCCTCCAGACCCAGATCTGATGCCCCCTCCTCTTTGAAAGCTTCCCACCCCAGCCCGGGCAGAACAGATGCCCCCCATGTGCCCTGCTTTGTTCAGCTTTGTAACAGCAGCGCTGCTCACACTTGAGCTGTGATCAGTCCTTCACACTTCTGTTCCCCCCACCCCTGCAGCAGGGTGAGCTCCCTGAGAGCAAAAGCCAGGTCTGGCCCATCTGCTTGCACAGGGCAGTGTTCAAAACGACTTGGTGATGTGGCTGAGAGTGAGACTGTGGGATTAGAAAAAAAGACTTAGGCCGTCAGTGTCGGGGAAGGCGCTGGAGGGCGGGACCTGAGAAGCCAAGACTCCTGAAATTTACAAGCACCTGACGCACCAGGTGCTTTCTCAGGCACCACTTCTTTGTGCCACACAAAAGCTGGTCTTGCTCTCATTTTACACAGAAGGAAACTCAGAGAGGTTAAGTTCTTGCCTGAGGCCACAGAGCCAGTGACTGACTGACCAGGATTAGAACCAGAGGCACCGAGGTGTGGTTGCCTGTGGTGAGAGGGCAGTAGCTGGCTGGTGAGGGAAGTGACACATTTCTCCTCTGCGACAGTGTGGATCTGGGGCCTGAGGCTGGAGCTGAAGGGTCTCCCGACCTGTCCTCATCACTCCTGACACTGACCAGAGATGTGTCCCCATCCTCCCACCACCCTCTCCTGGAAGGAGCCAGTTCTGACTCAGCCATTCCCATCTACCCTCATCCTCAAGGTGATCCGGGAATGAGCTCGGAAATAGGAAGGAAACATCCCTTGGATTTGGCCTCCCCCCTCAACAAAGGTCCTGGCTCTAGGGCCAGAAGGAGTCACTTTAAGGCTCTCCCTGGGGACCCATGACCAGAAAGACAGATGATCCGATTCAAGTCAAGTGTGACCAAGCGACAGGCAGGGCAGGCAGCTGGATCTCTCATGATCTCCTCCACCTCCCACCTCTTTCAGGGCTGACTCCTTCAGGGCTCTCTCAGCCGAGAGCCAGTCCATTCAAACCTCGCCCCCACGACTCTGCTCTCCAGGACGGTAGTATGTGTCTATTGACATCCTGGGATAGGGTACCGTCACCCCTCAGACTGGGAGCTCCTGAAAGCAGGGCTCTTTGACCAGTCCCCACCCCCAGACTCCTGAGGGCAGGGCTGTGTCTGGCCCTTCTGACTGGGGACTCCCAGGGCTGGGGCTGTGTCTCCCTACTCTGAGCACTCCTGAGGGGAGGTGGGCTCACTTTTAGTCACCCTCATCGGACTGGGGGCTACCCCAGGGCAGCACCTGCGTTGCACTCTGAATCCCCCTCTTTCTGTAGCCCAGTATCTGTCTGGAGCTGAGAAGGAGGCCCCGGCCTGCCCTGCCACCCAACCCGGATGCTCCTTTAAGACCAAAGGGATGGGGGTTGTATAAGAGTCAGACACAACAGCCCCATCCTCCCCCTCCTTCACAGGCCAGGTTTCCTGCCATTGACAGCATCCCAGCTGGGCCCTGCCCGGCCTCATGCTTAACCCCTTCATGACCAGATCTCAGGGCTACTGGCCTGCACCTGCAAACTTCATCTATAAAATTAGGAAAATAATTGGGTTGTTTTGAGGATTAAATGTGTTAATCATTGTGTGAAGTACTCAGAACAGTGCCCTAGGATATATTAGTCTCTCAATAAAAATTAATTGTTCTTCCTAACTGTGTGAGCTTGGGTGAGTCATTTCACGTATCTGAGCCTCAGTCTCTTTAGCAGTCAAATGGAGAAAATAACAAACCTACTTCCGAAACATAGTCCTGGGGATGAATTGTGATCATGTATACGGGAGCATTTCGTAGAGTGCTGTAACAACACAATATGGAACTATCTATCATGAACAACAAAAAAATACTCCCTCTAACTAGGTAATAAAAATCTCTTACCAGGAGATGGGCCTTCTGGTTTTCAGACTTATTACCTTACTTGACAGGCAGAGGGTGCATTGGAAAGAGTGGATTTGGGGTTGGAATTAAGTACCCCCCTTTAATCCTGTTTCCTTACCCATAAAGTGGGGTGGTCACTCCTGCTGGGTCCTCTGTTTAGGGTCCTTGGGAGGGACAAAGGAGATCAGAGAGCACAGGTGTGAATGTGCTTTGCAAACATTAAAAAGTGCTAGAAGGGAGGGAAAGGGATTTGTGAAAAGTGGCCATGGGGTGGTGGTGCAAGAACCGCTTGGCAAGGACATTGGTCTTTGAGCTCTGGGTACTGCAGAGTTTACCCACTGGGGAGAGAAGAGGGGCTCTCTTGGAACCAGCGTTGTGGAGCCAGGGCTCCCCCTGAAGACATGAGGTGTCAAATAAGAAGCTGTGCTAGCTCTAGAATTTCCCAATGGGGGCAGAGAAGGAAGGGGGTCCTTTACCCAGGCTTGGCCCCAGAATCATCCCTTCATCACCCTCTTCCCAGACAATCCCATTTGCCATCAGAGGACCTTGAGCAGAGGCAGCTCCAATGGGCTCCCTTGTGACCTTCATGACAAGACTTGCTGGGAGGGGCTCACCCGGCACATCTGCAGCACCACTGCCCCCCGCCTTTAGGTTGCAGATTCCTGGCCTCACCCCTTGGGAGAGCAAGCTTGACACCATCCACACACCTGGACCGGGACAGGTCTAAACCTGCTACAGAGGGAAAAAGCTGGTTAACTAGAACCCTGCGCCTTCTCATCTGAATGAGGATGACCTGCCAAGGCCCAGCAGAGGGGGCTGACCCCACGTGAATCTCATGTCCCCACCCCAGGCTCTGGAGGAAGCTTGGGAATCAGGAGACCTTGTTTGGGGTGCTGGCTGTGCCCCAAGCTCACTGTGCCTCTGTGAAAATCACTTAACCTGTCAGGGACCGTATGACCATCTATAAAGTAAAGGAGCTGGACGTGGTCCAAAGGTCCTCTCCAGCACTGAGACTGTGACCAGGAAGGAGTTAACAGAGGCCAGGCTCCAGGTCAGGAAGGCAAGGGTTAACCTGGGGGGGTGGAGGCTCTCTTGGCTTTTCCTGTGTAGAGTGAGGTTTGGCTGCCACCAAAGTTACTTCCAGTCCCTGCTGTCCCTCCTGCCTTCAGTCTGGACCTGCCTGGGGACCCTGGCATTCAGCCTCACCATGCAGAGGTGAGTGCATCCTGAGCCCAGGGCTGGGGTGGGAGGGCACCCAGGGACCCAAGGGCAAGGAGGCTGGCACCAAGCCAGGGAGCACAGTCCCCTAGCCTGCATCTGCGTCCAAAGCCAAATGCTTGGGCAAAGTTCGGACCACTAACCCCAGTACCGGGAGAGGGTGGGCAAAGGGATGGCGGGCGCAAAGATGTCTGCCAGGCTTCTAGGGTGGAATGTCTGTGGTTGGGCACCAAGGCAGCCCAGAAGGCAGGGAAGAGGCAGTGGACAGCAAACTATTTTGGTCCCTGTGTTTAGGAACTTTTTATAGCCGCCTGCTCAGGGCTCGGAAGAGAAGGAGGGGACAGGAGGGTACCCTTGAGGTCAGACAAGCACAGTGCCCTCCTGGGACCTTGGAATCTGACCTATTGCCAAGTTTAGTCCTTGGGAGGCAGGAAGGAGGGCACTGCCAGGCTTTCCTTGTTGCCTGGTTTCCCAGTCACCAACTACCTATGGACTGACCTGCTAGACCCTAGATGGGTGTGTGTGTGTGTGTGTGTGTGTGTGTGTGTGTGTGTGTGTGTACACACAGGCTGCCCTGGGGTGGGTAGGGTTGGCAGTCTCTGCCCCAAGGCCCCTTCCTCCATCCCTGGCAAGTTCTGTTCCTTTGTTGCCTGCAGACCCGAGGTCTCCTCAGCCCCCAGAACTGATGTGTCCCTCTCAGCTGAATGGAGGATGGGGGGAGCAGGGAAATAGGGATGGGGTAGAGTGTACTGAGCCGTGTGGGTGGCCCATTCTGTTACTGCCAGGGGAACTGTCAGCTCTTGATTTACAACCCCTCCGGCCCCCCTTTCCCAGCAGAAGGGAGCTGGATGAGAAGGGTCACGGGGTTTTAGGACGAGGGACCCTGAGGGCAGATTTCTGGGAGCGCAGGTTATTGGGAAGAATTAGTGGAAGGAAATTTTTAGTGAGATAAGGGGCCAATCTCTAGCAGAAAGTGCTTGGTTTTACAGCAGCAGGAATAGAAGCAAAACATAGAGGAAAGTTTTGATAGGCAAGTGAGATACTCATTTGGAACTAGTTCTGGACTGTAAAGCAAAGAGATCTGGGTTCCAGTCCTGGGCCCAAACTCTCAGTAAGGCCTGAACAAGCCTCCTCCTCCCTGGGCCAGTTTTCTCTTCTATGAAATGGAAATGCAGAGGTAAACAAGGTATACAGTTGGGCATTGTGGAATTCCCTTCGCAGGGGCACAGAGCAGGTGGCAGGTAGCTGGCTGAAGTGACCTGGTGACCACCTCCCTCTTTCCCTGATGGCCCTGCTGGGCCTGGGTAGGGCAGTTGGCTGCAATTACTGGAGGCTCCTACCCTGTGGTTATATCCCTGACCTCTGTGTTTGGGGGCGGGATGGGTGGGTCCTGCTGGAGCCAGCATGTGGCTGGGAAGCCTCCTTGTCTTGGACTCAAAGTTGCTAGGTTGGGAAGAGGTATTTTTTCCGGTTGAGGCTACTGTCGGGAATTGGGCAGGGACCAGCCCCATTTCCTTTTCCAAGTGTCCTGCTTGCCGATGCCTGCTTGGCATGGCCCTGTGGCCAGAATGGGGCACCCTCAAAGGGGCATATGCTTCTGGGTGGCCAGGGAGCCCCTGCCCATTGTCTCTGAGGGATAGGCGTGGGAGGGATACCTGAGCCTCTGCCCCCTGGGCATGGCACCTGGCTGACTTGGATGGGGGAGGGGTGGCTGGCTGAGCCTATTCCCAGGAATGCCTGCAGGAGAGGGGCAGGGACATTTCCTACTCTCCCCCTGACCATTCCTCTTTCTCCACAGGTCCCAGGAGGCCCCAGCCAATTGCTCTCAGCTCCTCAACTATCTGCCTACCTCCAGTGGCTTATGGGGCACTGTCCTGCCCAGTTCTGCTAAGATGCTCCTGGCCTCTCCCTCCACCCCATCCAGGGGACGGACCCCCAGCGCTGTGGAGAGGCTGGAGGCCGACAAAGCCAAGTATGTCAAGACGCACCAAGTGATAGCGCGACGCCAGGAGCCAGCTCTGCGTGGGGGTCCCGGGCCGCTCACCCCGCACCCCTGCAACGAGCTGGGGCCCCCTCCATCGCCCAGGACGCCCAGACCTGCCCGCCGGGGCAGTGGCAGGCGGCTGCCAAGGCCTGATTCCCTCATATTCTACCGCCAGAAGCGCGAATGCAAGGCTTCAGTGAACAAAGAGAACGCCAAGGGCCAGGGGCTCGTGCGTCGCCTCTTCCTGGGCGCCCCCCGAGACGTCGCTTCAAGCAGCCCAGGCTCAACGGAGCGACCCGCGGCTCCTGGGGGTTGGGCCGCTCCCCAAGATGCCCCAGACGCAGCGGGAAAGCGGGCATTGTGCCCCACGTGCTCGCTGCCCCTGTCGGAGAAGGAGCGCTTCTTCAACTACTGCGGTCTGGAGCGCGCGCTGGTGGAGGTGCTGGGCGCCGAGCGCTTCTCTCCGCAGAGCTGGGGCGCCGACGCCAGCCCCCAGCCCGGAACGTCGCCGCCGCCCGGCTCTGGGGACGCCAGCGACTGGACGTCCAGCGACGGCGGCGCAGAACGCCGGGACCGTGCGGAGTGCGGTGGCTCGGAAGCGGCGGGCTCGGCGCGGGACGGGCGCCCCCAGGTGTCGGTGGTGGAGCGCAACGCGCGCGTCATCCAGTGGCTGTACGGCTGCCAGCGCGCCCGCGGCCCGCCGCGCGAGTCCGAGGTGTGACAGCCGCCGCTCGTGAGCAGGCTCTGGTGGAGTCCGGGGTCCGGGGAAGGGCAAGGGGTGAGCGCGGGGCTGGACCCAGGCATGGGCGGGGACACCCTGCCTCTCACGCGCCGGGTGCTTTTGGGCAAACCCTTCCCTTTGGATCTCGGTTTCCCCTCGTGAACCTTGGGAGGATGGGACAAAAAGATCCCGAAGGCCCTTCCCAGCGCAGGCGGCGGACGGGGAGGGGGCGGCCTCGTGGCCCCTGTGGAGGCCGGGAGGCTAGTGAAGACTGGGCGAGTGAAGACTCGGGTGGGAGATCAGAGAACCTGCTGAATAAAGTCAAAAAGTTATTTAAAGGAGTCGAGAGGCTGGATTACAGAGCAGACGCGCGAGGGTTTTGGAGTGTGGGTTCCAGGCAGACTGTGCCTCTCGGGACCGCAGACACACCCCTCGGTGATCAAAGTATATTTGAAATGGTCACAAAGCGCTTGGCAAAGTTCCTGGCATATAGGAAGTGCTCAATAAACGAAGCCGCTATGACCACCACCGAATTAGTACTAACACTATTATGATCGTCTCCGCCACCGACCCCCTCCAGGAGGGTCCAAATTAGAGCTGGGAGCCAGGAATCGCGCGTTTGGGGAGTTTTGGGGAGGGGTCTGCTCCAGAAATCTGGGGTTCACCAGCCCCTGAAGGCTCCCATTCCTGGAGCTTTGCTACCCATTTTGGTTACTAGATATGAAGGGCTGAGATGTGGAGGATCCAGAATCGAGGACAATAAAGGACTCTTCAAACCAGGCCTTTGCAACCCGCAGCCTCACATCTTGTCACCGTCTTCCTTTCCCTCAAAGACAAAAAAGGTCACCTGTTTCCTCACACGTTCACACCTGTAAGTCTTTGTTCACGGCCTTCTCCCTTTGCCTGGGTTACCTTCCCCTTTCTCTCCACTCATCCTTCTAAGATTACATATACGCATTCTCTCTCAGGAACTCCTGAATTTCCCAGCCGGGGTCATCTCCTCTGAGCTCCCAACTACAGCCTTATTTTTGTGCCTCAACTTATCACCTTGTGTGGGACCCGCTGGTAGTCTGGGTTCTCTTGTTAGTCACTGACCTTCCCCTAGTACAGGGACAGCCCACGTAGCAAGGCCACAAGAAACGTTTGTCGAATTAAAAGGGGCTGGACAGGGCGGCGGGACTTGTCCTTTAGGGTTCCCCAGATTCCTGGAAAGTTGTACCCCAAATCGAACACAATCTACCCTGATACCTAAGAGGTCTCTGGTCATTTTATCCTTGTATGTTTGTGGGGGGAGAAGGCGAGGACCACTCCAGCTGGACCCTGCCCTGAGGTTGCCTACCCAAAAGCAGCCTTCCCCGCCGTATGGAAAAAAGCACGTGGTCATACGGAGTGTCGGGCCAGGGTTTTTTTTTTATCGTGGGAGGGGAGGAGCGGTCGCCCAGTTAGGCCGGCAGACTAGTCGCCCTTGGGCGCAGCTTTCACCCTCATCTCGGCCAGTTTGTGGGTGAGAAAGCCCCACTTGAAGCCGGCTGCGGGATCGGCTTCCCGCGGCTCGGGGCGCTCGGCGGCCTCGTCCCCGGCTTCAGGGTCCCGATCCGGAGTGGGTTCCGCGCCGCTCAGCATGGACGCTGCCGCCGCCTCCTGCTGCTGCTGCTGCTGCTGCTGCTGCTGCTGCTGTTGCTGCTGCCGCCACCTGCTGGCGAACACGTCCCAGAACCCGGTCCCGCGCGTCTCCGCCGCCTCCTGAGAGGAGGGCTGCGCCGCCAGCGGGCTGCAGGAGAGAGGCGGGGTCAGGGGCTGGCCGAGAGGCCCCGGAGAGGACAAAGGACAGGAGGCGGGGTCACGGGACCAGTAGTGGGGCCAGTGGGGCCCGGGTGAGGTCAAGGGCTGGAGGGGCCCGGGAGACAGGCGGCAGGGCCTGGAGGCAAGGGGGAGGCTCAGAGGCATTGGGAAAGGGGGCTGGGGTGGGACAGGGTCAGGGGATTAGGTGAGGGGTCTGGGAAGAGGGGACCGGGATCAGGATCCCTGGGGAGAGAGCTGGGGTCAGGGGTTTAGGGTAGAGGAGAGGGGCGAGGCCAGAGGAGGGGAGCCAGAGGCGCAGGGTCTGGGAAGGTGGAGGAGGAGGAGCCCTGAGAGAGGGGCGGGCGGAAGGATGCGAAGAGACTGTGGGACCCGAATGGGAACGTTAGATCCGGGGAGGGGGCGGGGTCAGACTCTGGGGGCGGTCGTTCCGGAACCCGAGGGCAGAGCCCTGGGGAAGGAGACGGGGCGGGGACAGGGTTCTGGCTCCGGGATGGAGGAAAAGAGGGTCCAGAAAAATGAGGGTCGCTGGGTAGAAGGATGGGTGGAGCGACCCCGAGGGAAGGAGAAAGGCCTAGATCAAAGGCTTACGGGAGAGGGGAACTAGGGAGGTAGCAAGTAGATGTGGGGGAAAGGGCAATCAAGGAGCAGTGATGAGGCTTGAGGTAGGGAGAGGGGATGAGCGGGAGGGAGAAAAGGAACCCTGGGGCAGGAGAGATGGGTGGGTCAGGGGGAACCTAGGGAAGAAAGGAATAGGGGAATGCCAAAAGGGAAGTGTGACTGGGCTGGAGGAAAGGGCAGAGATGAAGTGTGTGCCAAAATAGAGCTAGGAGGAAGACAAGGCCCCGGGTCTGACCCTCTACGCCCCCAGCATCAAAGACCTGCTAAGACAGTGGTTCCTAAACTATTGTCCTCAAGTCTTCAGGGAGCTCGCTGAAAATATAGATACCAGACCTCAGCCAACACCGGCTGAATCAAAATCTTTGAGGGAGGATCTGGGAATTTGAGTTTGTCTCAAGTTCCCTGGGAGGATGAGGGTTTAGACCAATACTTGGGAACCACTGATCTGAACCACTCTCTGTTCCAAACACCTAAAACTTCTCTCCTGGGTTCCCTTCATCTAGGGAGATGACCCCTCCCACATGGATGGGGAGAGAGAGCCCGTAATACCTTTTAGCATCTCAATCCCAACAGCTGGTAAATTCCTCCTGGGATCTAACCTAATCTCCCAGATATGCTGATTGGGCCTCTTTCCTGCTGAGAGAAACAGAAACAGCCAGGGGCTGGCCCTCCCCAGTCCTCCGTAGTCAGAAAGACAAACAAACCAGAGGAAAGGACATGGGAGAAGGGGATCCCCAGGCCCATCCCAGACCCCCTCAACACACACACGTACTGGTCAGCACAGGGCTCTGGTGGCAGCAGCTTGTCCTCGTCTTCTTTGTTAAACAGAGACGACATTGTCAGCCAGCCTCTCACCCCAACCCCCTGAACCTGGGAGAGAGGGGCTGGGAGTCAAGGAGGGCCCCCAGCACCACCTCCCAGGACTCCACAGCAGCTTCTGCCAGGCTCCCCAGGGTTGGGGTGGAAGAAGGGAGAACTCACCCGGCGGGCCAGCTGTGACATGGGATTGAAGGCCTCTTCAGCTGGTTCTGCTGCTTCAGACTCCACTAACGCTGGGTTCTCCTTCTGGGACACAAGACCCCTACCCAGCATGAGAGAGGCCCCAGAGGAATATGACTTCCCTCCCCCACTGCTAGCCTGGTACACATAGACCTGGCACCTCCAAACCCCATGGAACAAGACGCACACCTAGGCCCCTGACACCTTCCAAAAATACACGCAGCTGTACCTCTACGCAAATCTACCTGTCACACATTTCCTGTACAGTCAATCCCCACAGACACCTTTGAGCTCACATACTGCCCACCCACAGACACATGCAAAACATGTGGACAAGGGCTTGCACGCCAGTGTAGACACACACCTGTACAGGTGCGTGCCTCCGCATGGCTACAACTCTTCCCCTGTATGTACACAGATATATGTGCTGTGAGGCACCTACACAAGGACACTTACACAGTTATACCATTCACACCTGTGCACTTCCACAACTGAAGACAGCTGCACGGAGGCCCACTCACAGCACACAAAACCTCTCCACTCATCCAGACACCAAGACACAGATGTTCACACACGCCCAAACACACACGCCATACAAACATAGTACCTGCGAATGCCTGCATGCCTCTGTAGACTTCTGCCCCCCAAAAACACACCTGAAAACACCTGTAACCAGTTCACACCTGCACACACACCTTAAATGGGGGTTCCACATGGACGCCAATCCCAATACTGACCCACAGACACTTCTACACAGGGCCAGCCCTAGACACCAACCTGTGTAGACAGACACGTGTTCACACTGACATACACACACCCCAGCACTAGTTCCTGCCTCTGCCATGTCTGTTTGTGCAATTGCCATTTATCGCAGCCTCCAGAGGTAAGGCTGTTTTGGAGCCTTTTCAGTTTTTCTTTTTAAATGTCAGAATAAACATGGGCCAAGTATGGCTCTGTTCTGTTGCTGCTACAGTAACCCTCAGTGTACAAGTGCCACTTCCCCTACTTCCCGGGGGCTTGCTTCCTCTCAAGGTGAGTCATCCTGCTTTTGCTCAGCTCTGCCCATTAGAAAGTTGTGTCAAGCTGAGTGTATCTGTGTGGGTACTGTGCATTGGTCCTAAAAGGATCCCTTCCGTGTGGCAGCCCTTGAGATCTTTGGAGACAGTGGCCACTCTTCCAGTGCCCCCCAAGTCTTTTCTTCCTTGGTTTTCTGGAACGTCCTGACTTTCTGACACTGCACCGTGCCATTGGTCATCCATGAATTGACAGTTGCTTCTGTACAAATCTCTCTTTCTCTCTCTCTCATAGCCAGTCCCTTGCCCTTAGTATCTTTCACTCCTGCTGCCCCTCTGCCCATGCCCCACCCAGCAAGCAGGATACTACCCACCTCCTCTGCCGGGTCCTCCTCAGATTCCCCACTCAGGGTCTGTAGCACTTTGGACTTGTAGGTTTTCCAGAAGGTTTGGTTCATGGCTGCAGGGGAAATGGGCCTGGCACCCAGGCACGGGAAGCACCCAGTGTGTCTGGCTCCAGGAACTTGGTGAGGCTGAGAGCCTGTCCCAGGGATCAGGTGACCTCATTAAAGATGCACCAGCCTCCCCAGATGGCAGAGTGCCCAGCAGGTGAACCCGATCCAAAGGAGTCTGTGGTGAGAGCCAGCTTCTGCCACTTCAGCCCCTCGTCTTGACCCATATTCGCCAAGAATAATGAAGACTCCCTCCACAGAAGCCTCCTTCCTGGGCCTAGGAGTTCTTGAATTTGATCATTTGGAATGGCTCCAGAAATATTCTCTTCCATTCACGAATTCCATTTACAATGTCCTTGTGCTCAGGACCCACAGTGGTTCCCCCTGTGACTGTAGCCATACCAGCTGTGCCCTCAACAGGGCTCTGCCCTATGTCTGCACTCAGCCTCTGTGAACTGGAGTGGGAAGGTCCCAAGGCTCCCAGTCGGTGCCCTGGGCTTACATTTCACCGCTTTGTCTGGGCTGGAAACTGATTCCTCTCCCCAGGGATGCACGTGCTGGTCTCCCTGTTTCCTGGCAACAGGTTCCAAAGAACCGGAGCCCCTGAATTATTGCTGAGTTCCTCTGGTCAGCCTGGAAGGCACCAGGCTCTGGTGCATGGGAAAAGGCTCTCTGGCCCTCTCCCCACTCTGAGCACACAACACTTGGGCTGTATCTCTCCCTTTGATGCCAACCCACGCCTGGGAGTCCAGGGCTCAGAGAAGGGGCTCAAAGATGGGAGGTCCTTCTGGGAGCATCTCCTTTTCTTGTGAGAGGAGCCGACCCCTCTTGAGTCTGACAGTACGCCTAAGCACTGTGATCTCTGGGGAGGAATAACTGGGGAGGGGTGAGAAGTGGCGAGGGCTTTCTCAGGGACTAGAGGTATTTCTGTGGGGGCCGGGATCCCAAACTTATTCACTCTCGTTCATTTATTAATTTATTAACATCACAGACATTTTTCAGTGCCTCCCAAAGATGCAGTATCCCCGCCCACACGCGCAACGTGGAGTCTAAGATCTGGGAACCAGGAAGGGGTGATAAGGCCAGAGGACGGTGCTGTGGGCCAGGCGGGGCGGGCAGGGCAGCGGACGGGCCGGCATCCCCCCAGGGCACGCACCACCCTGCCCTTCCAGCGACGGAAGAGGACGCTTCGTGGGGCCCGGCCCCGAGCTCCGTCACTGACATCGACGGCCGCCTGGGGGCGCTCGAGGCGCGGCCCGCGCAAGTGACGTCATCAGAGGCGGTCTGGCAGAGCCTGATCATTCCCAGGGCGTCACAAGGCGTCATTGAGCAGTCCGGAAGCGCCCACACGTGTTCTCCCAGCTCGGCTCTGGGACCCCTAGTCCTGCTGTCACCCGCCATGGGTCGCTCCCGCCGGACGGGCGCGCACCGAGCGCACTCCCTGGCCCGCCAGATGAAGGCGAAGCGGCGGCGGCCGGACCTGGATGAGATTCACCGCGATTTGCGGCTCCAGGTTGCCGCACGGCCCCGGCCAGACCCAAGCGCGGAACCCGATCCCGACCTGCCAGGGGGCGGCCTGCATCGCTGTCTGGCCTGCGCGTGAGTTACGGCCGGGCCCAGCCTGAGGAGGAGAAGGGTCCGCGGGACGGGCCGGGGGTGTGAGATCCGGGTCCCGGGACGCGCAGGGTCTCTTCTCCTGGGACCAGTGGGTCTGCCGGCCTCCCATCCCTTCAAGCCCGGAGCCTAGCATCAGGGAATGAGCTAGAGTCAGGGAAATAGGCGTACCTGAGAGGCATCACCTTCTAACTATCCTCCTTACCCCCCATCCCTACAGGAGGTACTTCATCGATTCTGCCAACCTGAAGACCCACTTCCGATCCAAAGACCACAAGAAAAGGTATGAAGTAGTAAGGAGAGGATTGATGGATGTGTCCCGGGCAGACAGGGCTTGCATCTGGTCAGCTCTCAACTCCTATTCTTTTTCCCAGGCTGAAGCAGCTGAGTGTGGAGCCCTACAGTCAGGAAGAAGCAGAGAGGGCAGCGGGTATGGGTTCCTATGTTCCTCCCCAAAGGCTGGCAGTGCCCACAGAAGTATCCACCGCGGTCCCTGAGATGGACACGTCTACCTGACATGGCCTGAGGATGCAAGGCAGAGGAGCTGCCCATGGACAGTGATGCAAGGGCCAGGCTGGGAGAGACTATGCCAGTCTCTTTTGGTTTGGGAAGTAGATGGCCTCTGCCGGGTGCCCTCCCTCCCAATAAAAGAACTGGATAAAGAGAGCTTGCCTCTGACTCACTAACCTCCAGGCCACTCCTCCAAATTCAAGCCCTGTAAGGGTTTCTCTCTACTCCTGTGTACAGGGCCCAGGGTGTTTGCTCCCTACTTCAGCTTTAGAACCTGCATCCTTTCCGTCCCTCAGGGGTCCTAGCATCTGAGCTGAAGCCCCCCATTGCAGCCCAGGTGTGTGGGGGGGATGGGTAGGATCAGGTTTATACTACCTTCCAATGAGGGCAGGGAGTGACCCCCCCTCAGAAAAGAAGTAGGCTTCTGAGATTGTAGCCCCCGCGAGTCACCTACCCCCCAGGGCCCAGGTGAGAGGCTGCCTACTTCATCATGGAGCCTGTGGCGGCCGCCGCTGCCCCACCATCTTCCAGACAGCATAGCAGGAGCCGCCCAGCCCGAGGATAGCCAGCAGTGCAGCCACGATCCCCACCAGCGGACTCCGGGGCTCTGCCTTCAGGTCCCCGGCTATCTGCATCTGGAGGTGCACAGAGGGTCCACCTGAGGGGTCAGCTGAAACTTCTGGGAAGGTGGGGGGTGGAAAGGGGCTGAGAAGCTACAGCTGCGGCAAGGAGATATGGATACCATTGCTGCCCCAGGGAGATTCCACCCCAATCTCTCTCGCTTCACTGCCTATGTGGGCTATGTGGGCCCTGGCTGCTCAGGCGGCAGGGAACGTGACAGCCTGGCTGCTGGGTATCATCCCAGCCATGGTAGGGGGAGGAAGGGGTCGGTCCCAGAAGCCACCATTTGGGGGTGCTTACCTGTAGCACTCGGAAGTAGCCAGGTGTCAGGCGTCGAAATCGCATGGTGGGTGCCGCTAGTCTTCCTGATGTCCTGTGGGATGGAAGCGGGAATGAGGACCAGTGGCGTTCATGGTACCAAGAAGCGGAAATCAGGACAGAGAGGATGCTCACCAGCGTCTGCCTTCCCAGGTCTGGCAGGGGGCGGGGCAGCTAGACCTTTAAATCTGTCCCTTCCCCCTCCTGCCCGCCCTGCCAGCCTTAGGAGCAGCTGTCAGGAGAGATCAGCATCAGGCCTGAGCAGCACCTCCCCCACCCACCAGGGAGTCCAGGCCGGGTAGGCAGGAGAGGCCTTGCCTGGCAGTGTTGAGAAGTCTCAGGCCTGGACCAGGTATGGGAGGGCCTCCCAGCCCTGGTCGTGGCCCTAACCCTACCTCAGACGATTGGATGTCACCAGTCAGCTCTCAGCAAAGGAGGGGTTGGGTGCCTTATTAGCACCCCCTCCAAACAGGAATAGGCCTTTTTCACTTGGTTTCTGTTGGATCAACCACACCTACCTTGGGGGAAGGCACATTCCACCCCTTTCCCCAAGATGGAGTTCTTGTAGGGACTTCCTTACCTCAGCTTGGGGACAATAATAAAAGATCTGCATCTTAAGAAAGCTGTCTGAGGGCTTCCCTGGTGGTGCAGTGGTTAAGAATCCGCCTGCCAATGCAGGGGACACATGTTTGAGCCCTGGTCCGGGAAGATCCCACGTGCCGCAGAGCAACTAAGCCTGTGCACCACGTCTACTGAGCCTGCGCTCTAGAGCCCGCGAGCCACAACTACTGAGCCCGTGTGACACAACTACTGAAGCCCACATGCCTAGAGCCTGTGCTCCGCAACAAGAGAAGCCACCACAATGAGATGCCTGCGAACCGCAACGAAGAGTAGCCCCCGATTGCCGCAACTAGAGAAAGCCTGTGCACAGCAGCAAAGACCCAATGCAGCCAAAAATAAATAAATAAAAATAAATAATAATAACATTAAAAAAAAAGAAAGCTGTCTGAGGTGTGCTAAAAAATAGTAGCTGACTGGGAGTTCCCTGGTGGCCTAGTGGTTAGGATTCCAGGCTTTCACTGCCATGGCTTGGGTTCAATACCTGGATCCTGCAAGCCACGTGGTGTGGCCAAAAAAAATAGTAGTTGACTGTGCTGGGCATTATTTGTATGATTTCATTTGGTATTGATTAACTCATAAAAATGGGGGGACAAGCATATTTCCAGAATAGCATGTAAAGTATCTGCATATAGAGAGAATGGAAGAACACCCAGAAAACTTAACAGTGGCCCAACCTGGGCAACAGGATGGGGACATGCTGGGGAAAGGGCATGTCCTCCTTCCACTTAATGACCTACAGTTATCGCTGAAATTTTTACAGCAAATAGATCCAAAGACCTTTCATAAACTCACAAAACTCCCTTCAGAATAGAAGCTGCCGTTTACTGTGCCCCTCACTGCCTATAGCCCTGCCACGTGTTGGGGACCCAGAGTAAAGGCACTGGTGTGGTTGTTAGGACACCAGTCCTTTACAGGGAGTATCTGAGTACACGTGGCGAGTTCTTGTTGGTTTCTCCCCTACAGGATTGTGAGTTCAGGGAGGGCAGAGGCTGGCTGGCTTCTCCCCTCTATCTTATGCCAGCTCAGGGTAGGTGTTTGATGAAATCAGGATGGTGGAGATAGGTCTGTGTTTATTGGATTTCCCCAGAGTGCCACAGGGAGGCCAGTGTAAGAAGAGGCAAAAACATTAAAGGGGAAAGCACCGAGGAGTGTTAAAGGGATACACACAGTGCAGCATATGAGGACGTGAGGCCAAGGACAAAGCCAGAGAGGTGAGGGCCAAATTGCAAATTGGGAGCCTACTGGTTCACAAATGAGGGAGCAAGTCCTATGGGGACCTGGTGAACTGGAGTCCCCTTGAAAGGAAGCAGCCGACGACGTGCACTCATGTTTGATGCCACGTGTGAAGGTGGGATGGGGTGAACAGAGCTGGCCAAGTTTCAGAGAACTCAATTTGTATGTGAAATTGTTAAATGATGACAAAACACACACACCACATGGACGTCTGTGGGCCAAATTCAGACTTCAGGTCTCTGGGTGACAATCAAGATCATGACAGGCTTTGGAGGCCAGGTATTGGGGCGCTGGTAGAGATTCCAAGTTAGGTGACACAAAGGGGGCAGGCCTCCCAGGCCACTCCCCACGGAATTAAAGCAATCATAACTCATATCTACCTCATATTACAGATTTCAAAATATTTAAAAGACATCCTCACAGAGCTAAGGTCTAGTCATACCCCCCCCCCAGCCCCTGGGTTTTAGAGAGGAAGAAACAGGTTCAGAGAGGTGTAAGGGGTGGGCTCGGTCACATAGCAAGTGGAACTGATTTTTTTTTTTTTTTTTTGGCTGCCCTGGGTCTTAGTTGAGGCACACGGGATCTTTTATAGTTGCAGCACGTGGACTCTTAGTTGCGGCGTGTGGAATCTAGTTCCCGGCAGGGATCCAACCCAGGCCCCCTGAATTGGGAGCATGGAGTCTTAACCACTGGACCACCAGGGAAGTCCCGGAACTGATTTTTTTTTTAATTGAGATGTAGTTAATTTACAATGTCTTAGTTTCAGGTGTACAGCAAAGTGATTCAGTGATATATATATATATATATATATATATATATATATGAATACATATTATATATATTTTATTTTTTTATTTTTTCTTTTTTTGGCTGCACCACATGGCATGCGAAACTTCCCTGAGCAGGGATCAAACCCGTGCCCCCTGCAGTGTAAGCGCAGCGTCTTAACCACCACCACCAGGGAAGTCCAAGAATATATATATATTCTCGCATATATATTCAAATTCTTTTCCCTTATAGATTAGCACAAAATATTGAGTATAGTTCCCTGTGCTGTATAGTAGGTCCTCGCTGGTTATCTATTTTATACATAACAGTGTGTATGTTCATCTCAAACAAGTGGAACTGATTCTGCCTGATTCCAAAGTCCTGGGAGTCCCCTGGCCTGGGATGATGATAATGATGATGATAACTGCAGACACTTAGTCTGTGTCAGACATCGCTCTAGAGGAAAGCTCTTAACCTGGGCTTCCCAACTCAGGGGGCCTATACACTTGCATGGCAAAAAAATTATATATTTATGTTCACTAACCTCTAACTAAAATTTACCATTTCCTTCTTTATGGATTGAAATATTAGCAGTATCTGTGGCTTTGTCACCAGTAGAAATCACAGATATTTTCATATCAAATTGTAGTTATCACAAGTATCCCAAAATATCACTTATGCTCATAACGATCTCAAAATGGTGACAGTTATTAACCCACTGCTAAATCACACTGTTTCAGACATTCCTGCAGCATAGCTGCCATAGATGGTGCCCAGTAGAGGGTCAGTGACCAAATGGTGACTCCACCTGCTCTCACATTGGTCACCCAGCTTATCTGTGACTCTCTTGCATCCCCTATCTGTAGGTGTTTGCTGATCAATAAGTGCAAGGAGGTGACCACCTCCACAGTTCGGTGTTATTCATGCTGAGTAACAACATGCTGATCGTTAGAAAAGGAATTTAATTTGCCAGTCTTGCTATTTAATGCTGATAAATGCATATTACTATATCATAAATTTGTGGGGTTTAATATATTTTGATAATAACTGTCCTCCTTGTAATCTTCAGCACTTTGCTTTATGCTTTTAAAAACCTCATTCTAAGAAACTGTCCAGGGTTTCCACCAGATTGCCAAAAGGGTCCACGGTGCAAAACAAGAGGGGGCTAAAAACCAGTTCTGAAGGTTGTAGAGCTATTAACACAGGTACTCTACATAGCAGCCCTCTGAAGTAGGAACTATTATACCCATTTTACAGACAGGGAAAGTGATGCCTGGTGGGTAAGCTTAGCCCTTGGTCACACAGCTAACAAGCTGCCAGGTCAAGATTTGCACCCAGGCTCTGGCCTCCTAACCTCTGTGCTTTGCTGCCGTCCTCACTGCTCACTTTTTGGCCCCTTTTTGAGGAGCCTTGAAGGTCAGGGTCACACCCTGCCATTTGAGGCCAGTTTTGGGCGGGGATCCCAGGCCAGCTCTGAGGTCCCCTGGGTCACACATCAGTGGCACCACCCCCAGGTCTGGCAGCCCAGCTGCCCTAGGATGCCTGAAGGGCAGGGCAGGAGGGGGACAGGCAGTAGGTCAATGGCTGTCACAGCACCTCACCTAGCCAGCTTTGTGGGCCCAGGTATGCTAGTGGCTCCGCCCCCAGCCCAGCCCAGCCTCTCCCCAGGTCAGAGCTCTGGGAGCGGAAATTCCTGCGCGGGCGAGACGGAGCACGGAGCGGGTGCGGATCCGAGAAGCCGAGCTTGGCCATGGAGCCAGTAGCGACCTGGACCCCCGGGAAGGTGGCGGCTTGGCTGAGAGGTGGGTGGGGCTGGGGCAGTGTCGGGCTTGAGGGGCACTGGGACGGGGAGAGGAAAAGGACAAAGGACGTGCCGAGTTTGTCAGTTGGTTAGTCAGTCAACAAGTATTTACAGAGTGTCTGCCGTGAACCTGGCAGAAGGATAATGGACGTGACCCCGGGGGGGCCCCCCCGAGGACCCAGAGGAGGTCTCCCATCCCCCCAGAAGCCCAAGAAGCCTCCAGGGTGGCAATGGGGAGGCAGTGGTTGTGTAAGGAACACAGACGGTGTCTCCCCAGCTGCCCGCCCCCACTGTATCTCCTTCATCTTCCCTCTGCCCCAGGGCGCAGTGGGCTCTTATTAAACGTATTTTTCAGAAGCCGAAAACTACACACTGAGCGAGGAAGTGATTTGCTGAGGCTTTGGAATAAGGCCGGTGGGGTGTCTTTTCCCTTCCCCCCACCCCGAAGCTCCCAGTGAGAGCGGAAGCCCCGGCCTGACTGGAGGGGTCAGCACAGCCCCTCCCTAGGCCTCCAGGGGGGATGAGCCCAGTTGGGTGGGAAAGGTCCCAGACTGTCAGCCAACTCAGAGACGTGGAGACCTTCTGACCTGCAGCTGGGAGCCGGGAGGTGAGTCAGGACACTCCTCCTACAGGGAGGAGCCAGAGTGGAGGGAGCTGCTGGAGTCCACTGAGGGCAGGCTCAGGGTGACCAGCCCCGGTGAAAGCAGGGATGCAGGGCTGGCATCAGACTCCCAGACTGAGTTCCAGGCCCAGCCCCTCCACTCACCAGTTCTGTGACCACAAGTCTCAGTTTCCCTATCCATCAAATGGGAAAGGCAACTCTGATCTCATGAAGTGAACCAAATAAGACAACCAGGTTGAGGGCCTGGCACGTGCAGTTCCACATCAGGGTCTGTTGGGAGGGAGGCAGCACAGCACATTTGCTGTGTGCACAGGGAGGTGCTCGAGGGCTCAGAGCCACGGAGCCACAGGTTCACGAACTCCTAGTCAAGTGCTCTTAATGTCACACAGGGAATGAGGGAGAGCTATTGATCACAAAAGACCCTGGCTTGGAACGGCAGGGGTTCCTTCAAAGAGTGAGAAAGCTAACTGTTAACCTCTATTTGTATGTTTTCCCACCTGTAAAATGAGGGTAACAGTATCTCTGCTTTCTAGATTCGGTGAGGATTAAATGTGTTAGTATGTATAAAGCCCTTAAATTTTTCCTAACACATAGTAAGCATTCACTAGATATTTTTCTTACTTGTGAGTGTCTACCTTGTAAGAGGCCTGGGCTGGAATGAGAGATGAACACTTGTTTAAGGCCCAGTCCTTGCAGAGCTCGTGATCAAGTAGGAGAGCTTAGTGCTTTGATGCAGGGGTTTGTGGAGGTGCAAGGGGCAGTGAGAGCAGCAGAGGACCCCAACCCAGCCTGGGGAGTTGTGGAAGGCGTCCTGGAAGGAGTAAGATGAAAAAGGACGTGAAGGAGCTGGAAGAGCACTCCACGCAGAAGGAAGAGCACATCTGAGGACCCTGAGGCAAGACAGCATTCCAAGAGCTGCAGGGAGTTAGTGCTCTGGATCTGAAGTGTTGAGTTTGAGGGGCTGTGCGCCAAGAGATGACTGTAGAGGCAGGTGGTGGCCGGATCGTACAGGGCCTTGGGGATCACGGTAAAGAGTCTGGCGATAATAATACGGGGGCTGTTACTGTCTACCATGAACCAAGGCAGCTGGCCAAGTGCTTGACATGCGTCGTGTCATTTAATACACATGATTAGAAGGTAGGCGTTTTTATTTTCCCCATTTTATAGGTGAGGAAACTGAGGCACGGAGTAATTAAGTAATGAAGCTCAGTCGCTGTCACTCAGGTCTCCCTGCCTCCAAAGCCCCATCAAGCTTGACTTCAGCAGCATCAGAACACCGGGAGGATTTGTTAGAATGCAAATTGCTGGGCCCTGCCCCTGAGTTCTGATTCAGCAGATGTGAGAATTCGTTTGTTTTTGTTTTTTTGGCCATGCCGTGTGGCTTGCGGGATCTTCGTTCCCCGACCAGGGATTGAGGCTTGAGCCGGGGCCATGGCAGTGAAAGCCCAGAATCCTAACCGTAGTCACCATGCTGTACATTACATCCCCCAAACTGACAGAAATAGAAGTTTGTACCTTTGGACCACCTTCACCCATTTCCCCTACCCCCTCCTACCCTGCCTCTGGCAATCATCAATCTGTTCTCTGTGTCTATGAATTTGGGTGTTTGGGATTCCACATGTAAGTGAGATAATACAGTATTTGTCTTTCTCTGATTTATTTCTCTTAGCATAATGCCCTCAAGGTCCATCCATGTTGCTGCAAATGGCAAGATTTCCTTCTTTATGCCTGAATAATATTCCCGTGTGTGTGTGTGTGTGTGTGTGTGTGTGTGTGTGTATGTGTGGCATCTTCTTTATCCATTCATCTGTCAGTGGGCACTTAGGTTGTTTCCATGTTTTGGCTATTTCTCTTTTTTTTTCTTTTTGGCCATGCCACACGGCTTGTGGGATCTTAGTTCTCCGACCAGGAATTGAACCCGGGCCACAGCTGTGAAAACACTGAGTCCTAACCACTGGACCACCAGGGATTTCCCAGAATTTGTATTTCTAACAAGTTTTCCAGTGAGGCTGCGGCTGCTGGTCTGGGGACCATCCTTTGAGAACCACTGCCCTATATGACCCTACTTCTCAACTCAGTAGGCTTATTTGTGAAATGGGCAGGGCAGAACACTGCCTGGGTCTCAGGGTCATTAGGAGAAGGACTTTTGCACTGACCAGAAAGGCCTTGACACCCCCTGGCTCCCCCATGCTGACCCTCGTTCTTCCACCAGGCCTCGATGATTCCCTGGAGGACTATCACTTTGAGGACTGGGAGCTGCCTGGCAAGTACCTGCTCCAGCTCTGCCCCCGAAGCCTGGAAGCTCTAACTGTGTGGCCTCTGGGCCACCAGGAGCTCATCCTGGAAGGGGTGGAACAGCTCCGGGCCCTGGTGAGTGAATGGCGGCCACACTGGCTGCAGCTTCCACCCACCTTGGGGTGCTGATGGGGGGCTGGCCACTGCCAGGAATTAACCTGCCCTTCTGTGGTACAGAGCTCCGGGCTACAGTCAGAGAACCTGCAGAGCCTGACAGAGGGGCTGCTGGAGGGGATCCGGGTATTCCAGAGCTTAGTCCAAGGTCGCCTGGGGGGCTGTGCTGAGCCTCCTGCAGATGTCCTCAGCGCGGCCATGGAGCTGGTGCATGAGGCCCGTTCCCTCCTCTTCTGGCTCAACAGGTACTTCGGTCTCCTCCTAGGGTCTGAGTAACTGGTGAGGGGACCCTTCTCATCCTTGGCTTCCCCTGGGACCTGGGAGAGAAAAATAGAGCTTTGCTCTTGTTCAGATATAGTGGAACTGGGCAAAGAGGTTAATTGGTCTGTGTAGGGGCCCTGGGTTGCCTGGGTTCCCACCCCACCTCCTGCTTGTAATCATGACAGTCACATCAACAGCATTATATAAAGAGCTCTCTACCCCCTTCACTGGCCGCTGCTTGTCCCATAGGTCCCAGCTCTAATGTCACCTCCTCAGGGAAGCCTTTCCTGTTACACACTCTCAGAGCTCCCTACACTTCACAGCAGTAGAAGTTAAATCATTATTGATGTAATTATATGTTTAATGTCTGTCTCCCCAGTGCCTAGAACAGGGCCTGGCATTTATTAGGCACTTGACTAAGGCCTTTAGATGTATCAGTCATCTCCTTTACCCCAAATCAAAACCCATCAGAGTCTCAGATGTGTAGCCGGTGCAGGGTGGTTCAGTGGCTTGACTGTTAAGCTCAGTTCCCTAACCACTGCTCCATCCTTCCCTCTGCCAGGTACCTCTTCTCCCACTTAAATGACTTCTCATCCTGCCAGGAGATTGGGGAATTGTGCGGGGAGCTGGGCCAGGCCTTGCAGGAGGTAGGAGAACCAGAGGCCAGGCTTGGCCCAGGCTGTAGAGACCAAGTCAGGCTAGAGCTTTTTATAACTTGTGAATCAGCACAGGATCAGGTGTGAGAGCCGGAAGAGGCGAGGGCAGAAAGAGAGGAGGCCCGGCCACTGGGTAGGGGGTGATGGGGGCGTGGGAGCTCCTAGCTGGCGAGGGCAGCACAGGAAGTCTGATTCTCAGGAGGGGGTGAAGCAGGGGAGGGCATGTGTGGTGACTTCTGGGGGCCTGGCGTCAGGGGGATGAGACCTTGGGGCGAAAGCTCTAAGGCCATGTAGTTCTTGGAAGGGGGCCAGGGTTCGGGACGCCGGGAGGGACTGCAGGAAATCCCCCTGCCCTCAGGCGAAGGCAGTGCGCCCTGCTCAGGGCAGGCCCCTGCTCTCTCACTCTGCTTCCAGGACTGTCCAGCGGCTGAGAAGGAGAGCAAAGTCTTGAGGATTGTGAGTCTGGGGGGTGAGTGGGGTGTGGGGATGGGGTGGGACGGGGCTCAGGCTAGACATCCTGCTCTCCATCCGCCAGAGCAGCCACGTGGCCGGGATCTGCCACAACATCCTGAGCTGCAGCCCAGAGGAGCTGCTGGAGCAGAAGGCCGTGCTACAGCACGTGCCGCTGGACGATCCTTCGGTGAGCCCTGACCCCTCAACTCTCACCCCTGACCCCTCAGCAGCCTTGTCTGGGCCCTGAAATCTGGTTCTAGGATCCTATACTGAACCAGAATCCTATACTGTCACAGCTGGAAGGCCCTGTTTTTTTCTTTTTTTGGCCAAACCGCGTGGCATGTGGGATCTTAGTTCCCCCACCAGGGATCAAACTTGCGCCCCCTGCAGTGCAAGCGTGGAATCTTAACCACTGGACTTCCAGGGAATTTTTGTACAGATGTTAAAGGCCCAGGGGACTTCCCTGGGGTCTCACCGTCATTCAGCCCCTTCTCCGGTCCTGAGGGGCTGCAGCTGGTGTGGTCTCAGGTGACACATCCCAGCCCTGGGACACGGACCTAGGGGAGAGGGGAGAGGACATGAACTTTTTTGCTTTAATCTTTGACCAGTTGGGAAAACCAGAGGCCCCAGCCCTGCCCTGTCCCGCTCCTGTCCCTGAGGTATGAGATTCTTCAGGAAAGTTGCTGAGAATCTCATACCTCAGAAGTCTGCAACCTGCTCCCCTCAGCCCTTAGGGGAGGAAGAGGCAGAGCCCAGAGAGGTGCAGTGGTGAGCCCAAAGTCACATGACAAGTCGAGCGGTGCCAAGCTGAGGCCAGCTCTCTCCCCCATTCCACTCACCTGTGAGTCCTGGTGCCTAGCAGGCGTCCTGGTCCAGCGGTCCCCACACCCTTAGTGACTGCAGCCTCTGCCCTGCAGGGCCTGGAGATCTACACCACCAGCAACTGCCTGCACTTTGTGTCTCGAGTGGGCACCCAGGTGAGGCTCCTATACCCTTCTCAGGCGCCCACCCCCGTGGCCCTCCAACCTGCCAGCCAAGCCCGCTTCCAGCCCCATGAGGGTGCACTCTCTGAATCCCACCCCCCACCAGGTCCCCACTGATTCCCGGCTGCAGATCCTGCCTGGAGACGAGATTGTCCAGATCAATGAGCAAGTGGTGGTGAGGGGAGGGGAGGAGCGTGGTGGGAGGAAGGGGGTCCTGAGTAGAACTCAGGTTAGTGGGTGGAGAGGTTCCCTTGGGGAGACCAGGGCTGTGGGAGCTGCCTTCCGTGAAGCCAACCAGCTCACACAGGTCAGAGGGGCTCGTGGAGGCTTCCTGGAGGAGGACAAGGTGAGGCTGAGGGAGTGCTCCGAGGCCGAGGGCTGTCGGGTTGCCTCAGAGCCTCCTGCCCAGTTCAGTCCCGCCCAGCATCCCTGCCCTGCCCTCTGCCCTGTCCCCCAGGTGGGCTGGCCCCATAAAAACGTGGTGAGGGAGCTGCTCCGGGAGCCAGACGGGGTCAGCTTAGTGCTGAAGAAGGTCCCAGTGCCGGAGACACCCTCACAGGTACCTGCCGCCCACCCCTGCCCCCAGTCTGCTTTCAGACCCCTGTCTGTCGCCAGCTCCATCACCTGTTTCTGATTATTCCTCAGACCCCTCCTCAGGCCCCAGGCCCCCCACGCCCAGTGAGCCCATCGCTGGCTTCGGCCCTGCCGTCTCCCAGGTGACAGGCTCGGGCCCCGGGTAGGTCTTGGCCCCGGGTAGGTCTTGGCCCCAGGTAGGTCTTGGCAGGTGGGCCATGGCTCACCTCATCTCTCCCTGATCTCTCCAGGGCCCCATCGGAAGATGTCTTCACCTCCGACCTGACTTCAAACCCAAGTCCAGGACCCAGCCCTGCTGCCTGGACAGGTAATTTCAAAGCCCCACCAGTCAGCAGATGCCCTGGACAAGGCATGTGGGCTGCCTGACCCTGGACTCTTACACCCCCACCCTACCACTGGGCCCGGTTCTGAGCTCAGGGACACTCCCTCTCTCTCCTCCCTCCCTGACAGCCTCGACCTCCCTTGACCCGGAGCCCCTGCCCAGCCCCCATGCACCCTCAGCCACACTCCTAGCTGGGGTAGCAGATGCTCCAGAGCCCCCAGAACACCCTGACAAGGTAAGCTCTGGGGCTTAGCAAGGAGGGGTCTGTGGCTTTGTACCCATATGCTTCTCTAACCTCCTGTGGTCCTTTCAGAGTCCTGTCCCTGGCCGCAAGAAATCAAAAGGTATGAAATGCACCTGACGGGGTGCCCTTCAAGTCTTTACAGTGCTGGGCAAGCTCTTACAAGTCTTTACAGTGCTGGGCAAGACCCGCCCCCGCTACCAACACACACTTCACACACAGCCTCTCCTAGAAACAGCTCTGTTTCTGGGGTCAGACAGACCTATGCTCCCAGCCTGGGCCTCTCGCCAGCTCTGTGACTTTGGACAAACAGCTTGTCCTCTGATCTTCAGCTTCCCTGTCTCTAAAATGGGAAGAGTCATCCCCACCTCAGAAGTGACACGTGTCACATTCTGAGCCCAGAGCACGGGTTCAGAAATATCAGCTGGGGGTGCTCGTGGGGGGCAAGGGAGCAGGTTGGGGGTCCGGGACACCCCGCCAGCCCCTCACTGACCAGCCGCGCTGTGCTGCTGCAGGCGTGGCGACGCAGCTGAGCCGCCGGCGGGTGTCCTGCCGGGAGCTGGGCCGGCCTGACTGTGACGGCTGGCTCCTGCTGCGCAAGGTGCCCGGGGGCTTCATGGGCCCGCGCTGGCGCCGCTGCTGGTTTGTGCTCAAGGGACACACGCTCTACTGGTACCGCCAGCCCCAGGTGAGACCCCATACACACACAGGTAAGCAAGTGAGTCACCTCAGGGCCTCGGCTCTTGTCCCTCCTCCACGGTCCACTCCCATCTGTGGTCGCAGGTGTGCCCCAGTGTTCCTATGTGTAAAACGGGGACAGTCTTCAGAGAGAACTGAGCCGATGTGTGTATAAAAGCGGTCTGGAAAAGGTATCAGAGGCCGGGTAGAATCTCTTTGATTCCACCCGCCTTTCCTTCCTCTTCTGTTAATCTGTTCATCCTAGCTATGGGCCGTTCAAGCAATTGTTTATTCATTCAACTAACATTCAAGGTGCCTACTGTACACCCAGCTCTGGGCTGGGCCCTGGGACACAGGGAAGAATTGGACCGTTTCCGTTACTCAGGCCGGTGGGGAGAGGGATGAATACACACTCAGGGACAATATGGGAACACATACTATGATGGCAGAAGAGCCAGGGGTGGGTGGGAACCCAGCAAAGGTGGCTAGTCCACCTGAAGAGTGGTGAAGGCTTCCTGAAAAATCAATGCCTGAGGGTTAGTCGGATGGAAAGGAGAAAGAAGGCCAGGCAGGGAAAGGAGCAAAGCAGCTTTGTCTGTGCCTGTGATGGAGCAAATGCAGGAGGGGGCTCCTCTTCCTTGACTGTTTCTCTGGATATCTTTGGCTCCCCTTGCCAGGCTCAGAGGCACCCCTTGGTCACACCTCCTGACCCCAGCCCAGCTTCCTGCCCTGAGCTCTGGGCACTGAGAGATGAGCGGTTAGAGAGCCCAGGAAATGCCCTCTCCCCTCCCCCACCCTCAGGAGCCTGACTGGGCCTTGAGGGTATTGGGGCTTCAAGCTGACCCTCACACTGTGATCTCCCCAGGATGAGAAGGCTGAGGGCCTCATCAATGTCTCCAACTACAGTCTGGAAAGTGGACAAGATCAGAAGAAAAAATAGTTAAGTCCTGAGGTGTGACAGGCTGGGGGTGGGGAGAGAAAGGGAGAGGTAGGTGACAGGAGGGGTGGGGGGGGCGGCAGGTAGCTGGGATGCCCCGTCCAGCCTCTCTGTGTTCTGGATGGGCACCCCCAGGTGAGTGAGGCCCCTCTGCTCCCTGGCAGTGTGTTCCAGCTCACCCATAACGTGTACAAACCCTTCATCTTCGCTGCTGATACCCTGACGGACCTGAGCATGTGAGTGCCACCCCCTTCACCTCCACAGCTTGCATGGGCGTGCCCGGGGGTCTGGGCTCAGGAGCCTGGATTCAGAGCCCAGCTCTCTGACAGGGCTCATCAAGACACTCACTCCTCTAAGCCACAGTTTCATCTTCTCTAAAATGGACTAGTAAGAATTCCTATCTCTCAGAGTTGCTCTGAGGATTAAATTAGAAGATGATACAGGCGAAAGCCTCGGGCGTACAGTAAGTGGAAACTCCCTGAGACCCATCTGCCCCTCCACAGGTGGGTGCGCCATCTCATAACCTGCATTTCCAAGTACCGGTCTCCAGGCCGTGCCCCCTTGCCCCGAGAGGAAGGTGGGTGCCTCACAGGGCTGGGTCTCTCCCTGAGCCTCTGCCTTCCCTGGGATGGGGGCTGGGAGCTCAATTCCCCCGAGCCCACCTCCTGGCCTGCCCAAACCCTGTGAAGCTGAGTGGGTTCCCCAGCCACTCTTGTCCACCCCAGACTGCTACAGTGAGACGGAAGCAGAAGACCCCGATGATGAGGCTGGATCCTGCTCAGCCTCGGTGAGTGGGAGCTGGCGCGGGGTGAAGAGCAGGGCGTGGAACTCAGACTGATACCCTTCTCTCCTTCCACCCTGCCCCCAGCCCAGCCCGGCCCAAGCTGGGAGTTCCCTCCACGGAGACACATCACCTGTGGCCGCCCTCACGCAGGGCAGCCCACGGACCTCCTTCGGCTCTCCGACAGGTGCCAAGCCAAGCCGGGGGGGCGGGGGTGCTGGGAGCCGAGATGGAGGGCTGGGGGCAGGCACACGCTCACCCTGCTTCCCCTCCCACAGACAGCAGCGAAGGGGCCCTGGAAGGAATGGTACGGGGGCTGAGGCTGGGTGGCGTGTCCTTCCTGGGCAGGCCGCAGCCCCTCACTCACGAGCAATGGCGGAGCTCTTTCATGCGGCGCAACCGAGACCCCCAGCTGAATGAGCGAGCGCACCGCGTGCGGGCGCTGCAGAGCACGCTCAAGGTCGGCGGGCGCAGGGCACCATTAGGGGCTGGGCTCGGGGGCGGGCACAGGGCACCATTAAGGGCTGGGCTCCGGGCTTTCGGCTCGGTTCCTGGCCCTCAGCCCTGGGCTCTGCTGTGGACTGGGCTGAGTTCTAGGTTCCTGGAACCAGGCTCTCGATTTGAGGATGGGGGCCGGACCGGGCCAGGTGCTGGGTTCTAGGCCACTGGACTCCAGAGCTAGCTCTGGACTCAGGCTCTGCTCGCTCCCCGGGTGATCATGGCCCTAACCCCTACACCTCTTCCAGGCAAAGCTGCAGGAGCTGCAGGCCCTGGAGGAGGTGCTAGGCGACCCCGAGCTCACTGGGGAGAAATTCCGCAGGTGGAAGGAGCAGAACCAGGAGCTCTACTCAGAGGGCCTGGGGGCCTGCGGAGTGGAGCGGGCTGAGGGCAGCTCCCAAGTCCCGAACTCTGACTCCAGGGAACCGTCTTCCCACCCCCCACCCTCTCAGCCTGAGGAGCACTCCTGCCTCTGCCCCCTGACCCCAGAGAGTGACCTCTGACCTCCTGGCTTCTAACTGGCCAGTACCCTAGTTCCTGACCTCTGGCCTTGAGGACCACCTCTGACACATCTAGGACAGAGCATCCCTGCATTCTGTTCCAGTTTGGAAGTAGTGCTTGTCCATGGTTCTGTCCCAAGCTGACTGCCTCTGCCTGAGCTGCTGCCATTTCTGCTCCTCCCTCCCCTGGAGTGGGGTGAAGTGAAGTGAGCTTTGTGCCAAGGAAGGAGCAAGAGGCGGGCCGAAAGAACTCTCTCCTACCCTGTGCTCTGTGGGGTCACAGACCTGCCCCCTCCGCCCCGCAGCACTTCGTTTGCCAAGCCATTCTGTATGGGCGTTCTTCACTTTACCCAGGAGATGCTTTTCAACTAAATAAAGTCAGTTTCTTTAACAGAAATCTACATGTGCCTTTGACTTCTGTATTAGAATCTGGAATCTGTTTCCCGGAGGGGACTGGGATGAAAGCTGTCAGAGGGGGGGTGAGTGCTTTTGGTAACTAGCCCACTGTGTGGCCCACCAGCCTGGGCTCTGTACCTGAAGCCCCATGCCTTCCAGGGTGGTGGGGACTTCTACCCATGCCCATCTCTCCCCAGCCCTTCAGAGGCCGGAGTGCTCTCCTGCCCCATCTCCAGGGGCGAAAGGTGAAAAATAAGAGACCAGCCTTTCACTCTACAGCTGGGGAAACGTACCTTCCCTGGAAAGGCGGCCAGGGCTGCAGCCCTGGAGACTGGAGTGGTGGGATGGGGTAGCTGGTGGGCAGGGTTGCAGGCTGAGGTCTGCTAGGAGGAGGACCACAGAACGAAACACCTTTCTCCTCTTCTCTCCTTAGCCCAGTCCCACCTCCAGCTCCTAGATACAGAGCAGGGACCCGCCCCTGTGTCTCCATCCAGGCTGCACAGGAGACCTGACCTGCTCTTATCAGCCTCTGACCTCTGACCCCACCCAGCCCCTTGGTGTCCGTGGCCTCCTCTGTGGCATACTGAGGGGAGTCAGTGGGAAGAGCTTCTCTTGGTGTGAGAATTCCTTGGTGGAATGCGGACAGGTGGAGGTCACAGAAGCCTCTATGATATCACCGAAGGGGGGCAGGACAGCTTGGAATGAAGTTTCTTTGAGGAGTGGGAGGGACACTGAGCAACTATGGCGCATAACCAGAGGACCTGGTGGCAGCACTGGACTGACACCACCTATATCAATCCTTTGAACCGCATGGTAGGTGGTACCTGCCTGGCTGCACTGCCCAAGCTGGGCATCCTGGGGTGGGACGGGGCACTGGAGGACCATACTGAGTCCGGAGGGGCAGTGGCTGCACTGATGGGCCCTCTCCTCGCCCTTGCAGAGGGCCGCTCACGAGCCCTACCTCCGGCCAGAGGAGCAAGTGCTCGTCAACCGCCGAGATATCACTAGCAGTAAGGTAAGGCCGAGGCCGGGCCTGCAGCCTGTTGGGGGGTCTGCAGCAATCCTCACCCCCACAGTGACCCTTGTGCAGCTGTGTCTATGGGGCAACCGGCCCTCAGAATACCTCTGCCCCTTCTGCCTTCTAAATGTCCCAGCTGTGATCCCTGCAGTGACCGCCCCTGCCATGGTATGTTAGTAACCACCCGGCAGTGCCCCTACAGGAGCCCCTATATAATGACAGCCACTCCCCAGCAGAGACCCCAAAAGAGTCTCCCTTACAATGACCCCTACAAAGACCACCCAGCAGTGACCCGCTTTTAGTGGCCATTTAGGTAGTGACCTCTACATTGAGGCCCCCGTTCCATGATCCCTTCTCAGGCAACTTCTTTCCCAAGAGTGGCCCCCAAGGGTCCCTATTCACTGAGAGCAAACTTCCAGGCAGAGGCCTCCTACGGTGACACCTGCCTGAAGGAAGGTCCCCCACCCTCTCCCAGGATGCCTGGGACATGCAGGAGTTCATCACTCGCATGTATGTCAAGGAGCTGCTCCGACACCCGGCCTTCCACCTGCTGCTGGCCGTGCTGCTGGTGGTCAATGCCATCACCATTGCTCTCCGCACCAACTCTGTTCTTGACCAGGTGGGACTCCAGCCTGACCTCTGACCCACTGATCTAACAGGGGCCTGGGCAAGTCACTTCCCTCTCGGGGCCTCAGGCTCCTCATCTGTTCATGATGGTTGGATTGGATGCTCTTCAAGGGCCTGTCAGTGCTGACTTTCTTAAAGATCAAGGAAGACTTCGTGGTAGGGGGGACCCAGCTTTGAGAAAGGCATTGGATTTGCAGAGGAAGGACAACAGAAAAATGGTGTGAGCAGAGGCAGGCAAATGGGTGCCTTGTGGGGAAGGGTATCCCATTTTAATCAATAGCCACTAAGTGAGAATCACTCTGTACCAGATACTGCACTCAGTGCCAGGTACGGACACAACAGACCCAGTTCTGTCTCAGATAGACAGACATATCATTCCAAATGCCTGGGTGTCACAGAGTACGTGGAAGCTCAGAGGAGGCATTGACCCTAATCTGGGGGTCAGGGAAGGCTTCCTGGAGAAAAGGACATTTAAGCAGAGAGCAAAGAATGAATAGGAGTTGGCCAGGCAGAGAGAGGTGGAGAAGAGTGTCTTGGGCAGAACAAACAGCATGGAAGTGAGTTCTGTGTGTCCAGCTTGAAGTCTGCTATGGCTTGGGTCTTACCCTTGATGTTTTAATTTCTTACAAGGAGTCTACCACATACGTGGATTGTGCTATTGAAAATCAGTATCTTTAAAATGTCCAGTGTGGTGACTGATGAGTTCAGAGGGGTGGTCAGCAGCAGATCACACAGGGTCTCGTTAAAGAGGATGGGTTTTATCCTATGTCATTGGAAAGCCAAAGTTTATTTTATTTTACTTTACTTTTATTTTTTTAATTGAAGTATAGTTGATTAACAATGTTGAGTTAATTTCTGCTGTACAGCAAAGTGATTCAGTTATATATATATATATATATATATGTATATATATACATTTTTTTTTGCGGTACGCGGGCGTCTCACTGCTGTGGCCTTTCCCGCTGCGGAGCACAGGCTTCGGACGCGCAGGCCCAGCGGCCATGGCTCACGGACCCAGCCACTCCGCGGCATTTGGGATCTTCCCGGACTGGGGCACGAACCCACGTCCCCTGCATCGGCAGGCGGACTCCCAACCACTGCGCCACCAGGGAAGCCCTATACATTCTTTTTTTATATTCTTTTCCATTGTGGTTTATCATAGGATATTGACTGTGGTTTATCATAGGATACTGTATAGTCCCTGTGCTATACAGTAGGACTTGTTGTTTATCCAGGAAAGCCAGGGTTTAAAGTATGGCAACATGAGAGTGACTGGCATCTAGGTGGATGGTTGCCGAAGCTCAAGGAATGGATGAGGTTGCCTGGAGAGAGTGTTGAGTGAGAAGAGGACCAAGACAGAGCTCTGAGGAGAGCCTCCAAGTAGAGGGCAGAAAATAGAGGAGGAGATGCCAAAGGATGCTGAGGGGGAGTGGCCAGAGGAGTGGGAGGAACCCCAGGAGAGCGCATTACCAAGGGAGCAGGCACAGGGTCAGATGTGGCTAGGAGACAAGGCAAGGAAAGGACTATGAAGCATCCCTTGTTTAGCTCTTGTGACCTTGACACAAGCTGCCTGTGATGTGGTGGAGGCAGAAACCCAATTGCCAAGGTTTGTAGAATGTGTAGACTACAGGGCAGATCAAAACCCATCAATGGCTCATGAAACGAGTTCAGAGTGTAGATAGCAGCATTTTGAAGTAGAATGAAATAAAATGAAAAAGAATGAAGTAGAAATTGTAGTGGGGGAGAGGGAGGGAGGGGAGGAGGGGAGAGGGAGAGAAAGCATTATGGTGTAAAATGTAAAATATATTTCTTTGAGTCCCAGTCAAAAATGCTAAAATCCCTGATATAGGATATGTGCCCATGAAGGTCAAATCCTAGAGACTTGTGAATGCCAGACTGGTTTTGAACCTCACCCTGCAGGCCATAGGGGGCCATGAAAGCTTTGTGGGTGGAGAAGGCAACTCTGATTTAGCCACAGATGTGCATGACTTGGAGAAGGCAGGGGGACTGTTGAGGAAGCTCTTTGAATAAATAGTAAGGAGAGCCTATTGCCACCAGGGGCCAGTGGGGTAGAGCTGAAGGGAAAGATGAAGGGAAAGAAAGCCCTTCCTTTTTGTAGGCAGATGTCCCTGGCCCATGATGCCCTTTGGGAATTTGGAACAGGCTGGAAGCCCATAAACTTTAGCTCCCATCTGAGTTTCAGAAGCTCTGCCCAGAGAATTTCCTGGTGGTCCAGTGGTTAGGACTCCGCGCTTCCACTGCAGGTGGCCTGGGTTCGATCCCTGGTCAGGGAACTAAGATCCCGCATGCTGCGTGGTGTGGCCAAAAAAATAAAAAAGAAGAAACTCTGCCCAGCCTCGCGCTGGCTGGTGGATGGGGTTGGTGGCAAGGTGTGGGGAGCAAGAGGCTTGAAGCACTGAGTCTGTGGGTCATGGAGGTGAGGAAAGGGAGGAGTCCAGGTGACTTTGGTAACTGCCAAGGTGGAGTTGGGGGCTGGGAGCTGTTCATGTCCCAAACTATATCAGAGTCACAGCTTAACAGGAGATTGCGTGAACATGAGTTGGGTTTTAAACAGAACTCAAAGTCATGGATCCATCCATCAATCCGTCCACCCAGGAACATGTCTTGGACCCGTGAGTAGGGGGATACCCAGGAGCTTGGTCAGGCCTGGCTGGGGGGATTTGGGAGCTGGAGCAGCAGGAGTGGTTGGGACAATCAGAGAAGCAAGGATGGGGCTTGGTGTCCTCCATCTCAAGGGCCAGGTCTTTTCCTCCCAATCCTGGAGTCTGTTCTGCCTTTCTCCACCTCCCTTTTCCTACTCTAGAGGTTAAGAACAAGGGTTTGTAGTCAGACAACAGTCTTTATCATTAACTGTCTGACCTTGGGCACCTCTCTGAGGTTCCCATCAAGTGCAAGATGGAAATTAAACCTACTTCATAGGACGATGGTGATGGTAACATGAAATAATACATTTGTGGTCTTAGCACGGTGCCTAGCACGTACATGGAAGGGGTGCTCTAAAGGGAGCTACAAAGATGCTGATGAAGAGCAGTAAGAATCTGGGCTTCCCCTCCCCTGAAGACATGCTCTCTCCCTGGTCTTGCCACCCCCTACTCACCTCTCTGCCCTTCCTTTTCTCTATCTTCCATGTAGAAACACTATGAGTTGTTCTCTACCATAGATGACATTGTGCTGACTATCCTTATCTGTGAACTTCTCCTCGGCTGGTTAAATGGCTTCTGGATTTTCTGGAAGGTGAGATCCTGGGCCCTCCCTGCCATCACATCTATTCCTCCTTAGGGACAGCACCCCACCCCATCCCCATCCCCATCCACCTGGCCCTGCAAGGTGCACAGGGGGACGGGTGTGTGTGCATGTGTGTGCATGTGTGCTCATGCAGAAGGAGAAACTAACTACTTCTGAGATGTCTGTGATGTGGCAGAAAGTAATTTGTACTAGAAGTGCAGCCTCCCAGGGTTCCAGTTCCTGACCCAGCCTTCCCTAGTTCTGCAATCCTGGGCAAACCTTGATTTCCTTATCAGAGAAATACAGTTGAGAGTACCCACCTTAATTTACAGGGTTCAAGAACAGGGGTCAGTAAAGATTTTCTGTAAAGGGTGTTGACCTTAAGAATAAAACAGTTATTTTACCAGCAAAAAAGGGTTTATCTGGGAATAGCAGAGGAATCGCAAATCAGGACTAGCAAACGACAGCATAAGCCATAGACTAGTCCAACAAACCATTGAGAGGAACCTTATTTTATAGAGAAAAAGGAGGAAGTTGGGAAGGGTTGTTTTGAACCAAAATCTACTGGCGAAAAGTGAGAGTTCAGGGTGATGATGGTCTCTCATTGGCTGAGTTGCTGGAATAGTTGATTTCTTGCAGGAGATGCAATGTACATCTTTTCCTGTTGGGGCCTGTAATTGATGATTCTTTCCCCTTTGGGATTTTTCTGTTCAAGTCTGTAATTGACAATTCTTCCTGTAATTGACATCTAGTGATACTGCGTGAGAGCTCCCCCTTTTGGCCTCCCAATTCCATTGTAGTGAGGTTTCCCTTTATTAATTTTCACAAGGGCCAGATAAATATTTTAAGCTTTGTGGACCATACAGTCTCTGTTGCAAACACTCACTTCTGCTGTGAGAGCACAAAAGCAGCCATAGACAGTACATAGACAAATGAGCATGGCTAGGTTCCAAATCAGTTTTATTTGTGAATACTAAAATTTGAACTTTATGTAATTTTCACATGTCACAAAACATAAAACCAAAAATATATATATATATATAAACCATTCTAAACCTAAGGGTCTTTAAAAAGAGGGGCTGCTGGTCAATTTGGCCCTTGGGCTATAGTTTGCCTACCCCTCTTCTGGAGGGTATCAAAAAGCTGTCTGAGTGGGAACAGATCTTAACATTACATAAAATGAGACAAAGACTCAAATTCTTTGTTTCAATAGGACTTATAGAGTTAAGGGATTTCTGGAGTCAAGGGATTTATCTTGCCTTTGGGCATGTGCAAGAAGAGGCTTTGAAAAGAAACACCTATCAGATTTTTATACCTTTCATAAAAAGGAATCGTCATTTAAATACCTTTACCAGGAAAACCAATTAGAATTACAAGCTTTCCAGGGGTTAGAGGTGTCACTTCATAGAACACAGAATGTAGAACCTAGAACAATATTTCTGAAGTCCAGATATATATTTTTTAATACATTTATTTATTTATTTATTGGCTGTGTTGGGTCTTCGTTGCTGCACACGGGCTTTCTCTAGTTGCGGCGAGCAGGGCCTACTCTTCGTTGCGGTGCACAGGCTTCTCATTGCGGTGGCTCCTCTTGTTGCAGAGCACGGGCTCTAGAGCACAGGCTCAGTAGTTGTGGTGAACAGGCTTCGTTGCTCCGCAGCATGTGGGATCTTCCCGGACCAGGGCTCGAACTCATGTCCCCTGCATTGGCAGATGGATTCTTAACCACTGTGCCACCAGGGAAGCCCCAGATGTCTTAAAGAATGCTTTGTGAAAACAACACTTGGGAGGATGTTTATTAACAGAAAATAGAATAGGATGGTGCATATTTACATGTCTCCACACTGGAGAGGAGAATAGGTACCATGCTTTTTGTGAACATTTCAATGCACCACTTTTTCAGAACTAGCTCTAGGTTACAGGCAGACATCTGTTGCATGAGAGAGAACATTTCTTCCTTCCTGTAGACGTGAGATTTCTTTTGCTACCGGCCAGGGTTCTTGGCCTCCTTAATTAATAGAAACTGATCAGAGGCCAGACAAGAAATTCAGGCAAGGCTTTATTGGGGCCCCTGCTGCAGCAGCGGGGAGAGAGAACAAGTAACAAGTTCCCTTGTCCACTCTCTTCAGAGGGGGGATGAGCTTGTGGCTTGGGTGGTTTGCCCACCCCTTTGGTGATGTGTGCAAGGGGCATGCACAGTACCCTGCTTTTGATCCCAACCCCCTACCTTTGCTCCCTGCTCTTCAGAAGTGGCATTTGGACCTTTTGTATCTTTTTGTCCATAATTTGCCCCAGCTGCTCATGCATGCAATTATTTTTAGTCCCTTATAGTTTCTTTGTATTTTGTTGCTCCAGGAGTCTTGTATCAGGTGCAGGCACTGCAGCCAAGGGTCCCAGGTCCCAGCCTGTCTCACTTTTAGCAGCAGTTAGGAAGGCCTGCACTTTCAAGGGGCCTGCACTTTCAAAGCTAAGCTCTGTTTCATTAACACAAGAGAACTGGAGCAAGCTTGAGAATCTTCTGTTCTTCCAAGCCACTCTGCTTGTCCTCTCAAGGGCAAGATTTCTCAGCCTCGGCACAGTTGACATGTTGGCCTGGATAATTCTTTGTTGTTGGGGGACTGTCCTGTGCATTGTTTAGCAGCATTCCTGGCCTCTACCCATTAGATGCCATTAGCACCCTCCTACCTGTGACAATCAAGGATGTCCCCAGACATTGCCAGATGTCCTCTGGAAGGCAAAACCACCCTCCAGAACTAATGGCTGAGAACTAATGTCCCAAGCCCTAACATTCATCTGAGGCTAGCCTCCCAGGGCCAAAAGCCAGGGCTTGTTAGAGGCCCTCTGCTGTCTCCTTCCCCACCCCCAACCCCTCCCCTGGTCCCAGTGTACAAGGACTGCTCCCTGTTGAATGGGTAGATGGAAAGGGAGAATGCAGGGGAGGGAGGAAAGTCTGCAAGTTAATATCTCAAATATTACCCAGGCACGTGGGGCTCCCCAGAGTTTTGCCCCTAGTGCCCCCTTTTCCGTGGCCCTTGTGTGGCTCCTCCCTCTCCTTACCTCCATAGCCTATTAATTACTATTTCACCACCTAAATATTTCTCAGATTTCTTGCTGCCTCTGCATCTCTGCTATCCCTGTTCTAGCTCTTACCTTGTCTTCTCTCACCAGGATGTTGCTATGGCTTCCTGTGTACCCCACCTGCCATCAAAGTAATTTTCTGAAGGCCCAAGACAAAGTACCTTAAACTACTCCAGTGGCTCCCTATTGTTTCTAGGATCAGGGCTAAATGCCTCACTGTGCTTAAGGCCTTCCATGATGTGGCTCTTGCTTGCTTTTGCAGCCTCATCACTCCTGGCTTTACCCTTGGGTATTCCAGCTACATCAAGCTGCTTGTAGTGGCATTCCCCAACACACACTTTCAAGTGCCTGCACACACACACACACACATACACACTGCTGTTTCTCACCTCATGCCCATGCTGACCCCTAGTCTATAAAATCTCTTTGCCACTTACTCACTTGCTTTCCTCCTACTTACAGCTTAAGACTCTTGCAGATGTTTTCTCTTCCAGGAAGTCTTCCTGTCTCTCCCAGGCTAGGTTAGTTGTTGCTCTGTCTCCCTAATGCTTTGTACTCACCTCTCACCTGGAGTTAAAACTTACTGTCTGGGGCTTCCCTGGTGGCGCAGTGGTTGAGAGTCCACCTGCCGATGCAGGGGACAGGGGTTCGTGCCCCTGTCCGGGAAGATCCCACATGCCGCGGAGCGGCTGGGCCCGTGAGCCATGGCCGCTGGGCCTGCGTGTCCAGAGCCTGTGCTCCGCAATGGGAGGGGCCACAACAGTGAGAGGCCCGCGTACCGCAAAAAAAAAAAAAAATTACTGTCTATCCACCTCCCTCAAAATAGTCTGTGAGCCAAGCAGGGCGAAATCCTGTATCTTCAGGATCTGATTTGAGGTGTGGCATATAGTAGGAGCTTAATACTGAATGGATAGAGGGATGGATCTGTAGACAGGCAGACTTGTGTCTCCTTGTGTATGTTTAGGCACCAACACTTTGAATGTGAAACGCAAGGAGGGCTTGTGTTTATTGGACTGCCTAATAAATTTAAGAACTTTTTCTCCATTAAAAATCATTTTCTTTTTGAATATTTAATGCAGCTACATAGGGCTTCCCTGGTGGCGCAGTGGTTGAGAGTCTGCCTGCCAATGCAGGGGACATGGGTTCGAGCCCTGGTCTGGGAAGATCCCACATGCCGCGGAGCAACTAGGCCCGTGAGCCACAACTACTGAGCCTGCGCGTCTGGAGCTTGTGCTCCGCAACCAGAGAGCCCGTGATAGTGAGAGGCCCGCGCACCGCGATGAAGAGTGGCCCTGGCTTGCCACAACTAGAGAAAGCCCTCACACAGAAACAAAGACCCAACACAGCCATAAATAAATAAATAAATAAAATTAAAAACAAAAAAAAGTTCTCTTAATGCAGCTACATATTGGTCAAAACTGTATTGAGAGACTGTCATATAGAATGAAGTAAGTCAGAAAGAAAAAAACAAATATCATATATTAACACATATATGTGGAATCTAGAAAAATGGTATAAATGAACTTATTTGCAAAGCAGAAATAGAGTCACGGACGTAGAGAACAAACGAATGGATACCAAGGGGGGAAGCGGGGGTGGGATGGATTGGGAGATTGGGATTGACATATATACACTACTATGTATAAAACAGATAACTAATGAGAACAGACTGTATGGCACAGGGAACTCTACTTGGTGCTCTGTGGTGACCTAAATGTGAAGGAAATCCAAGGAAGAGGGGATATATGTGTACGTGTGGCTGATTCACTTTGCTGTACAGCAGAAACCAACACAATACTGCAAAGCGACTATACTACAATTAAAAAAAAAAAAAGACTGTACTGAGAGGCACACACAGAATTCTTGTTCCCACTCCTGACCTTTCTTCCCTTTCCCTCACCCCCACCCTCTTCAGATAATCTTCGTTATTTATAATCTCGTTTATCCTCCTAGTGTTTATTTTGCAATCATAAGCAAATATGTACATATTTTTAGTCTTCCCTTTCCTAACAGTAGCATACTGTAAACACTGTTCTGCACTTTCCTTTTTGTCACTTAATGGATCTTTCTGTATCAGTACATGGAGACCTTTCTTATTATCCTATACTCCACTGAATGTGCAGTAGTTTATTCAACCAGTGTCCCAATTGCTGAACACTTTGGTTATTTTCAGCCTTCTACAAATGCCATTTTGTACTTGTACTAGAGTTTGTGTGGGTCGGATTTCGAGAAGTGGGATCACTGGTCAAAGGTAAATGCGGATTGTTTATTAGAGCAAATTCTCCTCTGTAGTGGTTGTGCTCAAATTTGTCATACACATGAGCTTCCTTCCTCCATCCCCATTCTAAAAGAGTTTGTGCCATATTGGACAAAGGGCTTGCAAAATGTGCCTTTCTTCTGCAGTGAGAGTTAGTTCACCTCTGACCTGGCTATTGAAGCACTGTTCCTTAATGTTTTAATCAGTATTTATTTTCATTTTATTGTTAATTGTAGTGTGTGTCACACAAAGCTGGAGCATCCAAACACTCTCAGGTCACCTAACTGCAGGGCAAGGCCATTGTCAGCAGCGCAGTAGCCAAGGTGGGCGCTCAGCTTAGGAACTGGCTGTGTATATATGAGAGACTCCACTGTGTGCTTCAGACACTGCACTTGGCTATTGACACATGTATGAGACAGCGAGCGCATGCATGTTCTGTGGCGTGTTTGGGGCGACAGCAGGATGAGTAACAGCAGTGGATGGCAGATGACTGGCCCTGCTTCGAGAGGACCACTGAGTCCCCCATCCTTGGGGTGTACGGAGGGCAGACCCAGGATGAACCCATGGGCTGGGCCTGACAGACCCTGCTGGGGCTGGCCCACCCCCCAGGACGGCTGGAACATCCTCAACTTCCTTATCATCTTTATCTTGCTCCTGGGGTTCTTCGTGAATGAACTCAGTGCCATCTCTATCACCTACACCCTCAGGTAAGCTGGGAACTCTGAGAAAAGGAGGGACCTGTCTGGACCCTGGGAAAGAGAGGAAGGGGTTTTTACCAGGTGGGGATCAGCTCTGCCTTTCTGGGCAGGTGGGGGGATGGTGAGGAGGAGGGGTCTGGGAAGGGCCGAGGGGCACCCCTGAGAGGCTCTGCCACAGGGCACTTCGTCTGGTGCACGTGTGCATGGCAGTGGAGCCCCTGGCCCGGATCATCCGTGTCATCCTGCAGTCAGTGCCCGACATGGCCTACATCATGGCGCTCATCCTCTTCTTCATGCTGGTCAGTGCCCTCCCCTGCCCCCGGCTACTCCCCTTCCCTGAACAGGCCCCTAGGTCCCTGGGGATACAGGGTGTCTGGAGAAGAGGAGAGGCTATGGGCCTGAAGCCCTGTGACTCCCCTGGCAGCTCATTTGCATGGCCTGTCCCTAAGGCCCTCTGGTGAAGTCCGGGCCGGTCTCTGGTCTCTCTGGCAGGTGTTCTCAGTATTCGGGGTCACTCTCTTTGGTGCATTCGTGCCCATGCATTTCCGGAACATGCAGGTTGCCCTGTATACCCTCTTCATCTGCATCACCCAGGATGGCTGGGTGGACATCTACAGTAACTTTCAGTGAGTGCCCATGGGGCTTCCAGGGGAGGGGGGTGGGGCCCAGTCCAGGCAAGCTAGCCAGGGAGGGGCTGGGCTCCCAGGGGCAAAAAACTGACTGGGGAGGGAGACGTGCTGCTCCAGGGCTTGGGATGAGGATGGCACAGCAGGAGGAGGATGCCTGGGGCTTTAAACTGGAGAAAAGCAGGCTCCCTGGAGCTGAGGGCTCTGGGTTTGTAGTCTACTTGAAGAGTCATTCCCAATGAAACTCCACCCATTCAAGGTCCCACTGCAGGCTATTCAGGGAGATTTCTCCCATTATGCTCAGCAGCTGGGCAGCTAGGCCTTGGGCAAGGGAGCAGGTCTGTGGTTGCATCTAGCGCTCCAAGGCAGCCTCCCAGCCCACACTGGAGCCCACCAAACTGACTGCACTCCTGAGAACTTAGGGTCTCATTTATTCATTCTGAGACCCACTGCCCAGGGTCATTATTGGCCACAGATGGCTGCCTGGGTTCTGTTCTTTACCTCTTTCCCATTAAGCCTAAACTCTATTTGTTTCCAGTCCCCTCCAGGGAGTGGGTCCCCCTGACTGATTTTCTTTTTATCTCCTTCGTGTGAGAGTAGAAGCCCAGCTGGTAAAGGGGCTTCTGCACTCATTACCCATTATGATGTAGGCAGTAGAAAAATCATGGAGTGTGCAATAAAGGTGGCCTGGGGTTCTGAGTCTGCTCCACTGCACTAGCCATGCAGCCGTCTGAGCCTCCGTTTCCTCATCTGTCAACTGGGGATTAAAATACATTATTAACCATGTCATGGATTGCTGTGAGAATTAGTAGAGACTGGCACTGTGTGCATGCACATGCACACACACGCATAGCAGGAGAGAGAAAACTATTATTTGGGAAAATATTTTATGGGAGATTTATAATAGGTATTAACAGTAGGTGGGATTTTTTTCCTGTATATTTTCCTTCTGATCTTTCTACAATGAGCTTGAATTACTTTTTATAATAAGAACGACACGACTAAAGAATATAACCAATAGATTAAACTCGGTAATGCTGACGTACAAATCCCCACCTTGCAGGGCTGGCTTGAGGACCGCCCACTGTCTGGCAGTACAGCTGGCGCTCAGTAAAGAGCAGCTGCGGGAACAATTAGGAGTAAGGCATTAGAGCTCCACAACAGCAGTGAGGCAGCAGAAGTCCCAGCGGGCCTTGAGATAATTTCCCCATCTCATAGATGAGGAAACTGAGGCTCAAAGGGCCAGGGAGGTGATAGGGCCCCTGACTGCCATCTCCAGGATGGAGACAAGGGAGTACGCAGTGGAGATTGGGGGCGCCATCTACTTTGCCATCTTCATCACCATCAGTGCCTTCATTGGCATCAACCTGTTGGTCGTCGTGGTCACCACCAATCTGGAGCAAATGATAAAGGCAGGCGAACAGGGGCAACAGCATCAAATAGTCTTCAGTGAGGTGAGTGAGATGGGGAGGGCAGAGGGGGGTGAGGCAGAGTGTATATGAGTGCTGAATTGAGCGTGTGTGTTTGTGCGCGCGCGCACACTCGAGGGCCTGAAGAAAGCCAAGCCTGAGATGCGGAGGCAGCATTGCCCACGGCCAACTCACCAACGGGGGCTTCTGAGGAGTGTGGAGTTCCTAGGTGTCTTGTTCTATGGCAACTAAAATCTAAGCAGCTGAGTGACCTTAGGGCGTTTAACCAATCTAAGCCTCAATTTCTTTTCCTGTAAAATGAAAATAATTATAGTACTTCATAGGGCTATTATGATAATTTCATGGGTAAACGAACAGTACTTGGCACATACTAAGAACTCAATAAATATTAGCTATAGTGTTATTCATTCAGGGGTAGAGCTTCCGAAAGGCTGGAGAGTGTAGGGTGGAGTATTGCCTAAAGTGTTGAGGGCTGTGGGCTGTGACTTGAGAGTAGATAGGGTTTCAGAAGTTTGCTGGGTAGGATTTATCAGGAGTGAAATGGTGGGGGAAGCACTAGGTTTTGAAAAGGGGTGAGAATTTCCAAAAAGGTGAGGGATGGGCTCGCGCATTTCAAGTTAAGCTCCCACAGCAAAGGAGAGAGCCTAAGATTGGTTAGAGCTGAAACAAGGGGCGTTAGAACCCTGGTGACCTGAGACTCATCCTCCCTGAAGCCAAGCAGGAAGGGGCAAGGGGAGGGGGTGCCGGCTGAGCTGTCCTTCCCTCTCCATTTCCCCCTCCCCAGACAGGCAGCGAGGAGGGAAATGGGAATAACGAGCTGCCGCTGGTGCACTGTGTGGTCGCCCGTTTGGAGACATCTGGCGTCCCCCAGGAGCCGTTTATGGGGGGCCTCCCGACGAACCTCTCAGAAAACACATTCGACAACTTCTGCTTGGTGCTCGAGGCAATACAGGAGAACCTGATGCAGTACAAGGAGATCCGAGATGAGCTCAACACGTAGGGCGGGTACTGGGGGTACCCTCGAGTCTCGTGAGTCAGGGCTGAGTGGAGCCTCAGATTCTTCTGGCCTCACGCCCTCACCATTTTTTTTCCTTTGCGGTACGCGGGCCTCTCACTGTTGCGGCCTCCCGTTGCGGAGCACAGGCTCCTGACGCGCAGGTTCAGCGGCCATGGCTCACGGGCCTAGCCGCTCCGTGGCATGTGGGATCTTCCCGGACCGGGGCACGAACCCGCGTCCCCTGCAGCGGCAGGCGGACTCTCAACCACTGTGCCACCAGGGAAGCCCACGCCCTCACCATTTTATCATGCGGACCCTGGGGCCCAGAGAGGTTAAGTGAATTGTCCAGGTTTCCCCAGCCTGTCGGTGAGGGAACTGGAATCCAGACCTCCCGGTTCCTCGCATCTCACAAGAGCCTTAAGCCTCGGCCTGGGTCTCTCTCAGAGTAAAGGGAGAGGGCGAAGGGGGCTGGACACCAGGGAAAAGATGGGAGGGCAGCCTTCCAGCCCTCACCCTCGGAACGCACTCACCTCTCCGCCCTCAGGATAGTGGACGAAGTACGCTCCATCCGCTTCAACCAGGAACAGGAGGAGGAGCTGATGCACAGGCACTTGTCGTGGAGCCCGTCGAGGGCAAGCGGGTCCTCCATAGCCACCCGTGAGATGACTTGCCAGCAAGACTTGATCACTGCGCTCGTCAACAGGGAAAAGGTGCAGCTTCCTTCCCCTACCCAATGGGTACTCAGCTCGCCACGCCACCCAGCTCAGCCTCAACCCCATTAGTCAAGGCCTCTGTCTATTCCAAGATCTGGTCCGCCCCCTAGACTCCCAAGCACCCCAGCAGTCACCGCCAATCTGGTTAGGTTCCAACTTTTACTTCTTCGGGAGGCCCCGCCCCTCCCATAGGGCTCCAACCACTGAGCCATCTTGGTCTTCAGCACCGTCAAACCTACCCTTTCTTAGTGAGACTTGAGCGGTTCAGTTCCTGCTTAGTGGCAGATACTCAGGCCCACTGGGGGCATAGGACCCCCAGGTCCTGTCTAGGGTGCATAAGAGGAGCAGCCTCCTGAGGGAGGAAGATTCTATGGAGAAAAAGTCACACTCCCACATTATTTAGTTTCTTTCTGCTTCCCACACCATCAGACTGGGAACCTTGTGAATGTCCACGGCCTGAGCTCCCACAGTCAGAGAGCAGACTCGGCAGGCTAGAGTTAGACGTGAAGGACTTCCTGCCAGGCCTGGATGAACAGCTGTTGAGCTGAAGGAGGGGAGTAAGGGGGCATCTGCCATGTCAGGGTGGGGGCATTGACAAGAAGACCTCTTGGTTTGCAGGTTCAGGAATCCAACACAAATGTACTCCTTAACAAACACAAGTTGAGCCGCTGAGAGGGCAGGACGGTAGCCAACGGGCATGAGCACACACACCCAGCCACTGCATCTTCTGCGTCACTAGCATGACTTGGCACATCCTGGCCTGAACCCATCCTCTCCCTTACCCCCCGGGCAGATGCCTGGGGATGGAAGGGGGCAGCATCTCTAGGGCTTGTGCCTGGGAGCCCCAGGTCCAGAGGAGCCGGGATGGAGAAGGATGCTGGATGAGAGTGGGAGCCCTACCACAGGATGAGCACAGAAGGGGGTGCTGGCCAAGGCAGCCAGGATTTGCCCTAAGGATGGGCATCCCTGGTATCCCGCTAGACCAGAACTAGATGGAGTCTAAGTGGGCCCAAGCACCAAGAGAAGAAAGGTGAGGCCAGTGGGGCCAGGTATCTGTATCAGCAATAAACTTTTGTGTTGGGACCAATGTGTCTGACTGGTGGATCTCCAAACCCTTGAGGCAGCCTTGCCCCTCAAGAGCCTGTTTGTCCAATGGGAGAGTCACTGGCTGTCCTCCAGAGCTTCCAGTCTAATGGGAGAGAAAATCCACACCCTGAAAATTTTTGACTTAACGGTAGAGATGTAATCCCTGCCCTCAGGGTCCTAAATTCTGGGGGTGAAAATCTGGTCCTCACAGTTCCTCACAGTTGGGAGTGCCTCTCTTATGAAGGAGACGCCCTACCCTCTCTCTGTGTCTGAAGGTGTAGGAGACTGGTCCTCATTCTGGGGAGTTCTAGTCTGATGGGGTCACCATCGACCAAGTCATGCAGGTACAGGAAGCTCTATCCTGGATCAATGGAGAATGGCTGGGCGAAGTGTGGGTCCTGGCAGGCTCTCTGGGGAAGAAGAGCACTGAAGCTTCCTGGAAGGCATCAGGAGGAATTTGAGGGTCAGGTGGATGAAGTCCGGTGGAGAACTTGGGACCTGTGAGACCTCTTTGGGAGCTTCATACAAAGACCATCGAGAGCCACAGCAGGTCCTGAGCTAGGCAATGCAGAGTCTGAGAAAGCTGTGGCAGTCGTGGGCACTATGAAGAGCTGCCTCGGTGGATTCTCATCCTTGGGCAAATCACTGGGCCTCATTTTCCCCATCTGTGCAATCGGGAGAGGATAAGATTGAGCACTAGCTCTAAAATCAAACGGCCAGCACTCAGCCCCAGAACTGGGAGACTGATGAGATCAGCTGTACGGTTGAGACTCAGGTTCCCTGATGTTGTGCGAAGGGAAGGCTGGAAGAGATGTTGTGTGAGAGTTCTGCCCAGCTGTTCAGCAAAGACTGACAACTAGGGGCCTTGGGGATATTCACCAGTTGGAATGGGAATCCCCAGAGGCCCACTGATTGCAGGTGACGGGAAACTCCACCCTTCATCCCCTCCCACTGGCATTGCTTCCAGCCCTGAAAAGCCCCCTGGGGCCTGCTGGGAAGAAGTCTGGACAACTGGGGCAGGGGTGGTGCACTCAGCAGGCAGGTGAGAGGTGGCACCCCAGCAGTGCTTCACTGTCTTGGAGTGCTATCTGTTCCCCTGTTTGGGCCAAGACTCCAGGACCATCAACCAGCAGAACGATGGGCAGCCAGTGGCTTTTGCTGCTTCTGCTGCTATTTATGGGGAATGGAGCCCTCAATCTGCCTGGTGAGTAGCCACATACACCCTTTCCATCCATCCTTCTCTGGGGGCTCTCACAGCCTTCTTCTGGCTCACCAGGGAGGGGAAGAAGGTGGTGGAAGATCAAGTAGTATCCCCAGGAAGATCTCATGTGAGCACAGCCATTCCCCAACCCACCCCTAAATTGTCTGAAAGGCTTGGGGCACCAATGAGCTCGGGGGAAGGAACATGATGGGATGACCTCCAAAGAGCTTCTGGCTTTGCCCATCCATCCTCATCCAGGATGCTGTATTTGTCTGTCTATTCCCTCCATTCTGTCTGTCATCTCAGCTGTCTCCCCTTTTCTGTCTGTCCTTTCCATCTGGGCTGGGCCAATAGCTTGGGGTTTCAGTAGGCTAGTTCCCTCTCAATCTGGCCCAGAACTGAGGGCCCAGGGGCTTGGACCCCTGCTGCCCTCCCCTGCCCTACTCCATCAAAGGTCAGCCGCCACCCCCAATGCCTCACTGAGTCCGATGGAGGAGTGCAGCCCTGGATCCTGAGCTCCTAGGACAATATAGGGGAACATGTTGGGAGGTGGCAGGAAATTGCATGTCTTAGCAATCCCATGAGTCATGACTTTTTCCAAGGCCAGGAGTATCCTTGGCAAAACACCCAGGAAGCAGATAGCAGTTTTGGTGAGAGGCACAGAAGGGGATAATTATTATCAATAGCAGTTTCTACTTATTGAGCACCTACTGTATGCTAAGTACTGTGCTAAGTGCTTTACGTGCATTATCTCATTTAATCCTCATGACCACCAGTGAGGTAGGTATTGTTTTCACTGCTGTCTTACAGTTAAGGAAACCGAGACTCAGAGACATAAAGTGATTTGTCCCCTCATCAGAGCTGGGAGTCTGTCCCAGGTCTGACTTTAGAGTTCAGGCCACATTCCATTGCTTCTCAAAGGAGCTGCTGTCGGCAGGAAACTTCAATATCACATAAATGTCAGTTCTTACCAAATCTTTAATTGTGACACACTTCCAATCAAAATCCTAACAGGGTTTTTTGTAGAAGTTGATACGCGGATTCTAATACACATAAGGGAGAACAAAAGGCCAGCAACAGCCAAGATAACTTTGAAGAGCAAGATGGGAGACTCACTCTACCAGATACTAAGACTTACATTAAAGTAAGATCATGTGGTGGTGTTGCAACAATAGACAAGCAAACCAATGGAATAAAAGAGCAGGGAAATCAGTCTGGATGCGTAATAACAGGTAGCATCACAAATTGATCAGTGGGAAAAGGATGGATTTTTCCATAAGGGGGCAGGGACAACTGGTTAACCACATGGAAAAAACATAAAATCAGATCCAGTGGAAACATCTCTTCCCGCACATAAAAACTCGAGACTCCCGTAGCAAGACATCTGTTCATTTCAGCCTGGAATTTTGTTGCAAACAGACCCACGGATCACTAGAGTTTAGAGGACTCTTGCGATATTAAGCCCAAGTCCCTCACTGTGCTGAGGGGGATGTAGAAGCACTGAGAGTGTGGGGGGGTCTTCCCCAAGACTACACAGCAAGTCAGTAACAGAGCCAGGTCTAGAGCCTAGATCCCCCACTCTTTCCGTGCGTCCTGGCCAGCACTCCTGCTCTATTGTGACCCCTTAGCTCTATTCAGGGCTAGAAGAAAGTGGGAGGCGGAAGGAGCAGATGCCAGATGGGGGCGGGGTCAGGGAGAAGGATCAGTGCCTCTTTGGAGCTAGGTTGTAGGAAGGACAAGCCCATCACCTCCAGTTTTCTAAACTAGTCCTTTGACAAAGACCAAGGTTGCAATGACAGGGCATCAGGTGATGCGCCTATTTCTGCCCATTGCCCAGGGGGAAGAGGAAGGTTTTCAAGGGATCCAGCTCAGTGTAGCTGATTTGGGCCTTTTTCTCTAGAGAGAGTGGCTGGCTTGGACATGAGAATGAAGCAATGTCTTTGTGAGGCAGTGCAGCGTGGTAGGGAAGACATTGGGCTCTGGGATCTGATGGATCTGATTTCAAATCCAGTGCCACCACTTCCTGGCTGTGTGACCTTGAACAGATGCCTTCACCTGTCTGAGCCTCAGTTTCTTCATCTGATAAATAGAAATAATTTTCCTTACTTCAGGGTGGATGTGAGGATTCAGTGCACCAACACTTGCACATTGGAACAGCACCTTACTCAGACAAGGTGAAAAACCAAAGGTTGTCAAAATTATCTTTGACTGCTATTGCACTAAATGAAGCACTTGGCTTTTGATGAGGGGTCACGTTGTAAAAAAAAAAATTGTGTATCTTTAAATATTAGAATCATGTTCAATGCAGTAGGAAACACATCAAAAAAGCCATCGAGAAATCAAAGATCAAGTGTGATGATAGATTTCCATCTTTTTCTGACTCTGTCTCTGTAATAATTCTTGAGTGGAATGAGACATAGTTGCCTGATTTAGTTAAATTCGCTCTCCCTGGCATGCATCAGCTGAGATCTATTAGCACAGAGCTGGCACATAAATGAATGCGCGCCAGTAATAATGTAGTTGGTGTTTTGTTTTTTGTTTTTGTTTTTGGCTGCGTTGGGTCTTTGTTGCTGTACGCAGGCTGTCTCTAATTGCAGTGAATGGGGGCTACTCTTCATTGCGGTGCACGGGCTTCTCATTGCAGTGGCTTCTCTTGTGGAGCACGGGCTCTAGACGCGCAGGCTTCAGCAGTTGTGGCACGTGGGTTCAGTAGTTGTGGCTCGCAGGCTCTAGAGCGCAGGCTCAGTAGTTGTGGCTCACAGGCTTAGTTGCTCCACATCATGTGGGATCTTCCCAGACCAGGGCTCAAACCCGTATCCCCTGCATTGGCAGGTGGTTTCTTAACCTCTGCGTCACCAGGGAAGTCCCATGTAGTTGGTGTTGATATCATTTTTTTTAATCTTCCAATAAGGATATTTGATAAAGTGAGAACATCTGAGAAGAACTCTGGATTGGTGGAGGGAATGGGTATATAGGTTTCTTTTTGTTTGTTTTACAGGCATTATGACAACCTGGGGTCAGCTACAACATCTTCCACTAAAGACTATGGAACTGTGGGAACTATAGAGTGTTCCTCAACAATTTCATCTCCATCCAACAATGGGAGAGACAATGGCCCTGCAGTTCCACCTAACACCTCACCAACAACTGGCAGAACAGAACCGTCTGAGTCCCAGCAGCATATCACATCAACTGCTCCTCCAGTTTCACTACCAGCCAGCAGCTCTGCTGGGTCCACTGAGCAGACAACCCCAGCACATGAGACTCAAGAGGAGAGATTAAGTACAGTTATCACCACAACCTCTGAGGGCACAACGCTGCCAAATTCCATGGTGACTTCTACATTGAAGGACCAGGGAGGGACAACCAGAAGCACAGCCTCATCCAGCATGGCCACCTCAGCAAACCCCTCAAAACAGAACCAGTGTGCTCCAGCTGCATCCCCATTCGCATCAAGCTCCGGAGCCAATGGATTGGAGTCATCAGTGGTCGCTGACTCTCCAAAGGTCAGCCACGATCACAGCTCCAACGGCCTTAAACACACCAGGCAATGACGTCACATCGTCGGGGTCCATGAGAACCACTGTCTCTGAGAAGTCAGCTACAACGCTATCCCCCGCAACATTGGACGAAATCACTGATGTGAAAGAATCTTTACCTGTGACAAGCAGTGCAGTTATACCGCTTCGCTAACCATGACCACCTGGGGACAGACATGCCTGGCACTCAGGCAGGGGTAACTACCGCTGTACCCCCAACCCCAATAACAGCCCCCACGATGAGCATGCTGTCCAGAAGACATCACAACACCATCACACAAGCACCTTCCCATCCAGTGGAATCAGCCCCCAGTGCTGGCACTGCAATGGCCCAGTCACCTGAGACAACAGCTGCTCATTCAACAACCCTTATTCCCAGCTCCTCGGGGATGACAAAATCTGCTGCCAGCACTGGAGCCAGTCAAGCCTCCCCTAAACACACCAAGAACAGTAGTCCTGGAGCAGGAGTCTGTACTTCAGATGAATACCCGGCGGACAGGAGAGTTTGTATGTGCAATAACAGCTACTATGCCCATCAGGTAAGTCTGAGGAACTCATGTCAGTACAGCAAAGAACTCTTCACAACTCTCTTCACATCTGAAGGCCCAGATGAACACATGTCCAAAGGGTGTGGGAGGGCCAGTGAGGTTTGGTCAGACATTGACATCTAAAGAGTCCATCTGGGCAGAGGTGATTTCTAGTGAGAGGAAAGGTAGCTGAGCATATGAATTTGTCTTAGTCAATTCAGGCTGCTATAACAAAATACCATGCACTGGGTGGCTTATGAACAGCAGAAACATTTCTCACATTTCTGGAGGCTGGAAGTTCAAGATCAAGGCACCGGTAGGTTTGCTATTAGGTGAGGGCCCATGTCCTGGTTCATAGAGAGCTGTCCTCTTGCTGTGTCCTCACATGATGGAAGGGCCAAGGGAGCTCTCTGGGGTCTCTTTTATAAGGGCACTAATCCCATTCTTAAGGGCTCCACCCTCATGACCTAATCACCTCCCAAAGGCCCCACCTCCTAATACTGTCACATTGGACATTAGGATTTAACATATGGATTTGGGGTGGGGGTGTGTGCAAATATTCAGTATATAGCAGAGGTAGAACGGACAATTCATCAACCCCCAGCCCCCAGGATTCTAATTACTGACTAGAGATTAAGCCTTCCTGGGGGGAGTAGATGATGATCCACCAAAGAAAAAGGCTGTAGCCCCAACACAGGCCTGGAGGGCTAGACAGGGAAACGGAGGCAAAAATCTTGTTGAGGCAAGACCAGTGTGGCTGGGTTCACAGGGTCTCCCTGTGTTAGTAGCAGTACAACTAACTCCCAGGCTCACCCTCTGGCAGGGCAGAAGCTGGGTCCTGGGAACCGAAAAAGATGATGGTGTCCCCCACACATATGCCTCCTACAGTTGAAATAAATCTAACCCCCCAAAAATTTCAAGTTAGCAAAATTCTGATTTTCCTAAAATGACTAGCCTGTTTGTTTTTTTTTTCTTCTTTTGGCTGTGTTGGGTCTTTGTTGCTGCATGGGTTTTCTCTAGTTGCAGCAAGCGGGGGCTACTCTTCGTTGCTGCGTGCAGGCTTCTCAATGCAGTAGCTTCTCTTGTTGCGGAGCACAGGCTTCACTACTTGTGGCTGGTGGGCTCTAGAGCACAGGCTCAGTAGTTGCGGCGCATGGGCTTAGTTCCTCTGTGGCATGTGGGATCTTCCTGGACCAGGGATCGAACCTGTCTCCCCTGCATTGGCAGGCGGATTCTTAACCACTGCACCACTAGGGAAGTCCTACCCTGCTTTTTAAAATATCAAATTTCTTCAAAAAATATTTCCTTGGCATTCCTGCTTTGGTCTGTTGGATAATCCAGCCTTAGGATGAAGCTCCTATTACATTTAAAACTAGGCGGTGCTTAACTTATGGGCCAGTATTTTCCAAAATGTATTTTGTGGGACACCAATGCTATGGGATTTCAATAGACATTACACTAAAACAAAAGGGTTGTATTGTCAAGTATATTTTGGAAATACTGGATTAAACAAAACTGTTTTTTGACTGCAGGACTTTTCAGAGCCTTTAATATTTAGTATTCCACTGTTTACTGTGACTCCTTTCAAAGTCAGATTTTTAAAACAGATTATGGCATGCATTTTCCAAGAGTGTCCCCAGAAACCTCATTCTTAGGAACATTTAAGCAGTACCTTGGAATATACCCTGTTGCCAACGAGGGAGTTCAGATGAAGTTGAGCAGGCTGGGCAAGGTAGAAGTGACCAGGATGACAAGTCTGACCCAGGGGGGCTTTAGTCAAACTCTGGCTCATTAGAGGTTTGTCCCCATCTCAACAAACTCTCCTGGGGAGACCAGGGTTATGTACCCACTTGTACAATGCAACATGTGTCCCTCCACAGAATATAGGAAGTATATCATTGTGTTTTCACACACTGAGAATGAGACACCTTTTCTTTTCGTGTTAACTTTCTTCCCTGTGAGTAAGAACATGGACTCTGCAAGATAGACTGTCTGGGTTTGAATCATGACTCATTTTCTTCTGCTGGAGATAATATGATCACATTAACTTCCGGGCATCAGTTTTTGAGTGTTAGCTATTACTGATATTATTATTTGGCATTCCATATCACAATATACTATTGATTGCAATAGCAGAAAGTTATGTGACTGACTTATACTGCTCCCCTTCCACCAACTCAGGTTGGTACAAAACATCTGCTCTTTTTTTTGGGGGGGGGGAAACTTCCCCCACCAGGGATTGAACCCGGGCCACAGCAGTGAAAGCCTGGAATCCTAACCACTAGGCCACCAGGGAACTCCCAAAGCACCTGCTCTTATATTGCAGCCCATCCCTCTGACCAAACATGCCTTCCAAGATAGAATCAGTGAGCTTTTAAAAAAACGGAAAGGAAAACAAAATCTTTAAATTCAAAGTAATAAAACAAGTCCAGAAATATTTAGTATTTCCATAACATTTTACTTTTTAATGACTAACTATAAGCATTTCATCCCAAATTCAACAGCAAGTGTGGAAAGAGCAGACATAGAAAGAGGGAAGGGTTAAATATTGATATTAGCTTCTCCTTCATCACCCGAAACCACTGGTGCCTGACATGTATCAGGGCACCATGTGGTGCCAGGGGCAGAAAATCAACACTAACTGGCCTGAGGAAAATTAATTAATTATAAAAATTGAAAGCATTAAACAAAATAAAACAAAATTTGTTGCCTCATGAAACTAAGAAATCCTAAAAAGGACTTGAAGACTCTCCCTCATGGCTCTCAAAGGCACTCCCTCCCTCTCCTCCCTCAGTAATGTCTCTTTGGGAGTTCAGGCTTTTATAAGACAGAGCGAGCCATTGATTTCAGACAGTTTAGGTCCCTCAAAAACCCCTAAGGCCCAGGTTACCTGCTGGAATGAGAAGGAAATCAAAGAACAAAACAAATTAATATCTCCAAAAATAATCTGCCAGGCAAGTAACAGAAACCAACGGGGCTGGAGAAGGGGAAACAGGAGAACTTATTACAAGGGCATCTCATGGAGCCCAAGGGTAGCCTCCAACCAGGGTCTCCAGGGACTTGGAACCATGCATGTGGTGGAACCCAGGGCGTTGCCTCTCTCTTCTCTCAATCTTGCTTCTCCCCTTCTGCACCTGTACCTGCTTTGTTCCCTTCTCCACACACTGGCTTGTCCTGCCTCTCAGCCCACGTGGCAGAAAAGGGCTGCCTCACAACTCTCAAGCTTTATACCGCCTCCTTTCAGGCTCAGTTCCTGGGAAAGTGGTTCTGAGTGGATCAGCTAAGTCCAGGAATCAGGGTCCCCCAGTGCAATCATGGCAGAGGGGTCTCACCTCCCGCTGGGGAGAGTCTTCGTTTAAGCGAGTTGTTATGGGTTGGGCTAATATCCCCACAGTGTTTCCTCCACCCAGATTAGAATGCGTACCCTTGCCCATGGCGTCATCCCAGGAGCCTCAGGAGGCCTCTGCCCTGGCTCTTGTCCTCCTGCAGAACTATCCAGGGTGTTGGTGGCCCTGCGCTGCCAGCTGCAGGAAATTGAGGTGGTCCTGAGCAGCTGCTTCCTGAAGACTCGCCACTGGATCCTGGAAGAAGGTGCCTTTTCAGGATCCTCCAGTGTCAGTAAGACAGAGGAGGGTCTTAGTGTCCAGGTCTTCACAATGGAGAAGAAGGAGGGTACCTGTGGACTCCGCCTTTCTGTGAGCAATCTGGGAGGGGCCCTCTGATAGGAAGTTGGGCTGTATGTGTGTTTTGGGGGTGGGACTGGGAAATGAATGATTGGGCACCAGTTGTGACTTTATTTCCATTTAACCGAAGAATAATTATCTGGAATGGAGTCCAGTCTTGGCAGTCAGACCAGTCTTTTTGGGGAAGAGACCACGTTGTCCCCCATCAGATTGGGAATGCCTTTATAAATGGTGCCATGATTGATGGACTGGGAAATCGGTTTCCAAACTTGTCAGCCACAGAATCCTTTAAAATAATCCTTTAAAATAATAACTACTAATAAAATAATCCTTTAAAATAATAACTACCGCAACCACAACCAATATTTATAAATTTCTTACCGTGTACCATGTGCTGTGGGTCAAATTCTTTTTTACGTGCACTATCTCACTAAATCTTCACAATAATCCTGTGAGGTTCCCATTTTACAGATGAGCAATCTAAGGCTCAGAGAAGTTGAGGGATTTTCCCAAGTCACACAGCTAGTTATTAACAGAGCAGGTTTGTGCTCCTAACTGCTCACTGTGCTGTCACTTCCTTTCCTTGGAAGGGATCTTACATAAAAGCCAAATATAAAAATAAATATATAAAAGCAGGGCAGGTCTGATTGAATGGAGTGGGAGGAAGAGTGCCCTGCTGGGTCAGCTTCCCCCTAGCACATAGGTGGGCTTTAATGCCCCTTCAAAGAGGCTCTGGAGCTCCCCAGGCTCACTTTGAAAACTAGAGTTCATTCTAACGGCAGGGTGGGGTGGGTGATTTAGTTCCTCCAGTGTCTTGTTCTGCCACCCACAGAGTCATGGTTTCTCTTGCCTAAGTCATAGAACAGAATCGGTAGTTTCAACATGTAATAGCTAAGTCTTTGGCTCTGCCCCTAGAATTCTCTATCAGTGTTCTTTTTTTAATAAACTGCTTGATTTATAGCAATAAAACAAATCATTTTGATTCCTTTTTTAAAATCCTATGGAAACAATGAAATACCAAAAAGATATCTGAATCTTGGGATAAGGACCAGGACTTGGCAATTTTAACAAGCCCCACAGTGATTCTTTTATTTTTTTCCAAGAGATTCTAAAATGCACATTGAAATTTGAGAACCACTGGCACGGAGTTTAAGAACATGGGCTCTGGGATCAGAGAGATGTTGAATTCTGGCTTTGTTAGTTGCTTTGGGCAAATCTTTTAACTTTCTAAGCCTCAGTTTACTGTTCAGGGAATACCATGGCGGTCCAGTGGTTAGGACTCTGCGCTTTCACTGCTGAGGGCCCAGGTTCAATCCCTGGTCGGGGAACTAAGATCCCGCAAGCCGCATGGCACGGCCAAAAAAAAAAAAACAAACTTCAGTTTACTCTTCTGTAAAATGGGACTAATAACAGAACCCTCCTCAGAGAGTAGTGGTCAGGCCACAGTGCCTGGAATACAACCCACGCTCAGTAAACTTTAGTCATTACTCTTATTTAAATCAACAACTTGAAGCAAATGATGATGGAAGAAAGTGATTCCCCTGGAGATCTGAGAGTAATGGCTGCCTCCCTGTGTCTTCTAGACCAACAACAGCCATGCCCTTTATTCTCTGGAGGCGCAGCTTCTGCAGGTTCACCCTGACTATACCAATGCTGGTTCCACAATGCTCAACTTCAGCTGCACGTACCCTCTGGTGGTAAATGTCAGCCAGACCCACACCTACCCGGTGGTCTTTTTCCTGTGAGTTCTTTTCTGTCAGCTGCCTCTTGGGCTGGACCCTGTGGAGGCTCTCGAGTTCCCACTGCTACCTATAATCCAGGCAAAAGGAGTCAACACCCTCAGGATGTTGCCCCGCCATGCCCACCCATCATAGGTACCTCTTAGATTGAGACTCGGAGTATTACTGGAAGAAAAAGATGTTCTGTGAAGTAATGCATTATGGGTTGTTTATGTAAATTACCTTGAGGTAGGATGGCTCAGATGGCTTCAAGGGTCCTGGGGTCTGGGGATCTGTGATGTGGCCCCTCACTTTTTAGGAGGTCCAGGAGGAAAGTTGGAAGTTTTGCTCCTTCCCTCCCCTAGTTCTCTATGGCTACCAGTGCTCAGTGACCTAGGGTGCAAGGCAGAATGCGAGTGATGCCCCTACCTCTAGGGTTTTGTGGTGAGGGTCTCATTCCCGTCCCTCTCCAGATATATCACTATCCGTATTATGGGCACTGGGAACACCATTGTCATCCTGGGCATCTTCACAGACCCTCAGCTCTCATCTCCACTTGAGAACAAACCAGTTTCCCTTGGCAAGCCTCTCTACGTGGTCCTCAGAGCCACAAGTAGTGGCCCAGACAGATTTGCCCTGGTGGCCAATGAGGTCTTTACCAGCACCAGCTTCTCCAGGACAGGTGCTGTTAAGGCCACCTACTACTTTGTGAAGGAGAGGTAAGTACCTGTTGGACTCTGGTAACCTCTTTTCAGTGCCACACTAGCTCTTGGACTGTAGCTTGTGCTGGATGGTTTTGTACCTATGAGCACAGATCCTGTCACTCTTCTCTGTATCACTGGTACATAGACAGTGGGAGAAAGTAAGTGCTGGGTGAATGTTTGTTGAAAAATATTCAAGTATTATTACCATTCCCATTTTTCAGATGAGTAAATTAAGGCGTTGGGAGATTAAGGTCTGTCCAACATTACAGCCAATTAATGATACTCATTCCTTGTATTCTTTCCTCAAACAATTACTGAGGACCTACAGTGATAAAAGTAAAAAAACAAAAACAAAACTAACATTTCAGGGTGCTATACACTACATAATATATTTGACATTTACTCCATGCCTGACCCTGTTCAAATCACTTCACATATATTAACCCACTTAAGCCTCACAACACACTCTACGAGATAGGTATATTTTTGTTCCCATTTTATAGATAGAGAAACTTCACAACTCGAAGTAGGAGATCTTGCTAAGTTCTGGGCCAAGTCCTTACCCTCAACAGCTCATGGTCTAGGGAAGGAGCTGTGTCTCCTGTCTTCTGGTTGTATTTCATTAATATTAACAAGTCTTCGCAGAACACAGTGAATCATTCATTACCTCATTTATACCTGAAAACAACACTGTGAAGTATTATTTCCCCCACTTTAAAGATGAGGGGATTAGAGAGGGTACAGAGTTTAATGACTAGACCAAGGACATAATGCTGGTCTACTCATGCTCCAGAGTCCTGGTTCTGAAATACCTCAAAAACAGTCCTAGCGTGCAATTCTTCCTTTGTCAGGAGGAAAGAGAACCTAGTGATTAAGGGTATGGGAGGGCACTGCAGCCAGGTTGCTACCTGAAGAAACTTGGACAACCTACTTAACTTCTCTGAGCCTCAGTTTCCTCATCTTTAAAAAATAAAAAGACCATCAAGGGGGGAAACTAGAATGGACTTATTGATGGTGAGTTTGATTCCTGGAATAAAGATCACAGGGTAAAAAAGACTAAATGGGCTTCAGGAAGCACAAGAGACAGAGTTCAGAGGTGACTCCCTAATGCCCACAGGAGGTAGCGTCTGTGTGGCTGGTAACTCAGTGGGAAGATAATTTGCTGTCCCTTAGGCTTTTGCATTGGATGTTTTCTCTTCCTGGAACCCTCAACTCCCTGATACCCATATGGCAAATTCTCATCTCCTTAGTCTTTGCTAAAATGGTACCATTTCAATGAAACCTACCCTGTCCATGCTATGTAAAATTGCAACTACCCTGCACTCATCCAGTCTAGATCCCTATTTCTTTCTTCTATCTACTTATCACCTCCTTTCATACTACATTACATGAGATCATTTATTTTTTTTTATTATTTATTGTCTGTCTCCCCTCACCCACAAGAGAATAGGAGGTTTGGTCTGTTTTGTTCACTCAGTTTTCTAATTCTCCCAAGCACCTAGAACAGGGCCTATGTATAATAGACTTTCTTTCTGCCCATGGACTCTACACCACAGGTCTATCCAAACACTACCAGTTATAGTGAAAGGGTTACATCTAGGTTATTGTTACCTCAAAAAAAGTCACCATGACAATAACGTGAACAGTTCAAGCCTACCTCCGAATCTCTTAGCTCAGAATTTTCTATGTCTACCAGAGTTTGCCACCAGTAACTAAAGTTTCCTTTTCTAATGTGGAGAAGTTACTGCTAATAAGTGATCACTGATAAGCTATGCCCAGTCAAGAAGCAAACTTTATCGAAGGGGAGAGTCTTAGAAAAACAAACAAACAAGAAAATTAAAGGTCATCTTGTCATGATTTACTACCACCACACCATCAAAATAATAATAGAAGAGGGGAAGGAGAAGAAAGGAAAAGACAGAGGGAGAGAAAATGTGTTAGGGAAAGAAAAAGGAAGGAAGGAAAGAGAAAAAGAAAAAAGAGAGGGAGAGAGAGGGAAGGAAAGAGGGAAAGAGGGAAGGAAGGGAGAGAAAGAAAGGAAGGAAGGAAGGAAGGGAGAGAGAGGGAGGGAGGAAGGAAGAAAGGAAGAAAGAGGACGGGGGCAAAACTGTCTTCCTGCTAGCACTGATGTGAGGATGAAATGAAATAATGCATGCAAATTTTCATTATGAGACCCAGCATCTACACCCACAGGACAAGCAAAAAATGGGAAATCAGTGTTTGCCGGGGCTCCTAGCAGTGGGTGACGCTGCCTCTCCCCACAGCTGCCCAGTCAGCAACAGGCTGCTCGTGGGGCCTGCGGGCCAACGGGGCCTCCCTGGAGCTGACGCTGGCCTTCAACCTGTTCCGCTTCTCGACTAGCGATACGCTCTACCTGCAGAGCCAAGTGACCCTGTGTGACAAGCGGGCGGGACGCCCGTGTCCGCCGGTGAGCAGACAGGCAGCCCTAGAGGCTCCGGGCAGTCGCTGCAGCCTCCGCCGGCCGCAGCTCCAGGTGGCTAGCTGAGGAGCCGGACTCCAAGCAATGCAGTCGGGTAGGGACTAAGGAGGGGCCTGCAGGGACTAAGGAGAGGGGGACCAATAAGGGCCTGACTAAGGAGGGGCCTGGAGGGCGGCGGTGCTGGGGATTGGCCTATCCCTCCGGAGGCGGGGCTGAAGGCGGGGCCGAGGGCGAGGGGCCTGTGGATTGACATAAAGGGCAAGATTTTGGAGACCTCACTGGGGCTACCTGGGGGTCTCGGACAAAGGCCCGCCCAGGCTGGGGCGGGAAGAGACCTCGCTACCCTTCTGTTGTGTCCCTGCAGACCTGTAGTCAGAAGAGTCCGCCTGGGAGGAATCGAGCCTGGGAGATCTCAGCTCGGGAGGGTCTGGAGAGCGGCGCTGGCTGGATGGTGTTCGGGCCCATCAGATCAAGTGGTAACTGGATCATATGGGGGGCCTCCTTGACTCCTCTTCCAGTTTTTCCCACTGACCTGCTCTGAGACCCCGACCCTTCACTGAGCCTCCTTCTACCTGTGTGTCCTCAGACTCCTCCCTCAATTCTAGTCCATGTCCTCCCCAAGCCCATATCCTCCTTGGCTCCTCCTTTGCTCTGGAGAGGTCTCCTCCCCTCACCCGGTCCCGGTTCCAGTCTCACTCATTAAGCTTCTCTCCTCCCATTCTCATCTTTCCTGCCACACCAGACCAATCTTCTACCAGTCTGTTTGTCCCTTGTGCCAGTATGCTCTTTGTAAATCCTCCTTGCTGGTCTGAAACCATCTCTCCTTTCTCTCTATTCCCTGACAACCTTCCAAAGCTCTGACCCTTGCGGGAAAGCCTATCTTCTTAGTAATTCCATTCTTTAGAGGCAGAAGGTTCATCATCACACCTTTCTGAGTCCCTGCTTCAACAAAGGGTTCTTTTTGCCCAATCTTTCAATGATGGGAGTGTGCTGACCTGGTACTATCAGGATGCCTCCTTAAGCTTAATCTTTCTTCCTTTGTGGTTTCACAGCCCAGTGCCTCCAGTAGCAGGAGTTTGGCAGGTTGGTACACAGCGATTGCTGTGATAAAGTTCTGATGACTGTGCCAGGGTCTGGGGGTGCACACTGGCTTCTGGAGGGTGCTGGTCTTGGATCTCGTCCCTGCTTAACAGTATGTGACTTGGGAGAGGTCAGTTACCCTAAGTCTCAGCTTCCTCAGCTGTACATGGTAGAGTTGTCATTTGTGAGGTTGTTGGTAGTCATAGTTAGACTTTTATCCCTCATCAGAACCTGAGGCTTTCCAGAAATGATTTAGGGTAGGGGTTGAGATTTCAAGATAGAGGGCCATGAAGATAACAACAAGTGAGAGGGGTTGAGTGGGGTCCACACCGAGATAGAGAGTTCATCTCTGTGTCTCCAACCACCTCCCCCCCAGTCTAACAGAGGAACTGGCACATGGTGAGTCCCAGGAAGGCTTTGTTGAAAAAATGCATGAATGACTTACAAAACAATCCCCGAAGTGGAGTATCTAAGCCTAAAAAGTTTCCCAGGCTCTCAAAGCCACCTAATTCTGCTTTATAATCATTTCTTTCTTTCCTGCAGGATCCTGGATGCCCATCTTTCTTCTGATGGCAATAGGCTGGATGCTAGGATAAAATCCTGCCCAGATACCTGCCCCAACTCTAGTCCTTAGCCTTTAGTTTAGTTGCCTGAGGCAAAGGTAGGGTGGAGGAAGATTTAGGGAGAGACAAGTAGTCTGTCCTCTTGTTAGGGACCAGAGAGGTTGAGGGTGAAGATGGAATCCATGTGTGACCCAACTACTGTCTGGTTAGGAGTGGGACCACTGAGCCTTGGGCAGTGCTTCCTCATCCCACCTTCCCTTCCCATCTCTGGAACTCTTCCAATGGTGGGACTGGGCAGCTCAATATGATAAGGGGCAGGGCAGAGGGTATGGCCAATAAACAGCAGGGAACTTTCCTACTTTGTCTGACTCCTTTTCTGTGTTATCAGACCACAAAGCTTCAAGGCTTTATGAGAAACGGGGTGTGTGTGTGTGTGTGTGTGTGTGTGTGTGTGTGTGTGTGTGTGCATGTGTGCATGTGAGAAGTTGCTTTGTTCTCTATGGGTCTCAGTTCCCCCATTTGTAAAACGAAAGAATTTGACCAGATGATCTCTGCTTCAACATGGGGACTCCATGACTCTCATTTTAGGGTAAGTTGTTGGGCCTTGGCCAACTGGTTCCAAATCTCCTTTCTTCTGCAGAATGGGCAAGAGCTATTTAATTTCAGAATTAGGATTAAATGTGTCCATATAATATTGTTCTGACCATTAATTATTTCCAACTTCATTAACTCCTGTTTCCTAATAAAGGGTGGATACAGGCAACAGTATGCTATCATTAATTCATTCAGAAACAGGTTGGAATCTACTATGTTAGGCCCTGGAGATTCAATATTACACAAGACACAGGCTTGGACCTTACAGAGAGGACAGTTGAGTTCAGGAAGCAGGTGGTGTGGATTGGGAAGCAGGACAGGCTTTAGAAGTTGACAGAGGTGGCACTTTCACAAAATCACAAGAAGGCCCTGTGCCTCTTTTTGTTGTTTCATTTTTGAAATACTACTTTTATTGATATCTATGATCATTTAGAAATTAATTTCTTGGGAAAATATGTTGTTCCAAGCAACAAAATAAATATTAAATTCAACAGTCTCAACATTTAATTTACAAAATCTCTTCTTGTCATTTAATGGTTTAATAGCTCCAGAAAAAATTAAGTCAAATGATTAATCCATATTATTTTTTCATGTACATAAAAATCACACACTTATTAAATCAGTACAATTAATTACATTTCATTGGGAATTCATATTCACTTTATAAGTCTGGAGTAGAAACTGTTTAAATATCCCTCTTGACAAAGGCATTAACCCTTGCCTGTATTTAAAATAGATCCTAAAGGATAAGGGAAAAATATCATTTACTATATTATGCTTAAATATCTCAAAAAGAAAATAGAATGAAACAAAATGAAGTTAACAAGGAAGCTATTGAACTTAAATTATATTTAGTTGATCATGTTAAAGAAGCCTCTGTGCTGTGTAACAATAGATGCTTATAAAATAATCCACCAGACAACACTTAATGCATGTGAAAGTAGCTCTAATTACATGATTACGAAGATGCAGTTAATTTTCTCACTTTTCTTGGTTAAATTAGGGTGGGACATAACTGGCCAACTCTAGTCTTTTTTCAGTTATGTCAGGTGATAGTTCCATTCATATATCTTACTGAAATATGCAAGTGTTTTTTCTTTTTCGAATTTTATTTTATTTATTTTTTATACAGCATGTTCTTATTAGTTATCCATTTTATACATATTAGTGTGTCTATGTCAATCCCAATCTCCCAATTCATCACCCCCCACCCCCCGCTGCCACTTTCCCCCCTTGGTGTCCATATGTTTGTTCTCTACATCTGTGTCTCTATTTCTGCCCTGCAAACTGGTTCATCTGTACCATTTTTCTAGGTTCCACATATATGTGTTAATACACGATATTTGTTTTTCTCTTTCTGACTTACTTCACTCTGTATGACAGTCTCTAGATCCATGCATGTCTCTACAAATGACCCAATTTCGTTCCTTTTTATGGCTAATATTCCATTGTATATATGTACCACATCTTCTTTATCCATTCGTCTGTCGATGGGCATTTAGGTTGCTTTCATGACCTGGCTACTGTAAATAGTGTGCAGCAAGTGTTTTAAAATAATAAAGTAACTGAAGATTTACTATGTCATAACTAAAAATTGTGAATGTTCTCTGAAATTAGTGCCAAAATTTTTCGTTAAAATATAAATGAGGAGTCATTCACATTTGAAAATTGGTATTATAATAATGGAGTTACTTTTTTTTTTTTTTTTTTGTGGTACGTGGGCCTCTCACCGTTGCGGTCTCCCGTTGGGGAGCACAGGCTCCGGACGCACAGGCTCAGCGGCCATGGCTCACGGGCCTAGCCGCTCCGCGGCATGTGGGATCTTCCCGGACCGGGGCACGATCCTGTGTCCCCTGTATCGGCAGGCAGACTCTCCACCACTGCGCCACCAGGGAAGCCCTGGAGTTACTTTTAAAATATAGATACCCATTGGAGAAAACTGTACAAATGTACTGTTTGCCAATTGTAAATTTAAATCTCAGCAGTTCCACTGTTTCCAGTCTGGTTTTTCTTCCATTCTCCACATCAGCTTTTCAAATCTTCCCCATTCTTCTCAGCCCTCTACATGCCTCTGTTCCCTCCCTCCTTACAGTTGCTTTTCACCAAAGAAATAGAAGCCATCAAGTGGGTGTTCCCACCACCCACCAGCCCACAAATTTACTCATTTACACACCTATCCTTACCATTTATATTTTAATAAAAGACTTCTGGTCTTAATTTCAGAGAATACTCCCTAAGTTCATCTATCATATCATACCCAGATTCATTATCAATTAAATCTTATTTTCTGCCATCTATATTCTTACCTTAAAACACTATAAGAGAGGGCAAGTAATAGAACCCCAGAGCCCTTCCTTTAGAGTGAATTTGGTCCGGTAATTAACTCTTTATGTCTGGTTCTTCAAAGTTAAGAAATCACACAACTTTTATTTTTCTTTTGTTGAGTTATAATTGGCATACAGCACTGTATAAGCTTAAAGTGTACAGCATAATGACGACTTATACATCATGAAATGATTATCACATTAAGTTTAGTGAACATCCATCATCTCATACAGATGCAAAAGTAAAGAAATAAAAAAGAATATATTTTCCTTGTGATAACTCAGAATTTACTCTTTCATATATAAAATACAGCACCGTTAATTATATTTATCATGTTGTATCACACAACTTTTTAATGCCTCTCTCCCTCCCAAGTCGAGTTTCCAGATACCTGGAATTTTACTGTACTTTGGCTGATGGCTTTGTTCCTCCTTTTAAACAATTTCAGTCTGATTTTTCAAGTATGTATTAATGCAAATAAACTTAGTTCCTTTTCCTAGGGAGCGAGTTTGAGCAGGGAGGCAAGATTGATCCGTTACCCTTCAACCTGTGTCCTGATCACAGATTGACCACTGACTCTAATCCAGACCAAGCCCTGACCCTGATAAGACAGTGACTCTGGCCACACCCTAACTCCTGGTCACAACGTCACCCCCTGCTTCAAGTGGGAGTACTATAGATGGTGAGGAATGGGAGGAGGGTGGGCAGGTTAGGAGGGATCCCGGAATGAGTTGCGCTGGCTGCCAGCTTCTCGATCTGCACAGGCCAAGCAGGCCACTTCAGGCCGGGGTGAACAGGGCTCCGCCCAGAGGCGAGACCCGCCAAGGGGTAGAGGCAACAGCAGAGAGCGGCGGCGGGCTCATGCGCAGAGAGATCCGTCGGTTCTCTGCGCCGAGGGCGGCGTGCAGGGGCGGGACACCCGCGCGGCCCGACTTCTGATTGGTCGTAGGAGGGAAGAAAGGGGCGGGACCAGGGCGGTGCGCGCTCTGAGGCGCGCGGCCTGGCGGGTGTGTAACGGCCGTTAGGCGAGCTGAGGCGCTGAACCGCCGTCCGCAGCCGACGTGGTCGCAGTGGTTCGTGTCCCTGAGTGAGGGATTTCGCTGCCCGCTTTCAAGCTCACGTAAGTCCTCCTCCCTTCGGGGGCCCCCGTCGGACTGACAGACCCTGTCCCCTGCCTAGAGAGCCTTGGCGGAGCCTCAGACACTCTCGACCGTCCGCCGTGGTGGGGAGGGCCGCGGGAGAGCGAAGAGCATGCGCAGAGCGACTGAGCCGTTCGCCTTGCGTCTCTGACGCCCCGGCTTTCTGAAATAATGCCCCCCGCTCGCCTCCTTCGGTCTCAGTGGCCTCCCGTCCTCATCGCCTCGCTCTCTCCCCGTCACTCACTCCGCAGCAGTTGCGGGACCTTTGCGATGGACGGGCCCAGTGCTGGTCGCCAGGGCACGGCGGGAGGGAAGTTCTTGCCCTTCAGGAGCTCGCAGCCCCGGGAGAGGAGTAGACATCCCGCGGATGGTTGCTCGGCCAGCACTCAGTAGTGCAGGGTGGAGAAGTATGGGAACGCGGAACCCAACGCGCCGACGGAGTCTGAGGGGGCGGGGAGCCCTCCCCGAGGAAGTGAAGTTTGAGCCGAGATTTGGAGAAAGATAGAGGAGGAAGGTCGGGGGGCAGAGAGCCCGTGTGAAGGCGCTAGGCTGGAGTTTCTCAGCCGGCGCGATTTTGCCCCCCACGGGATATTTGACAGTGTCTGGAGACATTTTCGGTTCTCACAACTCGGGGATTACTCCTGGGATCTGTTGGGTGGAAGTCAGGGGTGCTGCTATACAGCCTGCAGTGTACAGGACAACCGCACATCAAAGACTTACCCGACTTCCAATGTCGTTAGTACCGAGCATGAGGCACCCTGCTATAGACAGGGAGGAGCTGGTTCTCTGGATGAACAGAAAGTGTGTTAGAGCTTATGTATGCAATAGAAGCTGTTCAGAACTTACTTCATCACATTAAACCGGGAGGATCGGAGCCCTGTTTGTCTTTTACACCGGTCTACCTCCACGATATGGCACAGAGCCAGGCAAACAGGCACTCAGTAAATTTTGGTTGATGAAGTTCCTGTGTGCTAGGAAGGGAGGAGTAGTGATACAAGGACGATTAAGAGAACCATGTTTCATTACTTGCCCTTAGGCCTTGTCTGTTTTATTATGTGGTGGTGTTCAGGACCTGTTCTTTGTAAAGGCAGCATCTTGGCAAGGATTTGGCTTCTCTTTCTTTAGGTTTGGTTTAATGAATGATCGAGGTGATGAAAATAGTGTGATGGTGTGAGGTTCTTAGTGTGTCTGTGTCAGCTGTCTGTGTTTCCCTTCAAATCCTCTCCTGTCCTGATGTGGTTCTGTCAACAGCTGCCAAGTGTGTTCCACACCATTAAGATTATAATTCTTCAAGGGGAGAACTAATAACAGCCAAAATCTAATTCTCGGGTAGCAGCTTGGGAAATAGAGCCTGGGTGGTGACCAGGGGCAGAGTGAAGAAATTACATGAGCTGCCCCTGCTCCTAACTGCTTTAGGGCTTGCAGCTCTGGCTATGTCTGAGGCATAGAAACTCCAACTTGTGGTGCCTTGGTAACTTCCTTTATTTCTTTTTGTCACAGCCAGAATGCTGACTAGACTTCTGTAGCATTAGAGCACAGTCCTGGCTTTGAAACCTCTTCCTAACTGTACAGTCTTCACCTTTCTAATCCTTTATTTTCTCATCCATAAAATGAGGTAATAGTAGTAACTACCTCATAGGTTTGATATGAGCATTCAGCATAACACATGATACTTGAGAGCCTTTAGCACAATGCTTGATGGGTAGTAAGGACAGGCATACCTCAGAGATATTGTGGATAGGATTCCAGACCACTGTAATAAAGTGAGACACACATTTTTTTGGTTTCCCAGTGCATATGTAAGTTATGTTTACACTATATTGTAGTTTGTTAAGTATACAATAGCATTATGTCTTTTAAAAATCTACGTACCTTAATTAAAAAATACTTTATTAAAAAAATACTTTATTGCTAAAAATTGCTAACCATCATCTGAGCCTTCAGTGATTCGTAATCTTTTTGCTAGTTTGCTAGTGGAGGATTCTGCCTCGATGCTGACGGCTGCTGACTGAACGGGGTGGTGGCCTCTGAAGGCTGGGGTGGCTGTGGCAATGTCTTCAAACAAGACAGCAGTGAAGTGTGCTGCATTGATTGACTTTTCTTTTTTTTTTTGCGGCACGCGGGCCTCTCACCGCCGTGGCCTCCCCCGTTGCGGAGCACAGGCTCCGGACGCGCAGGCCCAGTGGCCATGGCCCACGGGCCCAGCCGCTCCGCGGCATGTGGGATCCTCCCGGACCAGGGCATGAACCCATGTCCCCTGCATCGGCAGGCGGACTGCCAACCACTGCGCCACCAGGGAAGCCCTGATTGACTTTTCTTTTCACAGACGATTTTTCTATAACATGCAATGCTGTTTGATACTATTTTCCCCACAGTGGAACTTCTTTCAAAATTGGAGTCAGTCGTCTCAAACCCTGCTGCTGCTTTATCAACAGAGTTACTTAATATTCTAAATCCTCTGTTGTCATTTTGACAGTCTTGACAGCATCTTCACTGGAAGTAGTTCCATCTCAAGAAACCACTTCCCTTGCTCATCCATAAGAAGCAACTCCTCATCTGTTAAAAGTTGTATCATGAGATTGCAGCATTCAGTCACATCTTCAGGCTCCACTTCTAATTTTAGTCCTCTTGCTATTTCCACCACATCTGCAGTTACAGTAGTAACATCAAAGAGCACAGATCACCATGACAGATGTAATAATGTTGAAAAAGCTTGGAATACTGCGAGAATTACCAAAACGTGACACAGAGACGAAGTGACCAAATGCTGTAGGAAAAAAATGGCACCCATAGACTTGATTAACACAGGGTTGCTGCACATCTTCAGTTTGTAAAAAATGCAATCTGTGAAGCTCAGTAAAGTGAAGTTCAATAAAAAGATGTATGCTTGGACTTAATACATGTTAAATTCGTTGAATGCATAGTTCTGTAGTTTAAACAGCTTTGAAAATGGAAACTATCAAATGTTGGGTGCTTTTCTTCTGTCTGCCTCCATTATTCTTACCTTTCTTGGCTGTATAATTGGTTATTTGTGTTACTGCTATTTATTTATTTATTTTAAATTAATTTATTTATGTGGCTGCGTCGGGTATCAGTTGGGGCATGCAGGATCTTCGTTGTGGCCTGTGGGGTATTTTGTTGTGACTTGGGCTCTCTAGTTGTGGCACGTGGGCTTAGTTGCCCCGCGGCATGTGGAATCTTAGTTCCCCCACCCAGGGATCAAACCTGCATCCCCTGCATTGGAAGGCGGATTGTTAACCACTGGACCTCCAGGGAAGTCCCTGTGTTACTTCTTACACATTCATTTCTCTCACTTTTATCTCCAGAAGTCTGTCTCCTTCAAATGGTCCTAAAAATTTCCGCCAGTAGGCCATCTACTTCTGAACTTAAGGAGGAAGAAGTTTAAAATTATTTATTCTGTACTGTTTTACTCCTTGGAGTTCTTTTTTTTTAAATTAAGGTATAATTCACATACCATAAAATTCAATTTTATGTATGCCCAATTCAGAGGTTTTAGTATATTCACAAGCCATCATCACTATCTAATCTCAGAACATTTTGATCACCCTAGTAAGAAACCCCATACCATTAGCAATTGCTCCCCATTTCCCCCTCTCCCTGCCCTCCTCTTAGTCCCTGAGAACCACTAATCTGCTGTCACTATGAATATGCCAATTCTGGACATTTCATATAAATGGAATTATACAACATGTAGCCTTTGGTGTTTGTCCTCCTTCACTTACTATAATGTTTTCAGTAGCAGGTATCAGTGCTTCATTCCTTTTTGTTGCCTAAGTACTTCGTTCCTTTTTGTTGCCTAATAATATTCCATGGTGTGGATGTACCACATTTTATTTATCTATCAGCTAATGGACATTTGAGTTCTTTCTATTTTTTGGCTATTATAAATAATGCTACTATGAAGATTCATGTACAAGATTTTGTGTTGACATATGTTTTTATTTCTCTTGAATATATACCCAGGAGTGGAACTAGAGTCATAGGACAACTCCATCTTTAACTGAGAGTTCGTCATCCCATTTTCAACCCCTCTGAACTTGGAAAGGTCTCAGAATCCAATGCGCCTACCATTTTGTTATATTTTAAAGAAAGGGGGACTTCCCTGGTAGTCCAGTGGTTAAGACTCTGCGCTCCCAATGCAGGGGGCATGGGTTCGATCCCTGGTGGGGGAATTAAGATCCCACATGCTGCACGGTGCAGCCAGACCAAAATAAAATAAAAGATCCTTAATTTAATCACATCTGGAGGAAAAAACCCTTTAGAAAAAACAGAAAGGGATTAAAAAAAGCATTTTGATATTGATGATTCGGTATGACTAGCAGGTAGGGCATCCTTCTGTGTCACGAATAAAACACTGAATAATACTAGCCATAAATGGAATCTTTTTTTTTTTTGCGGTACGTGGGCCTCTCACCGTTGTGGCCTCTCCTGTTGCGGAGCACAGGCTCCGGATGCGCAGGCTCAGCGGCCATAGCTCACAGGCCTAGCCCCTCCGCGGCATGTGGGATCTTTCCGGACCGGGGCACGAACCCGTGTCCCCTGCATCGGCAGGCGGACTCTCAACCACTGTGCCACCAGGGAAGCCCCTGGAATCTTTTTTTAACTGAACAAAGTTTCTCTTACCCAGTATGTAGAGACCTGGGATTTCAGGGGATGGTACAATTTCTGTTGTAGATACAGTGAATTAGTGAGGGTTTGTGTTGTTGTTACTAAGAGGAGACTATAGAGGTCAGTAAAGCACATCAGAGAAATAGTACCATATAGCTTTTTTTTTCCGTCCCCCCCCCCCCCACCTCTCCAAAGTTAAATTTCACCTCTCAGAATTGTGTTCTGTTGACAGGGTTTATCCCAAACTCTTCTGGGGCTCTTATAAATTCAGAGTTTCTAAATTCGTACTTCATCTTCTGAGGACTGTACTGTGTCACTTTTTATTAACATAAACTGTTAATATGCCAAGTATAACAAAAACATTAATTAAGCACTTAACATGTGTCAGGCACCATTGTAAGTTAATTATAAATGAATTAGAATGAATTAGGTCCTGGCTTTATCCTCATTTTTTTTTTTTTTTTAAATTTAATTTATTTATTTGACTGTGTTGGGTCTTCGTTTCTGTGCAAGGGCTTTCTCTAGTTGCGGCGAGCAGGGGCCACTCTTCATCGCGGTGCGCGGGCCTCTCACTTGCTGCGGCCTCTCTTGTTGCAGAGCACAGGCTCCAGACGCGCAGGCTCAGTAGTTGTGGCTCACGGGCCCAGTTGCTCTGCGGCATGTGGGATCTTCCCAGACCAGGGCTCAAACCTGTGTCCCCTGCATTGGCAGGCAGATTCTCAACCAGTGCGCCACCAGGGAAGCCCCATCCTCATTTTTATATGAAGGAACTGAGGCACAAAGATATTAAGAAATTTGCCCAAGGTTACACAGCTAATACGTTGCTCGTGTCGGGCTTCAAACCCGAACTGTCTGATCAAGAATCGATACTCTGGGGACTTCCCTGGTGGCACAGTGGTTAAGAATCCTCCTGCCAACGCAGGGGACACGGGCTCAAGCCCTGGTCCGGGAAGATCCCACATGCTGCGGAGGAACTAAGCCCTTGTGCCACAACTACTGAGCCTGTGCTCTACAGCCCGCGAGCCACAACTTCTGAGACCGCATGCCACAGCTACTGCAGCCTGCATGCCTACAGCCTGTGCTCCACAACAAAGAGAAGCCACCACAATGAGAAGACTACACACTGCAACAAAGAGTAGCCCCTGCTCGCCACAACTAGAGAAAGCCCGCGCACGGCAATGAAGACCCAAAGCAGCCAATAAATAAATAAATAAATTTATAATTAAAAAAAAGTCAATACTCTGAACCACTTCTCTTACTCTGTACTGCCTCTCAGTTACTGTGCATTTACAAGATATTATTATTATTTGCTATTATTAGTTACAGTTAATTAAAGCTTTTGTTTACATAGATAGTAATCAGACTTATGCTGAATTCTCAGAACCTACCATTAGAATAAATATAAATGTTTTAAGGAATGAGGTAATGGGAAGAAAACCTCATGATCCCAGCTGAGTATTGAGGTTCTGCTTATAACCAAAAAATCTATCTTTGTACATCATATGACTAACTTTCAATACTGGAAGGAATCGGGGAATTCATTTTACGTTAATCATAATTGAAGTTATAATACTTCACTGTTGGTTTGGTTATTTAGTTTTTTTCCCACCTCACTCTTCCATCCTGTTCCCATGGGTAAGTAGATCCATGGCAATGTTTGTTAATTAAAAGTAACATTATTTTAAATTTTTGCAACGATTGGATGGGCTCTAGACCTAATAGGATCAGTATTGGGAATCTCTATTTGGTTCTAGGTTTTTTCTTCTTGCTTCAGGAGAAGTAGAGTGGAATATTGGGAGTTGCTTTGCCTTAAAAAAACATCCTCAGGAGTAAAACATGTGGAAGAATACTTGAATATTCTGTGTGTTTTTGACAGTTTCAGCTGAATGAGAACAAGTTACAGGGAATTAAAAGATAGTGGCGAGATCTGACTGGTTCCTTCATTCTACAGCTGGCTCAAATAACTGTTGATGGCCATGCAGGAGAAATACCCAAGTGAGCGGTTCTCTCATGCCACATCACCAGGTGAGTAGTCAGAGTTTTCTGGGTTAAATTATGACCTTTGCTCTATTATTTTATAACAGAAATTTCCTTAAAAGGAAATACTGAACAAACAAGCATTCACTGAAAGGCTGGCGCTTAAAGAACAAAAATGACATGGGGCTACATTGAATAGAAAAATAGGTCTCTCTGAGAGAACAACTATTTATCTCTGGTCCTGTGTAGCTTCCAACAAGACCACGTGATTGACTGGGAGAGGAGGACACATAAAGGATTGGAACAAAGTGACTTTGGAAGATAGTTCCATTTGAAATCAGAAAAACACAGCATAAATTACTGTGTTCTATGTTGTCTTTGTAGTCCTGTGGGTGGGTCAGTCATCTGTTAGCCCACAAAGATTGGAATTCTTCTTGGATGCCAACAGTCTCACTTGTGTTGTCACTAGAGACTCAGGAATTTATCTCTAGAATGGATTTACAGGGTTTTGAAAGCTCAGTAGATATCCTAAGTTGATATGTTAAAAGTTTGTGTATGTATTTAATATATATTAAAACATGTAAATATATACATATACTCAATAGACAATATTAAGTAGATATGGTATATTCAAATAGGAAGTAGCATTTTAGAAAAATAACTTTTGAATTTGGGGGGATTTATGAAGAAAGAGTACATTTGATGGAACTAATGGTATGTTTTCTTTAACTTGAAAAATCCCACAGTGCCTTATAGCAGACATTTGGTAGATATGTTCTCCTAGGCATACTGCCTTGCATATAATAAGCACTTGTAAAAGCATTTGTTGAATCAATTCAAGGTTCATTCAGCAAATATTTATTGAACATTGCTATGTGCCACGCACTGTCTTAGGATTGAATTATGCAATTTCTTATGACACTTATGTGTATAGTGCACCTTCTTGGAATGTAGAAATTCCTAACAAAGCTTACTGCTTTTCTGATGGCTTTGTTTTCAGTAGTCTCTCATTTCCTACTTTTTTTTTTTTTTCTTTTTTGCGGTACGCGGGCCTCTGACTGTTGTGGACTCTCCCATTGCGGAGCACGGGCTCCGGACGCGCAGGCTCAGCGGCCATGGCTCAGGGGCCGAGCCGCTCCACGGCATGTGGGATCTTCCCGGACCAGGCACGAACCCGTGTCCTCTGCATCGGCAGGCGGACTCTCAACCACTGCACCACCAGGGAAGCCCAGTAGTCTCTCATTTGATTGATAATGGTCTTAATATTTGATAAGGATGCTGCTGATAGGACGTGATACCAGCTTTCAGACTTGAATTTTGAAATAATCATAGTCTCTATAACTACACCAAAACATATTTTTATTTTAGCAAATATCACTTTTAGAATTGATGTATGGAGTGGGTGAACAGAGAAGTGGTAGTGGTGAAGATTAGTAGTAGTAACAGGGAGTGATTTCCAGTAGGAGGCCAGGAACATGGTAGTCGAGACCCTCCATTGATTTTCACTATTTCAAAAGACCTGACAAATTGTACACTGACTAGAGAGATAATGCCATATAGACTCACCAGGAGGTCAAATTTCTTTGCTTCTCGCTAGAATTATGTTAATTTAGTATAGTAACACTGGCTAATCTTATGCTGATCAGATGCTCTGATTTTTGGCTGTGTTTTCTATTAAAGATTGTTACAGGGACTTCCGTGGCAGTCCACCTGTTAAGACTCCGGGTTTCCATTGCTGGGGATGCGGGTTCGATCCCTGGTGGGGAAACTGTGATCCCACATGTCACGCGGCACAGCCAAAAAATTTAATAAAAAAAAGAAATTGTTACCAATTACTGTGTGTATATAGATTCTTTCAAATCAGGCAGTCCACTGAGACCCAAAGAATAAAAGGAGTTCTTGGGGAAAGTGAGGTTGTCTTCAGTAGAAAGCAGAAGTAAGGGTAGCAAAAAAAAGGAGCAACTGTAGAAGAAAGTAGGTTCAGAAGATGGGAGAAGGGCTTCCCTGGTGGTGCAGTGGTTGAGAGTCCGCCTGCCGATACAGGGGACGCGGGTTCTTGCCTCGGTCTGGGAAGATCCCACATGCCGCGGAGTGGCTGGGCCCGTGAGCCGTGGCCGCTGAGCCTGCGCATCCGGAGCCTGTGCTCCGCAATGGGAGAGGCCACAACAGTGAGAGGCTCGCGTACCACAAAAAAAAAAAAAAAAAAAAGACGAGAGAAGCACTAAATTCAAATATCATTTGCTTCCCGCTAAATCATAGAGTCTGTAGAACCACATTTTCTGATTTCAGCTCAAACTCTGATGCTTTAAATGGATAAGTAGCTACCATTACCTGTTTGTTTACATGGATCATCAGATAAAGTTTAGAAAAATTACAGTGGTTTTTAAAAAATAATTTGAATTTAATTCTTTGCTAGTATATTAGTAAATCAAGTATTTATTGAACACTTCGTATCTACCAGCCCTCAAACAGCAAGCTGATAAAGTCAAATAAATCTCATCAGTCTTGTTTCATCTTACCTGCTCAGAAACTTTAGTAGTTTCTTTGCATTGCCCCCGCCCCACAAACTCTTCAGATTAACTTATAAGACTCATCTTGATCTGGATTTACCTTAACCACAAGGGTATCCTGATGCAGTCAAAGCAGTGGTTTTCAGCAGGGGACTGGATTGCCTGTTACCTTGCAGAGCATTTGGGAACATATGGGATGTTTTCAGGTTTTATAGTGATGGTGGGATGGAGTGAGGGCTGCTGCTGGCATTTAGTTGACGGGGAGGGACTAGGAATGCTTAACCATCCTGTAATATGTAGACTATACATTGAAGAATTGTCAGGCCCAGAATGCCAAAAGCACCTGTAGGAAATCCTGTAGGAAAGAATGTGGTTATTGGAATCAGAACAGCCTGGGTTCAAATCTCAGCTCTGTCCTCTGCAAAACAGGGGTTATAATACTTTTCAGTGAGTAGGTAGATGAGATCATGTTTGTAAAGTGCTGTGGCTTCTAGATTGCAAAGAATGGAGCTGCTATTAACTATTACTGTCCCAGTACCCCTGGATTCTTGGTAGTTTTTATTTCTGTCTTTGAACATTCTTACCTCTTATGCTATTTCCATTTAAAATTAACTGGGCTTCCCTGGTGGCACAGTAGTTAAGAATCTGCCTGCCAATGCAGGGGACACGGGTTCGAGCCTTGGTCCAGGAAGATCTCACATGCCGCAGAGCAATTAAGGCTGTGCGCCACAACTACTGAGCCTGCGCTCTAGAGGCCGCAAGCCACAACCACTGAGCCTGCCTGCCACAACTACGGAAGCCCGTGCACCTAGAGCCTGTGCTCTGCAACAAGAGAAGCCACTGCAATGAGAAGCCCATGCACTGCAGTGAAGAGTAGTCCCTGCTCGCCGCAACTAGAGAAAAGCCTGTGCGCAGCAACGAAGACTCAATGCAGCCATAAATAAATAAATAAATAAATTTATTAAAAAAAAAAAAAAACTCCCTAAAATTAACTAATTCAGAGTAGCTGAAATAGGCACAGGAGAAAGAAAGGTGTGGGGTGCCACTATTCTCTAATAGGTTTAAGCGATTTTTTAAAAAGTTTTGTGGGGTTACCTGAGCAGGTTCACACTAAAGGTGGGAAATGCCACTTGTTTCAGGTTCCAATGTGATTCAGAGGGGTGGTTCCTTGGGGACTGAATGGCAGACCCCAGTTATCTCGGAGGCCTTTCGAAGCCGCTTCAGCCGCTGTTCAAGTATAGCCGACAGTGGGGACACAGCCATTGGCACATCATGCTCAGACATTGCGGAGGGTAAGTTTGGATTAATGATTTGATTACCAAAATGTGTTGTCAATTTCAAATTGTATTCCACGTACATTGTCATTTCCAGAGTATTCATAAGCCAATCCATTCAGTCAAGGAGTCTTCTTGATTCTTCTTATCCTATGCTCCTCACAGCCGGTCCCTTCCTCTCAACTTCTACTGTTTGTCCTGTCTGAAACAACTTTCTAATAGGTTTCTTGGCATCAGGTCTTTCCCTCTCCTACCAGATTAATCTTTCTAAAAGCCTGATTTCATAGTTTCCCTTTCCTGCAAATCCTTAGTTGTTTCTTTTACTTGGAGGATAAAGGTCAGAGTCCCCAATTCTGTGATATGGCCCTATCCCATTCAAACATATTTCTTACTGTCACCAGGTATGTTGTCTTAACTATGCTACGTGCAGAACCTTTTTTTGTTGTTGTTACTTGAGCTCTTTCCTTCTTTAATCTGGGCCCCTTTATGCTGTTCTCATCTCCTCTTGCCCCTCCCAGCTATGCTTATCTTATCTTATGATTTAATGACACGTATGAAAAAGCTTTTCCAATTTCTTCCTCCCATTACTGATCTTCCTTTTTGCAATTTTATATCTTTATTTTTTTCTGTCACTTGTTTTTGCACTTAAGTATTAACTGTCAGACTGTACTTTACAAGAGTATTTTGTTTCTTCATTTAGATGGTGGGTTCCTAGGAGGGCAGAAAACCTAATGATAATAATTAATTACTGTTTATCAAATACTTTATGATGCATACTGTGCTAAATTTTTTTCTACATTTTTTCATTAATACCTTTAAGAACTCTATGAAATATTTTATTTCCAATCTACAAATGAGAGAGCTGAATTTCAAAATGATTAAATGAGCTGATTAAAGTCGCAAAACTAGTTACCTTGGTACTTGGTGCATCTGATAAGATGTCACACCCACTAGGATGGCTATAATCAAAAAGATAATAACAATCGTTGGTGAGAATGTAGAGAAACTGGAACCTTTGTACATTGCTGGTGAGAATGTAAAATGTTGTAGCTGCTTTGGAAAGCAGTTTGGCAGTTCCTTAAAAGGTTAAACATGGAGTTGCCTTATGACTCAGCAAATCTAGGTATATATACGCAAGAGAATTGATGAAAGCATACATCCACACAAAAACTTGTACACAAATGTTCGTAGCAGTGTTATTCTTCATAGCCAAAAATTGGAAACAACCCCATGTCTATCAGTTGACAAACAGATGAGTAAAATGTGGTATATCCATATGATAGAATATTATTTAGCCGTAAAAAGAAATGAAGTACCAATACCCCCCACAAACTGGATTAACTTTAAAAACATCTATGCTAAGTAAAAAAGCCAGGCGTGAAAGACCACATATTGTGTGAAATATCCATAATAGGCCAATCTGTAGGGAGGTAGAAAATAGATTTAGTGGTTGCCTAAGGCTAGGGAAGTTAGAGTAAATGCAGCATGACTGCTAAAGGGTAAAAACATTTCTTTGGGGGGTGATGAAAATGTTCTAAAATTGATTATAGTGATGGGTACATAATTCTGTGAATGTACTAAAAACCATTGAATTGTATGTTTCAAGTGGGTGAAAGTTGTACAGTATGTGAACTGTATCTCAGTAAAGCATTTAAAAAAAAAAAGAAATGTTTGGAAAAAATAAAAGAAGAATGAAAAGGAGAAAAACAAACACATCAACTACATCTACTACTAGTACTGACTCCTGGACACCTGGCATTTAATTTTTTTTTTTTTTTTTTTTTTTTTGCCACACCACGTGGCATGCGGGGTTCCCCGACCAGGGATGGAACCCACGCCCCCTGCCGTGGAAGTGGGGAGTCTTAACCACTGGACTACCAGGGAAGTCCCTGGGATTTAATTTTAATAGTTTGACAGCTGTGTGTATATGGGCCCAGTGTCAATAAATATTGAGTTAATGGAATCATAGACTTTAAGGTAGACAGAACTTTAAAATCACTTAATCCAGTTTTTTGCAGGTGAGTAGCAAAAATTCCCTGAGGGGTTAAGTAACTTGCCTGATGTCACACAGCTAGTTATCAGATTCAGATCTCCCACCTGTATTGTTCTTTCCATCACTTGTGTAATCAAAAGTGTTAACTGTCAAGGTAGTTGTGACTTGTTAAGGTTTTGTCTACATGTGCAGTCATGGGACCTTTTTCATTCTGACTAAATAATAGGACTTACAAACATCAAACAATGGTCTAGATTTTTCCCCCCCATTGAATTGACTGGCTATATCTCATTCAGTCAAATTGTTACACAGATTGTGTGTGACTCGATGTGTGCTTTTTATTCCTTTGGGGAAATATATATATTAATTGCATAGTACATTCTTTTTTTTTTTTTTTACGGTACGCGGGCCTCTCACTGCTGTGGCCTCTCGCGCTGCGGAGCACAGGCTCTGGACGCGCAGGTTCAGCGGCCATGGCTCACGGGCCCAGCTGCTCCGCAGCATGTGGGATCCTCCCGGACCGGGACACGAACCCGTGTCCCCTGCATCGGCAGGCGGACTCTCAACCACTGCGCCACCAGGGAAGCCCATTAATTATCTATAGTAGTGTGTATATGTTAATGCCAAACTCCTAATTTATCCCTTCCCCATCACACCTTTCCCTTTTGGTAACCATAAGTTTGTTTTCTAAGTCTGTGAGTCTGTTTTCTGTTTCGTAAATAAGTTCACTTGTAACATTTTTTTAGATTCCACATATAAGTGATATCACATGATATTTGTCTTTCTCTGTCTGACTTACTTCGCTTAGTACTATAATCTCTAGGTCCATCCATGTTGCTGCAAATGGCATTATTGCATTCTTTTTATGGGTGAGTAATAATCCATTGTGTATATGTACCACATCTTCTTTATCCATTCATTTGTCAATGGACATTTAGGGGTTTTTTTTTTCTGGCTTCACTGTGCAGCTTGTGGGATCTTAGTTCCCTGACCAGGAATTGAACCCAGTCCATGGTAGTGAAAGTGCAAAGTCCTAGCCACTGGACCACCAGGGAATTACCCATTTAGGCTTTTGATTCTACCCTTCTCTAAGGTGTTTTACCTTGAAGATTCTCAAGGGACAGGATAGAGGTGGGTACTGGAGAGCTCAGAAGGCTTTCAGTTTTTTGATAAAGACTGAAATTGTCACTGGCTTAATTCAGACTACCATACTTCATAAACCAGTAAGTGATGTAGGCAGAAGTGATCAAAATTTAGCAATAGCTAAGTCTACCCTTACCAAGAAAGGGAGGTTGCTAGAAAGAACAAATTGCTTTAGGCGGGGATGGGGGTTGAGGGGCAGGGAGTGTGTTTGAGGAAAGGAGAGATTTAGAAATATATCCTTGAAGTGGCAAAAACCCAGTGATTTGGGGAATTGTAAACTTCTCATAAAAATCACGTATCCCATACACTAAATTTGGAAAGCCTTTGAAAATTGTAGATGATAGTGACCCTTTTGAAAATGTGTTGCTATTTCGTTTCAGAATGCTCTAAAACACAAACCAGACTTAGCAAGTGTGATGTAACTTGACATTTTATAGCACTTTCTGAGGATTACAGTTTCCTTAATATAAATAGATAAACCCAGTAGATAAGTGACAAATGCTGCCAAAGACCTCACTTCATCATCCGTAGGTGGACCACACTCACCAGAAAATTAGAAAAACCATATTCTCTTGGGCAGCTGGTACCTTTCTTCTTGGCTTTGTTTTTGCCATTACTGCTAGGCATTATGGGCTCAAAACAATTTGGTGAGTCTTTAGAGAGAGTGGGGCTGTGGATGGAGAATGGAAGGAGGTGTTGCTGAGTTCAGCATAGTAGCAGCCCTCACAACCACAGTCTTACTGTCCTCTGTTCCATAATTATATTTTGGGAGTGGGGACACTTGGTGAGAGTGGATATTATGGTGCCATTATGGAAGATTTCAAATAGAGACCTTACTAGTCTTAGAAGTCTTCATCACCACCAGTCTACCTTAACCCTGTTGACTAGTTCTGTATTTAAGTTTTGGGACATCAAAAACTGTGTCCTTTGACTCTGAAATGTCCTTTCTTGGTCCTGAGAAACTGATGCATGTCATCAAAAATTACTGGTGGTTTTGTTTCTTGTTTGTTCTTAGTATGGCATTTTATATATCGCACGATCATCTGAGTAGAGGAAATTAGAGACTATGCATATATTATAAGGGATAATTTGGCTTGCCTGTGTGTTTTTTTTTTTTTTTTTTTTTTTTTTTTTTGCGGTATGCGGGCCTCTCCCGTCGCGGAGCACAGGCTCCGGACGCACAGGCTCAGCGGCCATGGCTCACGGGCCCACCCGCTCCGCGGCATGTGGGATCCTCCTGGACCGGGGCACAAACCCGTGTCCCCTGCATCGGCAGGCGGACTCTCAGCCACTGCGCCACCAGGGAAGCTCTTGCCTGTGTTTTTAAAGAGCTGCTTACAAACCCATATGAGAAGATGATAGCTGATCTATACTCATATAATTCTGGAAAAGGTTAGTGTCTGTCCTCATTAGCTGAGTGTGTTCTGTGTTGGTTGATGGAAAATGAAAAGAAACAAATCGGACGTCTACTCTTCTCCGTGGTAGACATGCTTAGTTTGGAAAAGAATACTAGACATAGTTGAAAAAGGAAGACGTTTATATTCCTTGTCCCCCTCACTCAGTTTTCTGCCTGCTGAAGGTAACGTGTGTGTTTCCTCATATTCCTGTATTGTTCTTCACTTGCAGCCCACTGTCCTGTGTTAATTCTGTGACCTTGTAGTCCTCTTCAGAGTAGCACTTGAAAGTTGGAAATATGTAGAAATATGAACCTTCTACAGCAGGGCCAATCAGCGAGTTGTCTCCCAAGACTAGGCAGGAGCTAAAGGAAACATAAGTCCAGTCTGAAGGAAAGTGAAAAATCACAGTTGTATACAAACAAGTGGGTAAATAAAAGGCAAAATATAAAAAAGAGGATTTCACTGTTTACCACTTGAGAGTGCTCACTGTGCTAGAATGAAACCTGAGAGTTACTAAGAATAACTTCACATATCCCGGCAGTCAGGTCTGGTGTGTGGGAGAGAGAACAGAATCTTGATTCAGATGCTGTGCTCCCTGCCCTAGATACAAAGCAGCACTATCCAGTTCGCTTTATTTTTCGGATAGTTTAGATTCATTGCTCACCTTCACAGGGGAGCTTTTGGAGATCACAGAGGATTCTGGCAGCCCTTGGAAAAGACATTTTTATTAGATTGGATTATAGCTTAGAGTTACCCAGCTCTTAGAAGAGTAGGATCTAATCCATTTCCCTTAAGTAAGTGATTTTTTTTTTAAGTTCCATTTTCAGCTTTGTTGACTGGCAGGATTTTTTATTCAAATACAAAGGACAGAGTATAAGTTAAAAGTGAAGCCAGTGTTGCCTTTTGTTGGTTTGCCTTGTGAATGGCATTTGAGGTCCTAGAACACACATCTCCTGTTTAGGCTGCTGTGTTTTTTGCCTGATACTTGTGATGACAGTGCCCTTTCTGCGTGGTCTTAGGACAAGCAGAGAATGTCTGGCATAGCAGCCAAAGTCAAGAAAGCTTGCTGCCTCTATTTTGACTTACGGAAGACTGTTCTCTCCGCAGATTTTTGCAGCTCGAGTAGCAGTCCTTCTTTCCAGCCCATCAAAAGCCACGTAACCATTCCAACAGCCCATGTGATGCCTTCTACTTTGGGGACCTCTCCTGCCAAGCCAAATTCTCCTGCCGGACCCTCTTCTTCCAAACTTCCTTTGTCAGGGTTGACTGAAAGTGTGGGGATGACAAGAAATGGAGACCTCGGTGCAATGAAACGTTCTCCAGGCCTATCTAGAGATTTCATGTATCTTTGTGGTGCTCCTGGAGAGAATGGAGTTGAGCAGTCCTGGTTTCCAGCAGTGGGCCATGAAAGAGAAGAAGAGGCAAGGAAGTTTGATATTCCCAATATGGAGTCTACTCTCAATCAGTCGGCAGTGATGGAGACGCTTTATTCAGATCCCCACTACCGAGCCTCCTTCCACAACCCAAGAACCGACACAAACAAGGAGTTATACAGAGTGTTGCCTGAGACCAAGAAGGCACCAGGCAGTGGGGCGGTATGTGAGCGGAATGGACCACACCCTAGTGGCAGCGGGGTTCTTCCTTTGGGACTCCAGCCTGCTCCTGGGCTCTCCAAGCCTCTACCTTCTCAGGTGTGGCAACTGAATCCTGACCCTTGGCATCCCCGTGAGCGATCTTGTGAGCTCAGCACTTGTCAGCAGCAGCTGGATTTGATCCGTTTACAGATGGAACAAATGCAGGTAGAGACCCTTCTTCCCTTGGATTTTGCAGTTTCTGTGCTGATCATAGAACTGTATAGGTTTTGTCCTATAAGTTTTGACTCCAAAGAAAGCATTTGTAAAAAGGAGGAAAGATGTTTGTAGATAGGAAATGAAGTCTTGTGAATGTCATCAAATCTGTTGGTGGTCTAATTAAACACCAGATAGTTTCTCCAAAGCAGAGGGTTATAAAGGGAAACCCAGAGTTAGGACACCAACACTGACTGTGTGTGTATGTATTTATGTACCAGTCACTAGGCTAGGTACTTTAACATACAGAATCTTATTTAATCCTTATAGCACTCTGATGAGGTAAATGTAGAAATTTACCAGTTTCTTAGAATAAGTAATCTGTCCAGGGTCACAGAGCTGGTGAGTGGCAGAGTTCTAGGGTTCAAAAACTATCTTTGAATCCCAGGTTCTTTCCACTATAACACTTTTGGGTTTAAAAAAAAAAAAGTCCTTGTGCTGCTTAAGAATGGGAAGAAAGGAAGCAGGACACATTCTCCTTTCCTGGTTGGTGAGGACATCTTAGCTCCTGTTTAGCTTCTGTTGCCAGATAATGAAAGACAACTGACCTTTTCTTAGAAACTGGAGCCTTTCTGAGCAGGGAGTGTCCAGCTGGCAGAAGTCTCCCTAGCAGGTTCTTTCCAGTCATACATCAGAGCTAAAATTATTTCATAAACAGTGGGCCTTCTCAGACTGAGCCAAAGTAAGCCTTGACTGCAGACCCAGCTGTAGCTCAGGTGTTTTCAGGTGCCTATAGGTCAAGATTAAGCTGCTCTGGGCCTGCTTGTCTTTCAGCTTCAGAATGGAGCCATCTGCCACCATCCTGCTGCTTTTTCTCCTTCATTGCCCACATTAGACCCAGCACAGTGGATCAGCATCTTGAACAGTAATGAAAACCTTCTGAAGGAAAAGGAGCTCCTTATTGACAAGTAAGGGGGCAAGGGGTGTCATAGGGCTAGCCTCTGCTGTCCCAGCCCCCACTAAGGAGGTCTTCCCAAGGGCAGTGCATCTTCCTCTGTTTAGGACCCTGCCTTGCCTCATGGTAGAGCTAGGTCAGTAAGCAGCCTAGTCCAGTATGTGAGTAATGTGATAGGCCAGTTGCATATCTCTGCAGGGGCTGTGGGGAGTGCCTAAAGGAGGCAGCTGACTCTTCGCAGCTGATCTTTCTTCATTTCCCCTGTCAGTTTTCTCATTTGCTCTTCCTCCTTCAGGAAACAGCACTGACCAGAATCCAGGGTCTTTGCTTACAAAGTGTGGTTTGTACCTAAGGGAAGTGGGGGCTTATATTGCAAGTGGATTTGTGTCAGGATCCTGGACCTCATTCTATTCCGGCTTTTGCAGGCAGAGGAAACATATCTCTCAGCTGGAGCAGAAAGTGCGAGAGAGCGAACTACAAGTCCACAGTGCTCTTTTGGGCCGCCCTGCCCCCTTTGGGGATGTCTGCTTGCTGAGGCTGCAGGTAAGCCTTGGCAGCCAGGATGGCATTCTGCTTGTCATAACCCAGTATCTTCCCTGTGCTTGGCACTGTTAGGCATCCAGGAGATAGAAAATGAACCAAGTGATATAAGGTGTCCCTGCCCTCAAAGAGTAAACATCTTAATTATAAAGTATCTCCTGTTCTGCCCTTGTGGGGGCAGAAAAGGCTTGAGGGTAGATCAAGTGGAAGTCCAGGTGCCTTGGTATCAGGACATACTTGGGAGAAAAGGAAGGCAGAGCAATGTACTGAGTGATGTTTTGAGAAGTCTTAATATACCAGCCCTGGCCAAATGGAGGGGGAAGCAGAGGTAATGCAGGATTTAGAACCATTCCCACTTTTATTCTTCCATGTCTAGGAGCAGCTGAAGGAAACCATGCTCTCACTTAGGTCAGTAGCCCTAAAAGAAGTTGGCCAAGCTTCTTCTGTAATTTGGGCTTTTGAGTGATGTCTGTTAGACAGATTATAGTACTGTACTGGCTTTGCCACCTAGTGGGCCTGTTAAGATAGTGTTCCATCTTGTAGAATCAGAATGTTAGTGTGAGAAGGGCCGTTAGATAAAATCTAGTTCGGTCCTCTAATTTACTGATGAGAAAATTGAAGCCCGAGAAGGAGGAAGAATTTGCCTGAAGTCATACAGAGAATGAGTGGAGGAGAACCAGGCCTTGAGCCCAGGTCTTCTGATACAGTGTCCTGTATTCCTTTGTTACACTGCAACTCATCAAGTATTGCTTTAAGCCAGTGGTTCTGAAATTTGCGTATGCATCTGAATCACCTGGAGGGCTTGTTAAAACACAGATTATTGAGACCCATCCCCAGAGTTTCTGATTCACTGGGCCTGGGAGTTGGGCTTAAGAATTTGCATTTCTAACAAATTCCCAGGTGATGCTGAAGCTGTTAGTTCTAGGACCACACTTTGAGAAGCACTGCTTAAAGAAATTCTTAGAGAAAGGTGATATTTGACCACAAAGTATACTAGGTATAAGTAACGTGTATGGGACTGTCAGGGTAATGAACAGTTATATATTGAGAATCTCTCTGCAGGAATTGCAGCGAGAGAACACTTTCTTACGTGCACAGTTTGCACAGAAGACAGAAGCCTTGAGCAAAGAAAAGATGGAGCTTGAAAAGAAACTCTCTGCTTCAGAAGTTGAAGTCCAGCTCATCAGAGAGTCACTCAAAGTGGCATTGCAGAAGCATTCAGAGGAGGGGAAGAAACAGGAAGAAAGGGTGAGCTAAGGAGCTGATAGCTTTCTAATTCACAAAGGAGTTGGCAGTCAGCCCTCTCCTGCCAGACCCTAAGCTGTTTCTGGCCCCTATTCTTGGAACCTGGAGGAGCCAATTGGGTGAAACCCCCTACATTGACTTCTTATGCAGGATTGATCTGTTAGAAATGGAACCCCTCCTTTCTGCTTCATCTGCACAAAACTACCACAGAGAGGGAAAGCCGTATAATCCCTCACTGTCCCAGGTTGTGATGGGCTACCAGCTGGCCTGGGTGGAAAATCAGCCTGGGCAGTCATACGAGATTGTGCTGTGGCAAGATGTACCTGTGGTACATCATTCAGCCTGGTTTCTCCGCACTCTACCTAAAAAGTAGGTGAAGAATCCCATATATGCAGATATTTTGGGAGTTTTAACATTTTTGCCAGTGCTCTTAGAATTGCTTAGGGTGAGATTGGTTATCATAGAAGGAGCTAAATCTTTTGGTTCTGTTCACAGGTTGCACTAATGCAGACATTCTTGGGGGACCAGTTTAATAATGTTTAGTTCTGGACCACTTGCATCAAAGTCAGCTAAAGCAGTGTTTCGTAAACTTTAATGTGCTTAAGAATCATTTGGAGATCATGATAAAAAAAAAGATACGGATTCAGTAGTTGTGGGAGGGAAGGGGGCCCTGAGATCCTGCATTTCTAATAAGCTCCCAGGTGATGTTGGTGCCATTGGTACAGCATAGACTTAGAGGCTTGTTAAAAAAGAAACTTTTAATCAAAATAATACATGTATCTAAGTTAAATAACCAACATGTTATCAAATATCAACATATTTATAGTAAAAATTAGTGGTTCTGTGCCCAGCCCCACTCCACAGAATTATCTGTCCTCAACTGTTTTCTTTCTTTCTCCTGATATATACCTCTATATTTCTGAATAGTAGTATTTTTTTTTTTTTTTTTTTTTTTTTGAGGTACGTGGGCCTCTCACTGCCTCTCACTGTTGTGGCCTCTCCAGTTGCGGCACGCAGGCTCAGCGGCCATGGCTCACGGGCCCAGCCGCTCCGCGGCATGTGGGATCTTCTCGGACTGGGGCACGAACCCGTGTCCCCTGCATCGGCAGGAGGACTCTCAACCACTGTGCCACCAGGGAAGCCCTGAATAGTATTCTTTTATTGAATTTTTTGCTGTTTTTGTTTCATGAATGCAATATCTTTTCTCTGATGATATTGATTATACCTTTTGGGATATCTGCATCTGCTCATAGTGTTGTTTCTTGTTTCCTTCAGGTCTTTTTATTTTGGTGTCTTTCATGTTAGAGGCTTGGTGATCCTTGAACGAAAGAGTGCTCATATTTAAGAATGTAGTATTTTAGAGACTTCCCTGGCGGTCCAGTGCTTAAGACTCCACGCTTCCACTACAGGGGGTACAGGTTCAATCCCTGGTTGGGGAACTAAGATCTCACATGCCGTGCGCTGCAGCCAGAAAAGAAAAAAACAAAAAAAACCCCACAACGTATCAGTAGTATTTTAAAGCTGCGTGGAAGCTCTGGGTTCATGGTAGTTGCCCGGTGGGCTTCCCTGTGGGATGATCAGAGTTAGTCTGCCCTTTGCACTTGGGAACCCTCAAATATCAGTATCTGAATGTCTCATCTCACTCTGTCTAGGAAAGAATCTTCAGCCTGCTGCCTGGTGGAGAGACTGGGGACAGGAATGATTTTGGCCTTTGGGTTCTCAACACTGAGAAGGAGATTAGGTTTAAAGTCCCACAGTTCTATACATAGATTTTTACTTATACTGATTTTCAACACAGTGCTTCTCTCTCTCTCTCTCTCTCTCTCTCTCTCTCTCTGCTGTGACTGATATCCCTGAGCTTGACTATCTCTCAGTTGCTTTCTCCGGAAAATAAATCTCCAGTCTCCTTTTGGGGAAACCTAGGCTGAGAATGGTATCCAGCTAACCTGAATATAGACTTCTAGTGAATCCCCCTATTTTTCAGGTCTATGGCTGATACATACCTCCCTCAGGTATCTGGTGCTTCAAGTACAGGGGTTCTTGCTGGTTGTGAAGGGCACATTGTTTTCCAAGTTGTCTGTAACTCCTACTGCAGATTATAACTCCTTTGCTCCAAGTCATTTATCCCCCCAATTACTTTTATCTTCTGAAAACATGTTGAAATATCTTGTATACTTTTGTCTCCTCTTTTGACTTTTAAAAGTCAGTACTTTATTTTTCTCCTGTTGTTTAGAGATGTTTTGGAAGAGAGAAAAGATAAACATCTCTGGCCAGTCTACCATTTTTTTAATTCACAGTTGGTTATGAGCATTTTTAATAAGCTTCCCAGGTGATTCTGATGCATATTAAAATGTGAGAATCTGGAGAATCACATGGAGCTTAAAGATTGTACCTGGGGTAAAGGTTTTGACTGATTTTCAGGGATCCCTCTCAGTACTGTGTTATCTTTGGATTAAATTAGGCCTGTGCCTCTTTGGCATCAGTAGATCTGCCTTACCTTTTCTCTGCTTTCTCTTACTTCCTCCAGCTTCCTTTTTCATGAGCCAAAGAAAAAGCCATAATAGTGAAGAAAAAGTTTCCATTCAACAAATCTTTTTTTTTTAAATTTGTTTTATTTATTAATTTTTGGCTGTGTTGGGTCTTCATTGCTGCGTGCGGGCTTTCTCTAGTTGTGGTGAAAGGGGGGCTACTCTTCGTTGCAGTACACGGGCTTCTCATTGCAGTGGCTTCTTTTGTTGCAGAGCATGGGCTCTAGGCGGTGGGCTTCAGTAGTTGTGGCACGCGGGCTCAGTAGTTGTGGCACATGGGCTTAGTTGCTCCACGGCATGTGAGATCTTCCCAGACCAGGGCTCGAACCCGTGTCCCCTGCATTGGCAGGCGGATTCTTAACTACTGTGCCACGAGGGAAGCCCCATTCAACAAATCTTAATTGATTGCCTGCTCAGTGCCAAGCATTGTGCTGTGTGTTGGGGATATGATAGTAAGCAAAATGGACACAGCCCCTCCTCTCAAGGAGTTTAGAGTCTCATTAGCCCTTCCAGATGATTGCTTAGCTTTATATCCTATGTGGTGCTTAGGGAATAATGCATTACCTATCTCAACAGAACAGACCAGACCAGCTGTATGTCTACTGTATATACAGTTATATTTACTTTTGCAATTCAGTTCTGATGCAGACCACTTAGAGTTAGCATCAGATTCCACAGGTTTAAGGGCATGGTCCCCCAAAAGACTATGCTTATTTGTTACTTCCGATGCCAGCTGCAAGTTTTGGGTTCCCTAGACTGCCTATATACTTCTGACCAACTGGCTATAAATCCAGGGGTTCCCATGACCCCTTCAGGTTCAGTAATTCACCAGAGCAACTCAGAACTCAGGATTACTTAGGATTACAGCTTTATTATAAAAATACAAATCAGGACAAGCCAAATAAAGAGACAAATAGGATGAGGTCTGGGAAAGTCCTCAAAGCAGGGCTTCTATACCTTTTCTCCCTTGGAATCAGAGCATGTCATCCTCCTAGCACATCCATGTGTTCACCAACCAGGAAGCTCCACTGAGCTTCGGTGTCCAGAATTTTTAATTGGGGTTTTATTATGTAGGCATGATTGAACTCAATCTCCTGTCTTTGTCCCCTCTTCACAGGGAGTTGGGCTCAACTCCATCGGTCTTTATAGTGACCAGTCTGCATTCTGGGTCATCTCATTAGCATAAATGCATTTATGGTGGGCTCTGGTCCATTAAGAAAAACAAAGATACTCCTTTTCTATTATTTGGGATATTCTAAGAGTTTAGAAGTTACCTCCCAGGAAGCTGGACAAAGACCAGACAAATTTTTTTTGGCTGCACTGTGCAGCATGTGGAATTTTCCCAACCAGGGATCCAGGGATTGAACCCAAGCCCCCTCCAGTGGAAGTACGGAGTCTTAACCACTGGCCTATCAGGGAAGTCCCAGATTCCTTATTATATGGTAGAGCTACCAATTTTTGAAAACTGCCAAAGGAGCCCCCCTTCCTTGCCCTTGATTAGAAAGTTCTTGTGTGTTAACTCTGCATTTTATGCCCTAATCTCAAATGGCAAAATTTTATCAGCTTCCTGCATTCATTGTACTGGAAAACATTCATAGCCCTAAGGGCAAAGACATCACTTCAAAAAAAGTTGATGTTCGGGGTTGTAGAGGAGTCAATGGAGACAGATTCTCGACATTTCTTCCCAACAGGTCAAGGGTCGTGATAAACATATCAATAATTTGAAAAAGAAATGTCAGAAGGAATCAGAGCAGAACCGGGAGAAGCAGCAGCGTATTGAGACCTTGGAACGCTACCTGGCTGACCTGCCCACTTTGGAAGACCATCAGAAGCAGAGCCAGCAGGTAGCAGCAATGTCTGGGCATACCTGGGGCAAGAAGGGAGTGGCCAAGCAGGGGGGCTTTCTCAGCCTCTGCTGCATGCAGTTACCTTGTGGCTTTCTGAAAGGAAGATCCCAAAGGAGTCATGTCCACACACTCATATCACAACTGAACTGCAAATTTTTTGAGATACCCAGACAGAGTCTTCCTTGGCCTGTTGACCTAAGCATGGAATCCTGTCTTTCAGCTTAAGGATTCTGAGTTGAAGAGCACAGAGCTGCAGGAGAGAGTGACTGAGCTGGAGAGTTTGCTCGAGGAGACCCAGGCAGCCTGCAGAGAGAAGGAGGTTCAACTGGAAAGCCTGAGACAGAGGGAAGCAGAATTCTCCTCCACTAGACATAGGTAAATACCCCTGTGGGGTTGAGGAAAGGAGTGGAGAGCTATGTTCTGGTCCTGGCTACCCCACTCATTACCTGTGTGACTTTGGGCAAATCACTTCACTTCTCTGAGCTTCATTTTCTTTGGATTGTAAGTAATAGGAAAGCTGTTTATGGACAAGGACTATGTCTTTGAGATGGAATGTGGGGGGTATAGTGGTGTAGTGGGGTGGGATTTGTCACTGCATCCTTTGGAAGGCTCCAATCCAGTACCTGGCATAATAATACTAGATAATAATCCTTGAATATGTATGTGTTGAATGAACGGGAGCACTTCATAAACTAGAAAATGAGTATCTCTATATTTGCAAAAGTAGATCCTGGTGCTGAGGACTGGAGGTTATCCACATTTTGAATCTTGCAAGGTAAAGCCTACCAGGAGCATCTGTTTCTTCTCCTCAGCCCTAGGGATTGCTCTCGATTGCCACAGCAGGTTCTGAGAACAAAACAGGATGCCATAATGTACTCTCAGGGTGTCTTGGGAGCCTCCTCCATGTTAATAGAAGTTTCTGAAAATGTAGTGGCTGTGTTTCAGCAGCCTCTTGGACCAAATCCAGCTGCTAATGGGATGGATTGGATTTCTCATCCCATATTCAACCACAGTGACCCTGTTGTTTATTTCAGCAGATGGGCCATGATGAAAGTGATTGTGGGGATCCATGGGAGGAGACCACTGGTGGGAGTCAGAAGCGAGGTTAGGGGACATAGCTGGGTCTGCCCCAGACTGTATGTGCAAAGAAAAAAGATTTTTTTGGTATTTTCTAAAATTTCTGCATTGTATACATGTGACTTTTATAATTTAAATACATGTGATGAATGTTTACTTTTAAATATCAAAACAAAGAATAAAAAAACGTTGGGCAGGTAGAGAATTGGTAGCACATTGTATAGATGCTGACCTCTAGGGAATGGAACTAGCATAGACTGAGCAAGCAGCTTCTGTGTGGCACTCCCTACGTTATACAGACCTAAGACATTATCCCCACCTATGGCTTGGAAGGGTGTAAATGTCTTGCCCCCAAACATACAGTAAATAGCGGAATCAGGAATCAAAGCCACATCCCTCTAACTTCAGAGTTCTTTAAGAGGCCACTGTTTTTCAGCCTGCAAGATAAGCAGTGTGTGGAGGCGGCCAGTGGAGAAGATACAGCTCAATGGGGAGAAGGTCCCCAAGTGGAAATGGAGTCCTGGCAGAAGGAATGTGATTCCCTTAGAAAGGTGACTGAGGGTGTCCAGGCTGTAACGGGGTAGGCTTAGGAAAGAAAAGATTGGGTATTGGTAGGGAACCATGAATTTCTGACCCTGAACGCTCTAGGATCTGCTGCCCAGAGTTTTTCTCTCCTTCTGAGAAGTCATCCCTGCATAATAAATTTGCATTTTAGATATTCATCCTTATGACTGGTAAGCAACGTTAGCGAAGGACATGCCTCTGAACATCCAAATTTATATGCTCCAAAATGGTACACTGAAGCTTGGTGCACTTCATTCATGGCTCAGGCCCTATTCAGAACCTCTTGCATTGGGCAAAGTTCTACCCAGTGAGGGGGCTCTAATTCAGCAGAGAAGAAGGAGCTCGGGGCCTAGCAGTGAGACTGGTTGAAGGTCAGCAAAAAAGAAGACCCAGAAATGGTTCAGAGAGTACCTGAGGTCTCAAAGGACAGGAAACTAGTCCTGTTCAGGTTCTCTCCTCGAACAGTCAGTGTGACCAAAGCTATAAGTAATGATAACTGTCATAGCCCTGGATAGGACAAGCTTCATTAAACTGAATTTTCAGTCATGTCCTTTACCAAAGAACCAGAATATACACTGGCTGTATATGAAGTTGATTCTACTGGCCTACAATCATCAGGGTGAGGGTGTCTCTCTCCACCCGACTTCCCCATGGTGGTCATAGGTCCACACTACATTCCTCTTTGTTTAAATCTCTTTGTGACTAGAGCACAGGAGTGTGAAGCTAGTTAGCCAGGATAGGGAGTCTGGGTTATTTTTCTGTAGGTAGAGCTAACTTGTCTTCACTCTGTTCTCACTATTGACTGGCTATAGCCAGTTGGGCTAAGAGCCAGACCACAGATCCTAGTACAGCCTCTTGCCCTCTGACCTCACTATCAGCATGTGCTTACAGCCTTCCTTGATAACTTTGCCTTTCAGATTGTGGAGAAGCAACAGCAGAAGATTGATCAGTTGCGTTCACAAGTACAGGTGAGCTGGAGTCCTCGGGACATGGTGGGCAGGACTTAATGATGGAATTTCTAGAATTCAACCAACACTATTCTCTGCCATGCAATTTACTCGGTGTTAGGAGCACAAGAATGAGACCCAGTCAGTGCTTTTAGCCTACATTCTTGTTGGGAAGGGGTTTTAGCACAGTACTGTTAGAGCATCCATATTATCCTGGGGGAGCGTAGAAGAGTCAGTGGAAGTAGAGAGGTCAAGGAAGGGTTTCTGGAGATCATGAGCCTTCTTTTTTTTTAAAATTAATTAATTAATTTTTGGTTGCATTGGGTCTTCGTTGCTGCACATGGGCTTTCTCTACTTCGGGTGAGCGGGGGCTACTCTTCATTGCAGTGTGCAGGCTTCTCATTGCAGTGACTTCTCTTGTTGTGGAGCACAGGCTCTAGGCACGCGGGCTTCAGTAGTTGCAGCACACGGGCTTAGTAATTGTGGTATGTGGGCACAGTCGTTGTGGCTCGTGGGCTCTGGAGCGCAGGCTCAGTAGTTGTGGCGCACGGACTTAGTTGCTCAGCGGCATGTGGGATCTTCCCGGCCCAGGGCTTGAACCCATGTCCCCTGCATTGGCAGGTGGATTCTTAACCACTGCGCCACCAGGGAAGCACTCATGAGCCTTCTTGAAGGAGGAGGAAGGGTTAGCCAGTCGATGAGGAGGCACAGGATAGGATGGTATTTCCTGATAGAAGGAACAGCATGGGTAGGAACATGAAGGCATGAAACAGCAGGGTTTGCACATGGAGCTGCAAGCAGTTTGATATTGTTGAAGTAAGGTGGTAAATGGAGAACTGGGCTATGGGAGGGCTGGGACTGTTCAACCAAGTTAGCTTTTATTCTTTAGGTAGGTGATGGGAATCTACTCTAGTATTTAATTGGGGCGTGATGTGGTCAGGTTTGCAACTCAGGCTTGAGTGTGGAAGAATATTGGCACTTGGAGAGTTACAAGGCTGGAGGCCAGTGGACTGTAGCAGAAATCCTAGTGAGAGATGATGAAGGATGATGCATAAGGCAGCATTGCAAGAAGGAGTTGTGAGGGGACAAATTTAAATGAATTTTAGGAGGTAAAATTGAGAGGAATCAGTGACTGATAGAATGTAGGAGGTTGAAGAATAAGGAAAAAGACAACTCCTGGTTTCTATTTTGGGCCAGAGTAGGAGTGTCCTTAATTGGGTTCTCCAAGAAATCCTAGGTACAGATTCTCTTTGGACTCTAATAGAGGTTTTCACACCAAACAGGAGAGATGCACGTCCACTGAGGAAGAACTGAAAGCTGCAGTCCTACCCTTGTCATTATGTGGGTCTATTTAGTTCACATATTTCAAGTCCTGTAAGGAGATAGTCAAGCCTAGTGAGTGTTTACATCCATTTATTATTATTATTATGACGATTAGCTGCGCTGCTCGGCTTGCGGGATCTTAGTTCCCCGATCAGGGATTGAACCCAGGCCCTCGGCAGGGAAAGTGAAGAGTCCTAACCACTGGACTGCCGGGGAATTCCCTACATCCATTTAAAATCCCAGGATTTTAGTAGTTTTTAGTGGATCTCAAAGTATGTTTCTTGGAACTCTGAGGTTCCACAGCATTTAAAATAGTATATTTACCCATGATGAGACTTTGGTGGAATTAGGTGGATTCAAAATGGTCACCTTGGGTGTTTCATAGTGGTGAGACGTTTTCCTTGGCTGCTAAATTTTTTATTAATACAAAATGGAAAAGTTCAGAAATATTATTTATACTTTATTTGTTCAAGTCAGTTTCAAAACGGGGGGGAAATTGGAATGAACCAGAATGAGAGGCAGAAGATAACAAATATAAATACCTCCCTCTCTTGACCCTGACTACCCCTACACATGCACGCACGCACGCACGCATTATAACTAGATTAGGTGCCCGAGAGAGTGCTCTCTCTACCCCTTCTCATCTCTGTCAAAAACATTTAATATACAGTATTGTCAAGGGCATTTGGCTGTGAGCTCCTCAAAGACAGGGATTGTTTGGTATTCTTTTTAGTATCCCCAGTGCCTGTCAACAGTAATTGCCCGATAAATAATTGAACTCAACTCAATGGACGTTCCTTGCCCTCAAGAAAGTTATGGTCTAGTGGAGGGAGGAATCATGTGCACAGCCAACAAATGTACTCATGAGCCATGATGGAGGTATGAGTAGCAGGGCAATATTAGGATTAATTGGAGCTAATTTGCAGATTAAGGAAGGTTCTGGCAGAGCAGAGGGGCATTCTGGGCAAAGGGGAAAGAGGAGTGAGCAACAGTATTGGAACTGTAACCTTTGGGGATGAAGGCCAGTTAGTCGTTCAGTGTGACTGGAGTAGAGGCTGTGTGGAGGGTAGAAAGAGATAAGGATAGAAAAGTAAGTAAGGGCCAGACTGGCCTAGAATGCCCTGCTGAGGAGCTGGCCTCTATTGCTACATGGTCAAGGGCTAGAGAAGGGTTTTGATGCGAAGTCACAGACCAGGGCTGTTGTAAAATAATCTCTTAGCAGCAGTGTGTGGGCAGGGTGGAGCTTTACTATGTATATAGTCCAGACCAGAGGCGATATGGTCTGAAGTAGACTTGTTACCCCTGATGTGTTCTCCCACCCTCCTTGCCATGGGATGCAGAGCCTAGAGCAGGAAGTGGCTCAAGAAGAAGGAACAAGCCAGGCCCTGAAAGAGGAGGCCCAAAGGAGGGAGACAGCCCTGCAGCAGCTGCGCACAGCTGTGAAAGAGGTGAGCAGCAACAGCTAGGCCTCTTGGTACTGTCTTTACAAACCTGATTTCTCTGTATCCTCCCGATCCCTTCTCCCACCGGAGCCCCCACGTTTGGGAGGTCCCTGCTAAGCTTTTTTGGCAGAGGAGTAAGAAGGGACATTGCATCATCCTTTATATTAGAGGTCCTAAGCCTTTGAGTGGCCATAATTACCCAGGCATGCTTTTTGGATATGGACGATCACTCTCTCTTATTTTGTATTCCCACAGCCACACGTTTGTGGGGTTGGGGATGAAGGGTTCAAGAAGATTGAAGGTTTGGTGATCCTCATGGAGTAAACAGAGTTGTCGGCAGGGGGCGGCCAAGGTCACTGCCCAAGTGCTGAGGAAGGAGTCTCCCAGAACTAGGATTGTCACATGGCCCAGTGTGGGTGAAGGGTGGGGACTGGAGGAGAAAGTCTATTCAGTGTCTTTAAAACAGAATAGAGGTAGGAAGGGAAGGAGTGTGCATTAAGCTGTTCTGGGAAAGGGAGGGAAAGAGACACAGATAGACGTAAATAGCTGATCTCTGTAGTGAAGCCTGACTCCACTGAGGTGAAGGATTGAAAAGGCAGGACACGTTTCAGCACTATGTCCTCCAGGTCCCCAGCTGCTTCAGCCCTGCCTCGTCCCAACCCACCCAGTGGCCACTAGCTGTCTTGTTGTCTTTCTTGCCTGCTTTATTCCTCTGACACACTCTGATCCGGCTGGCTGGTGGCCACTTTTGTCAGGGTGGCAGGGAGAGATTGAAACCAGTGTCTCCTCAGATTTCACAGTTCACGTTAAACCTTCTCTGATAGCCTGGCTAACAGAGTTGGCTGAGGGACTGGCTTCAGATAGAGTTCCGAGGGGCGGGAGTATCTTCTCTGGTTCCTGAACAGAAACCTGGAGGCTGCTGACTCAGTCTGCTGGGGTGCAGTTTCCCCTCCAATGCTGCAGCCCTGTGGGCCCAACCTACCTGCAGGAGAAACTAGGCCTGATATTGAGGGGGAAGAGGGGAGTGCAAGGAGGGGGGACATCGCCTTTGACTCATAGCTTCCCCTCCACGCACATATATACATATATCCACACTCATGCACAGATACTCTGCTTTTCCCTGGGCCTGGGTTAATGTGCTCGCCTCTCTGTCTGCTCAGCTTTCAGTACAGAACCAGGACCTCATTGAGAAGAATCTGACGCTCCAAGAACACCTGCGCCAGGCCCAATCAGGGTCCCCATCTTCATCAGACACGGCCCAGCTGGCATTTGAGCTGCATCAGGAGTTGGCCCGTTGCCTTCAAGATCTGCAGGCTGTCTGTAGCATTGTGACCCAGAGGGCCCAGGGGCATGACCCCAGTCTCTCCCTGCTCCTGGGCATTCACTGTGAGTCCTCAGGCCAGTCTGGGACCCAGGAGAGAGTGGCTTTCATTCTCCTCTCACCCCTATCTACCTTTCCCATCATTACTGGTAATGTGTGAACTGGGCTCCGTAGACCTGGTCACCACCCTCTGGGAGTTTATGTGTTTTGCAAAGTAGACGTTCAGTAAATCTGTTTTGGAAACAGGCATCCTTATGGGGTACCTGGGTGAAGGACAAACACAAACGTGGCCCTTAGGCAGCAAGATTTCAGCCCATTATTCCTAGGTGCTTTTTAAAAAGTGCCATGTTCCAAGACCACAGGCCTTATGGCACTGCATATCCATACTGCGCTTTCCACAGGAAAGTGTCTCCTGAGTGATTTACTAATAATCTCTCGAAATGCTCTCCTCCCCAGCTACACAGCACGCAGGGACTCAGCTAGATTTTCAGAAGCCGGATGTGATCAGGAGGAAACTAGAAGAGGTTCAACAGCTACGCCGTGACATCGAGGACTTAAGGACCACCATGTCAGACAGATACGCCCAGGACATGGGAGAAAACTGTGTCACACAGTGAGGAATGCTGGGGGTGGGACAGGCTGTATTCCCCAAGGGAGAATCTGGTCTGCTGAGAGCCCGGTCCAGCAGGTCCTGCCCTGACAATCTCTTGCCTCCTGTCTGCTGCTATTCCCAGAGAGAAGGGATGGAGGGGAGGTATGCGCTGCATCTGGGGCCAAGGGCTGATTAGAGAATTTTGTTTGCCCTGCCCCACTCTGGCTTTGCCTTGTTGGATTGCATTTGTCCTGTCATCCTGATTCACCCTTTGAGGGTGAGTTAATAATTAACTTTTGCAGGTAGACTGGGAAGTCCTCACAGACTGTTCCCAGTTGCTGGCTGACGTCAAAGGCAAGCAGGCCGCTTACCTCCTTTCTCCATCCTTTGGGATGGCTCCACATTCATTCCCACTCCATACCTTGGTCGTGCTGATGCCCAGAGTTCCTTAGAGGGGCCAGGAAAGGCTGAGTACCAGTAACAATGGCCATTTGAGAATTCTCAGGCCCCATGTGCCAGCCTTCCTGGGACCTGAGCTGGCTCTGGGTTTTCCTAGGCCCAGTCCCACTGCTTCTTCCTCAGGGCTCTTGTTCTCATAGATGCCTCAGGGTGATCTATTCCTTAGCAAAGTACTAACTAGAATTGGGAGCCCAGGGATTATAACCAGGGCTTCTTCATCTGTGCTACCATGCCCGTTTACAGGAGACCCCACTCTAGTTGCCCTGTGCCCTTGGGGCCCTGGTCGTGTGGTTAGCACAGCCCTTTCTCCTTTGTTCTCAGGCTGGCCAGGTAGCCCCCTTGAGTGCAAACTCACTCCTCTATGGTTCTGGGTTTGGGCAGGATTTTCCCCCAGGATACCGCAGGGCAACTATCAAGCTGCTCACCCCCTTCCCCCCGGGGCTGGGGCCAGTGCCTGGCCTTCTGATTTGTGCCTCTCTTGTGTTTGGGATTGGGGGTCCTTTCCCTTTCCTGCTCTGGGCTCCTTGAGAGTTCAGAGTACCCAGTACAGGTCAGCTTTAAGGTACAACTTTCAGTGTTTTTCGTTGTTTCTCCGGGGCCTTTGGACCCTCTGCTTTCTGGTTTCTCTTGCCTCCTCATTGAGGGAGCATCTGGTAGTTGTTTGTATCTGGTTGTTGGGCCAGCCCCGCGCCTCCTCTAGATCTGGAGCCAGGCCAAGCCAGGCTGTGTGTGGGGAAGGGGGAGCACTGAGTAGTTCAGGAGTCCAGAGCCAGCCATTGGGAGATTCTTGCTAAGCTTCGGGCTGGCAGGGCAGCATCCTGGACCTCACTCCTGGCCTGAATGAGACTCCTTCATAAGTGTTTTTACAAGTTTGTGTTTTATTTATGGAGTGACTTATCCCTTCCATTCAGAGCAGCCCCACCCAGCCATCCCCTCAGCCTCTGGGCTCCTGCCTCCTAAAGGCAGAGCTGCCTGGTTGGTCTCCACCCTGTATTGGCAGCCCAGCCACCATGCTCACGGGTATTTTTCCTCATAAAGTTTATAAGCAGTTATTTATATGAATCCTTGTTATGTCAACTGGTTTGTATTGCCTATTTTGATTACAAAATAAAAATTTAACAGACTCCTCGGTTTCCCATTGCTTTCCATCACCATCAGCTCGTACTCCACCCCTCACTTTGGCTTGTTGGAGCCAAAGCCTGGGTGTTTAGCCAAGTTCTCCAAACAGCAGCAAGGAGGGAACTTTGGCAGGTCCAGCCTCAAGTCTATTTCTACCACTTCTGCTCCTCTGTCTTTCTGTGGGGACAGATAAGATCTCTTCCCACAGCACTTTCTGTTGGGTGAAGCTGCCCTGAGTCACAGAGCAAGTTTGTCATTGAGTTTCAGTAATCCTCTGAGGAGGAAGTCTTTGCCTGTGGGTTGCTGTAAGGAAGTGGCTTCCCCAGGGCAAGGCAGGACTCTGTGTTTGCCTCCAGGAGCTAGGGTTGTCTTCCTGGGCTGTTCTCGGAGCCCTGGACCTGCGAGGACTAATGAGGGGTGTCATGTCCAACCCCAGACAGATGGCTGGGGGTCCAATGTTGGGCTGGTTGCTTCCTCTGCACCCTGTGCCATCTTCTGCGAGGAGTTGGGGTGGGGCTGGGGCCACCCCAAGACCAGCAGTGTATCTTTAACAAGGGCCCAGACTCTCAGGAGTCCTGACACCAACCTCTACCTCCACCCAGTCCAGAACTAGAAACCTCTTTCATACCTTGGCCTCCATCTGGCTCTGTGAGGGTGTGGCCCCGTCTCCTGCCACCACCCTCACTTGTCTAAACCTGCCGATCTGAGCGGACATGAACTTTGGGGAAATCTCTAATCAGAGCCCCTCCGTGCTGTGGTGTGCCGCGGGGTTAGCTACGTGTGGGTGGCCCCTGGGGCAGTGTGTGCGTGTTGGGGTCGGGGGGCATCCCGTGAAGCGAAGCTCCCTAGCGGGGGAACTTTAGGTTTGAAAACAGCCCAAGACTTCAAAGCCCGGAGCGGAGCAGCGCTGTCGTGGCACCGGGGGTGGGTAGTTAGTTGGGTGCAGCAAACCCGCGCGAGGCTGAAGGGGAGGCCTCTGCCAAACCCTCACCCACGCCCTCCCCGGCCCTTCCTGCCGTCAGCTCGCTCCCCAGCCTCACACTGTCAGCCCCAGCTCAGAGGGCTGAAAAGGGCGGCCCTGCGTGGGACAGGGGTCCTCGGTGCGCCCGGTCCCCAAGGGGGGCGGGAGGGGGCCCGGCGCTGCGTGGGGCGGGGTCGCGCAGGCCCCGCCCCGGCCGCGCGCCTGTCCGTGCCGCCCATTGGTCCCGAGAGCTATGACTCGCGGGCTGAGCAGGAAGGAAACCGCTCCCGACCGCGGCGGCCTCGTCTCCAGGCCGTGCAGCTGCTGCCACCACTACCCCGTCTGCCTGTCGGCCCGTCGGCCCATCCGCAGCATGAGCGGCCTGCGCGTTTACAGCACGTCGGTCACCGGCTCCCGCGAAGTGAGTGCGCGCCCTGGGGTAGAGCGCTGGTGGTGGTCCTGTTGCTCTGGACCCGGCGCCTGGGACCCGCCCCCAGGGCGGGGGCGGCGAGGTGCTGGACACGGCCTCCTGAGTTGGGTGGGGGCAGGCTCCGCGGCCCCATCCTGAACACCACCTTCGGGCATCCTGGGTCGTCTGCACACCCACTATCAGGCTGAGCCTTGACCATGTCCTTATCTTGCCCTTCCTCTCCTCCACTGTGTGTGTGTGTGTGTGTGTACCTGGGGGCGGAGGTGGCGCCTTACCCGTCTCCACCCAGGCCTGCCCTGCTTTCTCTTTGCCGAGCTCCTGGCTCTCCCCACCCTTAATTTATCTCTTATGTTCACTCTGACTCCCCTCCTCATGGTTGGTGGTCCCTCTCTCCTTCCACACCACCACAATCCTGACTCCTCCTCCCAACTCCTAGTGGCCAGAACCCTCCCCTAGGGCGTGGAGCGCGACAGGGGGACAAAAGCTCCTGGCCACACTCTCTTTTTTTCTGCCCAGGGTTCCCCCCATAAACCCTCTAGTCTGCTCACTAACCCCTGCCCGCCCTTTGCCCCCAGATCAAGTCCCAGCAGAGCGAGGTGACCCGCATCCTGGATGGGAAGCGCATCCAGTACCAGCTAGTGGACATCTCCCAAGACAACGCCCTGCGGGATGAGATGCGAGCCCTGGCGGGCAACCCCAAGGCCACCCCACCCCAGATTGTCAACGGGGACCAGTACTGTGGGGTATGGGCCTGGGGGTTGGGGATGGAGGGAGTGTTGTAGGAGGATACCAGCCAGAGTCAGACCTGAGACAAAGCACCAGTACTCAGGTGACCACCTCTTGTCCCCTCCCCCAGGACTATGAGCTCTTCGTGGAGGCTGTGGAGCAAAACACACTGCAGGAGTTCCTGAAACTGGCCTGAGCCGAGTCAGCCCCCTGGACTCCATCACCACGTTCCCCCCAGCCATCACCCATGAAGGACCTTGTGACAACTCCGTTATTCCTAACCTTCCGACCTTGGAGCCCCTCCCCCCAACCCAAGACCTACCGCCTCCCCTAACTGTAGCTCCCTCTTCTCTATTCAAAGGCAACATTCCTTACCCACTAGTCTCAAAGGCAACATTCCTTACCCACTAGTCTCAGAAATTGTCTTAAGCAACAGCCCAAGTGCTGGTTGTCCTCAGCCTGGCCCTGAGGCTGCCACCCTGCCTGGCACTGGCTGATAGGCACCTTTCTTGGTTCCATTAGCCAGGGCTCTGCCAAAGGCCCCGCAATCCCCATCCGGGAGCACCGCAGAAACAATTAAATGTTCCATTCCATTGGCATCCTGTCTTTGGTGTGGCGTGGACATCCTGGGTCCCTGCTCTGAGCAAGTCTGGTAGATGTGATTGTGCTGAGGCTGTGCTCCCGTGTGGCACCTCTCTGTGCGATTGACAGTGCGTGTGTTTGGATATATGTCCAGCACACACATACCTGTGTGGACCAACGGTTTCTAGAGAGTGTGGGTGGGTCACCCTCCAGTGCACATGCACGTGATGGTGTCCATTACCTTGGTGTATACTGCACGTTTGCATGCCAGTCAGTAACGCGGCTGTGCCTCGTGGCCACCTGCCTGTGTCCCAACAGCTCGGCTAGGTGTGGGTGTGTCATGGAAGTGGGTGCCCAGATGCAGTTCTGTCAGCGTTGGGGCAGTGGCTTTGATGCATAGTGTTGAAGTGTCCCCACGTGCTTGTGGCCCTGCGCGTGTCTGTGCGCAGGGATCTGCACACTGGTACAAGAGGCGCTGGGCTGGGGCGGGCCCTCTCTCCCCTGGAGCAGCTTAGCCCTTCTGGGCAGAAAGAGGAACCTAGAAGACAAAGACCCAGCGGCCAGGCCCGCCAGCTGGGGCTCGAGTTACAGAGGGGCGGCGCCGCGCCCTCCTCGGCGGAGCTAGTGCTGCTGGGCTGCCCTGCCAAGAGAGCCTCGCAGAGCAGCCGGCGTTGGGGTGGGCGCTTTATTCGGGGCCGGGGGCGGGCAGCGGAGCCCGGCGCGCCCGAAGCAGCAGCGTGGCGTTGGGCACCAGGCCCGCGGCCTGCAGCGTGAGAGCGTCATTGTGGTAGACTGTGGGCGGGAACGTACTGAAGATCTCGAAGGTGGTGGCCTCCACGGCCCTGGGGACAGGGAAGAACGAATCAGGCCGGGTCGTGGGGCCAGAGCCCCGCTGCGGACGCCAGCTGAGCCCCGCGCCCACCTGGCCTGTGCAAGCAGGGTGCGCACATCACCGACTGTGTCCTCCGGCCGCATCAGCAGCAGGAAGGCCTGCTCGCCATTCTCAGACTTGATGCGCAGCGTGGAGAGCGCGGGCACGGGTGACTCCGGAGACTCCTGGCTCCTGTGGACCCAGAGGCCGTCAATACCCCCTGGTAGCCCAGTCCCAGGGTCCTCACCTCTCCACTCTGCCCTCACCTCTCACGCTCAGCAGCCAAGGCAGGCGTCTCCACCACGATCTCCTGGATCTGGACACACAATGGGCAGCATCGATGGAGTGGACAGAGCCCTGGGCCCTGCCGGTCACACTCTCCCCCCAACCCCTACAGGGGACTTCTCCTGACCAGGGATGGATGAGACCAGTGAGCCAAAGCAGGAGGGGGTATTCTGTGTAAATGGGGGCCCAAGGAGAGGAAATAGAAGGGAAGCTTTGGGAGGTAGCCCCATCGTTCCCTTCCCTCATTCTAGTGGGGGAGACAGAACCCCACACAGTGACCAGGCTGGGTGCCTAACCTAGGAAGGCTTCCCCAGGGAAGGCTTCCCTGGGGAAATGACACTTGAGCTGTGACTGAAGGATGAAGAGGAGTCCTTAGAAATGGGATGGGGGGCAAGGATATTCCAGAGAGCATAGGTCAGGGAAGACTTCTGAGAAGAGGTGATATATTTGAGAAAGTGTCAGCATTCATGTGGCTGAAGCTGGAAACCAGGTTGGACTGGAAAAAAGAAAAGGTTAGAGGTGGCAAGAGGACCAGAAAGGAATGACAGGCCTTACCTAAGAACCACTGGAGGGTTTCAACAGGGAAGAGCCAGGATCCAATTTGCATTTTTAAAAGAGCACAGAGGCTGCTGGGGGAGGATGGCTGGCAGGGCGGGAGTGGAAGTGGGAGGCCAGTGAGGGGCCACTGCAGTTGTCTGGGAGACACTCTGGGGCCTAGGCTAGGATGGTGGGCGGGGGGAATGGAGAGAAGAGATGGATTCGGGAGCAGTTCTGGGGATAGACAGATCTGACAGGACTTGGCCACCTGTGGTGAAGGCAGAGTCCTGGGAAAGGGGTTTGGTATCTTTCACAGGTGGAGACGAGGGAGGAGTAGCAGGATAGTGAGTGAGGAGAGAGGATGATGAGACCTGTGAAGGCCAGGAAGGTGTATTTCGGTCTGGACCTCAAGAGGGTGGCCTGAACTTGGGCTCACCCCCAACCTAGACTCCCGACTTTCCCACTCTTACAGCCACACTCCTGCGTTGGCCAGTTGCTCTCTGGTCCCAGCTCAGAGAGACCAGGAGACAGTCTTGAGAGCTCACCAGCTCCATCGTTTCCAGGAGACAGGGGAACAGCTCTGAGGAACTCATCTCTCCATCCAGGCCATCCTCAGGGGCCCTCAAGCCTGAGCCTCCAGGTAAGCCGCTGCTCCGGTAGGCTGGGCCAGGGTTGATGGTAAAGCCGCCCCCCCGCCCCCCTACCCCGCCAATAAGGCTGGGGGAGCCAGGGCTGGACTCACCTTCAGGGTGTCCCGGATGGGGCCTCGAATGTCAATCACCTCGCCTTGTCGGATCACTAATTTGGGCAGCCTGTTCAGAAACTTCTCGGCGGTCATCCTGGAGCCTGCAGAGAGGGCATTGGGAGCCTTGGCCGGGGCAGAGACTGTGTGTGATGGTGGAGGAGGCTACCTGGAGCTTGTCCTGCACAGTGCCCCCACCACCTGGCTCAGCCTCAGGGCCGAGCTCACCTGGGTGCTCCATCCTGTCCAAGGGCTTTCGAATCCTCTGCCAGCCTACCACTCGGCCCTCGCCAGGGAACGGGTCCAGCCCATTCTCTGGGTAGACCTGATTGCGCAGGTCACTCACCTGTCAAGAAGGAAGGGAAACAGCGGCTGGCACAGCTCTTCAGCCCTGAGCTCCATGCCCACCCCTACTTGCCCAAACAGAGGAATAGGCCCAAGGGATGGTCTGATGCAATCCCCATTTTACAGATGAGGAAACCGAGGCCCTGGGAAAGAGCAGGAGAGCTGCAGTTCATGCTGCTCCCACCCACCTGAGCCCTGCTCTTCCTGCAAGCTCCCCTCATCACTCCAGCTGCAGCCACAGTACTGACATCCTCCTCACAGAGTCCCTCTCGGGAGCAGACCAGGAGGGGAGGGATGAGGGTGTTAGGAGAGGGCAAAGCCCTGCTTGGCATGAACTACCTCAAACACCCCTGGTCGTGACTCACGCTATTTTCCCCCTCACACGCTCTCACTGTGGAACTAACGCACCACCCTCTGGGACACAGCCTCATGTGCTCCCATCACAGCACCCTCATCTCACTGCCGACTGCCCCCACAGCAGGGGGCCGGCTCCATCTCAAGTCCTTTAGTCCCAACGTTTGCCCCCCAATGGCACTACCTTCCACCCCAACCAGGAGGCTCCAGGAGCCTCTGGGGGGAGCCAGGACAGTTTTACGTGGACTCCTCACGTTCCCCAGGCTGTCCAGGTGTCCTGAATGCTGGGGAGGAGGGGCAGTGGTGCCACGCAGCTGAGGGCTCTGCTTTCAGGATGCCAGAAGGGGGCGCTGCCTGCTGTTCAGCTACATACCTTCCCCACTGCTGATGCAGCAAGTATGGCTACGGCAGCCTTCCCGCTCCCTTCCCAGCCCCGTTTCAGGCTCACCCTCCTTCTGGAGGTCATCAGACTGGGGTCTCTGAGGTGGGGCAGTGCCCCTAGGTGATGCCTGAGGAAGCATTCCCACCCCCTCCAAAATCCCCACACTGGGAGTGAGTGGTTTGAGGAGAGCCCATCACCTTAAAGGGGACCCCGTCAGGGTACAGCCGCTGGAGCTCTGACGGGAAGAAGCCATCCAATATGTCTCGGAGGCAGCGCTGCAGGGGGAGAGGTAGGGTGAGGCCTGGCTGGCCCTGTGCAGTGCCCTACACCCTGCTTCCTGTCTAGATGGCAGGCTCTGGGCCCCGGGATCGTGGGGCCAATTACTCTCTGGATCAGACTCTGGAAACAGTCCCAGGACATGGTTGGGGGGGGCGGTTCTGGAGGTTCTGCATGAGCCTGGGTGCTGGGGGTGAGCTGGGCCCATCATCTCCAACTAATGGTGAGCAGGGGGTGGGCCACCACAGTGGCTTGAGGGTGCACAGGCCTGTCTCTCCTCCCCATCACTCCTACCTGTGTGGAGGGATCATGGAAGGGCCGGAAGGGCCCATCGAACATCACGATGCCATTCCGGTAGAGCTTCAGTGGGATGGGCTCAAGGACACAGTGTGGCACTCTGCTGGGCATTGGTGTCAGCTGGGTGTCACTGTCTACCGCCAGCTCACTGAGATCCTTCAGGCTAGCCAGCAGCCTGTCAAAGTCTACCTCGGGGGGTACCAGTGAGTCTCCTGGCAAAGAGGATTGACACCCATGAGCCTCTCTTCATGGCTGCTGTGTGCTCCAGATCCCTGGCTTCCACAGCCCCCTCCTATGCTGGGCAGGGGCCTTAGCATCTCTTTAAGTGACCACCTGGGGAGGAGGAAGGACAGCTAACACTAGATAATAATAATAGCTGTCTTTTAGTGAGCACTTACTTTGTGCTAGGGTTTTAACATCTATTATCCCATTTCTTCATACCAACCCTATGCTGTAGGGACTATAAACATCCCCATTTTCCATATTAGGAAACTAAGGGTTAGAGGTTAACGGCTGGCCTAGGGACACACACAGTAAGTGGCAAGAGCGGGATCAGATCCCAGATCAGATGTGCCAGGCACTGTGTTAGCAGCTGAAAGGCACAGTGCAGAGTTCCCAGCGGTCTGGGCTCAAATTCCAGCTCCTCCACTTCTACCTGTGTGACTTTGGTCACGTCATTTAACGCTCCGCACCACAGCATTCTCTTCTAGAAGGTGACGATGATAGGACCAGGATGGCTGTGAGGGTCCAAGATGACCACGTAAGAATTCCAACAAGCATCTGTCTGTGTTAGTTATTGTTGCCAGCTCTACTGTGCACAAATGGACCTCAGGCCAACCCAGAGGCCACGCAGCAGGGGTTATTTATCTCCATTTTATACATGAGGAAACAGGCCCACAGAGATGAAAAATGATTTGCCTCAGGCCACTTGGCAAGTTAGAAGAGGGGACTGACCCTGGAGTCTGTTCTTTCCACCCATCTGCACCATCAGGAGACAGAGGTGAGGGTCGGGACACCTGCTGGACAGGACATGGGAGACCTTGGGTTGCACATGTATTTGGCCTCCTCTTCTGACAAATGTGTTGTCCATAGAGCTGCTCATAAGGTTCACGGGGTGCAGGTGGGGTGATGAGGCAGCCAAGACAGATGCCAGAGCAGAAAGGATACAGGGCAGGTGGGGTGCTGCCGGGGGACAGGCCAGGAGCTTGTTCTCAGTCCTGAAGGGATCTTGCCCCGAACTAAGTCATCTACTAGGGTGTAACCCTATAAAACACTGGTGACTTTCTGGGCCTTCTTGGAAGCTGTTTTTCACCAGGACAGCCAGGCTGAGGCAGGATGTGGGTCAGGACTCTGGGGACCCAATTCCTTTCCCCACAGTGGTGCAATGGCCGTACCGGGGAAGTACAGATGTGGGCGGCCCTGTTTCCTGTTGCCTTTGTGGCTGCTGAAACGGTAGGCCCCAGCTGGCCTTCCCTTCTCCCCTACATCTCCTACTGCTGCAGGGGCTGCACCTGCGCCCCCCTCTTCCTGGGGTCCCCTGGAGTCCCTGAGAGTCCCAAGAAAAACTCACAGAACATCCTGGATATCCCTGATATGAGCCAGAACAATATCGAGACACTATTTTCCTTTAACAGCTAACTAAGTACTTTCAGAACACCCAGGTAAACCTGAAAATAACAGCAGAAAAGCTCATCACTGTCAACATCTGCCCCCATCGCTATATTCTTACAGATGGGAAAGTGAGGCCTAGAAAGTCACATGACTCGGCCAAGGCAGGCCACACAGCACGGCCAACAGGACGACTCAGAGGCGCGCGGACTGCTAATCCAGCTGCCTCCTGGGGACTGGGCTTTTCAGGGAGCTGAGGTGTCGACAGGGGAAGGGGCAGGTGGAAACCCAGGGGAGGATGCCAAGAAGCAATGAAAGAGAAAAGGAAAGTTGGCGGAGAAAATCAGCCCGGAAGGCTCTCAGCCAGGGCTCGGGGGTGGAGAAGTGAAAGCAGGGTGGGCCTGGCAGGTATCAGATGCAGCAGAATGGAGGTGACACAAGGGGCCCGGGAGAAGGAACCGCCGCTCTGGACAAACCAGGGCTAAGAGAATAAGGCAGGAAGAGCCTGGCATCGCCACCTCACAGCCAGGAGTGCTCAACAGAAGCCTGGCCCCGTGCAGCCACGTCACATGGGATGAGGCAGGTCAGAGGTCAAGTGAGGCATTTCCTCTCTGAGCTGCAGCTTTCTTTTCCAGGGAATGGGTAGATAACAGAAATCTTCATCCTGCCCGCAAGATCCAGGGGTGAACTGACTGTGATGATGACTCAGCATTTACTATGCCAAGCACCAAGAGGCAGGTCGTCTTCTCCCATTTTACAGATGAGGAAACTGGGCCTTGTAAGGTGACATGCCCCGGGTCACGCAGCTTGCAGGGCCCAGGTGACTCTAAGCCTCTGTCCTCAGTGACCACGCAGGCTTGCCTCTCAGTGTTGGTTCTTCAGATACTGCTCACTGGGGTTCCTTTCCAAGGAGGAGTACAGTGCAGGGAGATCATCTCTGAGGCCTCATCCAACTTTTGAGAGCCCATGATTTTATTTAAAAGGGGAGTGAACAGGCATGGAGATCAAGTCCAAGCTCCTTGGCCCAACTCCCAAGACCCTCAGAGCCCTGGCTCCCCAGCCTGCCCTCAACAAGCTCCCCCACTCACACTCTGAAGCCATACAGCCCGGGCTACCACTTCCAAGCTGTGTGACCCCGGGCACATGGGCTAACATCTCTGGGCCTCAGCTTCCTCTTCTATAAAATGAAGACAATAACAGCCCCACTTTACAGGGTTGCTGTGAGGCTCACAGGAAGTGCCTGGCAGACAGAGCTGTTGTTGTCACTAACACCCCACCCTCTTGATCATCACAGGGCTCAGGTGCCCTCTCACCACCTCCGTGGAGAAGCCTTGCCCGGAGCCCCTGCCCCTGAGCCTGGGCCTCTGTTCCTCCTGGGTTTCTGGAGCCCTTGGGCCCACTCCTGGCCCTCATCACAGGCTGCTGTCATTTTGTTTGCTTATTGGTCTTTCCAGCTACACCGGTCACTCCTTGAACACAGGCAAGAGCAGCCAGCCCTGGGCCTGGCCCACAGTGGGTGCTCAAGACGCACTGGATCCGTCCCTCCACCCCACCACCCCGCCATCCAGCAAGTACGTCCGCAGCGCCCGTGCCCTGCCAGGCTCTGAGCGGCATAGCCACGCCCATGCCCAGAGTCCTGCCCTCCTCAGGCTCATACTTGAATGAAGGAGACAGGGTGACAAAGAGTGACAGTGGCATGTGTTAAGTGCCACTGTGGGGTTGCAGGGCCCAGAGGAGGGCCAGACCCTGCCCCTAGCGCAGCTGAGTGGTGAGCCTGCCCTGGGCTGGCCCCTCGCACCCTCACCGGGAGGACAACCTGCTGCCGTGAAATCCTGGCAGTGTCCGACGTGCCCCAGCTGGCCCGTCCCAGCACCGCAGGCGAAGGCTGTTGAAAGGAAACAGGCCTGCTATTTCCACCCACCTGCACGCCGGGCCCTGCTCTGGGGACTTCACCTACATTCACTCTGCTCTTCAGAGGAGCCGGCGGGGAGAAAACGGGCTCCGAGAGTCTGGTCACCGCCAGGGCCACAGCCAGCCTGTGACTCGGCAGGAGCTGACTTCTCTGGCCCTTGCTTTGATCATCACGCTGCTTTTCCCCACCTCATCCTGTAGAGGATCGTCCCAGGGGGCTCTGACCATCCAGGCCAAGGGCACCCAGGCAATGCCTGCGAATCGCCTGCATGTGCACGTGCCCTGGCCTTCGGGTCGCGCCCTGTGCTGGCACTCTGGAGCGCAGCAGGGGCGGAGCAGTAAATGGACATGGTCATCATTCACCGACCGCATGTCCGCCTGAGAGAACACTCCACGTACTCTACACTGTGGTATTCAGTGCTCTCAGTTCAGGGCCTAGGGGTCAATCGTACCATCTCCTCACCTCACAGATGAGGATGTGGACTCAGAGGTGAGGCAGGTTCCCCACACAGGGTACGATCTGACCCAGGCCCCCCTCTTCAGCCAGAGCCTTTAAGGCTTTCACTGCAACGCAGAGCCCCTAACTACGCGCCCGGGGCAGCTGCAGGGCGGCACAGTGCCTGGCGCCGAGCAGGCACTCCACGCACATGTGCTAGAGCAGGTGGGGTTTGAGCTGAGCTTCACAGGAGGGGAGAAAAGGGGGCAAGGCACTTGGGGGACACAGCACAGGACCGAGCTAGTGGGAGGGTGGGTGGCAGGAGTCCAGCCTGCCTGGGGTCTAGGCCAGGCCAGTTCCAGGGGCCCAAGGGCAGCCCAGGGACAGCCCATGGAGGAGTCAGCCTGGCTTCCTGAGCAGGGGAGGGAAGAGGCTCCCACACAGATGCCGGAGCCTGGGCTTGGGGAAAAGGGTTGGGGAGGTGGGCGCTGGGAGTGGGAAGGGGAGATGTAGAGAGAGGGCAGGGACTTGATGAGGGGTGGGGGGGGTGAGGAGCTCAGAGGTGAAGGGTGGGGGGAGCTCAGAGTTGGCTGGAGCTCTCAGCCCTGAGGCTCAACACCTGACCCGAAGGTGGTAGGACCAGAGCCGGAACTGTCCCTTTCATGTCTCCGCATACCCTGAAGCACCTGGCACGGCATCCTGTTTGCTACTCAACATGCTGGTGGGAAGGGGTGAATGATCTGGCCTGAGGCCAAGCCCTTGCAAGGCTTCCTCTCCCCTGAGCCCCTTCATGGGCCCAACTGACCCTCCTCCCTAAGAGTCCCAGGCTCTAGAATGTTTGAATCAGCCCCAGTCTGCCTAATACAGATGCCCCAGCTCACCAACCCACTGGCCTGCTGCCCCAGGGCCTGTGGGGAGTGGTACCCAACAGAGGGAGATCCAGAGAAACAAGCCAGAGCATCAGGGTCAGCCAGAGGCTGGCTTCATGGACCCAAGGGCCCTTGGGGCAGGGGCAGGTTGGCACGTGGGGACAAGGCCATAGGGAGAGGAAGGGAAAAAGCCAGGAAAGGGGGGCGAGCAGTCCCAGGAGGAAAAGCTGCTAGAAATGAAAAACATGTTGTTCATCTGTCAGAAGAGCTAAACTGAGCCCCCTCCATGTTGAAGAATCAAAAGGCAAAAGAAGAAAAAGACACAAATCAGGAACTTGTGGCCAGGCTTCAGAACAAGGGGCCTGAGAACAGCCGTACTCTGAGCAAAAACAAACACCACAGAGCAGTTGGGGGCTGCTCTCTTTTTGGGAGGAGGGGGTGGAATCCACAGAACCAGGTCCAGAAACCAGCTGTCTGGTCTCACCCCTTCCCCAAAGGAGCAGGGAGGCCCCCACTGGCCAGAAGGAAGTCTGCCCTCCAACTAGTCAGCAAGGCCACATGAGGCCTGAGCCCAGCTCACCGCACAGGGGCAGTGTGTGTGTGTGTGAGCGCGTGCATGCGTGCGTGCGTGTGTCCATAGTGCTGGCAGGCCTCTGGCCCTGGACCCCAGGAAGGGACATCCTTACAGCTTCTGGCAGTTGCCTAGCAGGGTCTCGCCTCTCACCCAGGGAGAACTTCCCATAGCACTCAGCCCAGGGTTCAGCTCCTGGCATGGCCCAGGTGCCATACAGCTCCCCAGCTTTGCCGTGTCCTAAATGGGACATCTTCCCTGACAGCTGTGCTCCCCAGGGTCATCCCAGGTTCCTCCCACCGCCCCCCCAATGTTCGAGCAATCGCCAAGGCCATGGATTCCCCTCCTAAATTTCTCTGCTCTGCCCCTTCTCACCAGCCCCACCAGTATCACCCTTATGCTGGGCATCATCTCATCTTTGGCCTGGATGACTGTAACCATCTCCCAGTGGGCTCCCAGCCTTAAGTCTTGCCCCCTTCACTCAACAGACTGCTTAAGTGCCTCAGTTTCCCCATCTGTAAAATGGAATAACCCCTGGCCTGTGCCAAGGCTATTTGTGAAAATGCTTTAAAAGTGGTAAATTTGGTGCAAATGGAAAGTGATGTTTTTGAAACAAGGGTGAGGGGGTTTTCCCCTGAGATTTAGGGGGAGCTAGCCAATGTGCAGCAGGTGGGACTCTCATGTTTCCAGTCTGGGTTTTTACCCAGCAGGAAACTTATGAAATTAAGAAAGTACAGTTGTCTTCCAAACAGTCCCCTGGGAGCCAAGCTCATGTTCCCCTGAGACTGCCACTGCCTTCTGACCATGGAAAACAATGAGAGCTCCCACTTGCGGGGCTGATGACATGCGAGGTGAGTGCTAGGTGTTGCGTCCAACCCACTGACTCGTAGTAACTCCATGGGAAAGAATACACTGATGAGGAGCTACTGATCTACTGACGAGGAACTGAAGGCTCAGAGAACGGAACTTGAGTACCCAAGTCACACCTGGGTTAGGCGGTGGTGATCAGGACCCAGGTGTGACCAACAGAGCCTGGAGAACTACCTTCCAGGCAATGACCTCCATTCTTTGAAGGGAATGGACCCAGCTTTCAGAAGTGGCCAGTTCTGGGACTTCCCTGGTGGCGCAGTGGTTAAGAATCTGCCTGCCAATGCAGAGGACATGGGTTCGATCCCTGGTCTGGGAAGATCCCACGTGCCGCGGAGCAACTAAGCCCATGTGCCACAACTGAGCCTGTGCTCTAAAATCTGCGAGCCACAACTACTGAGCCCACGAGCCACTACTGAAGCCCGCCCGCCACAGAGCCCGTGCTCTGCAACAAGAGAAGCCACCACAATCAGAAGCCCACGCACCGCATCGAAGAGTAGCCCCCACTCGCCGCAACGCAACTAGAGAAAGCCCGCACACAGCAACGAAGACCCAATGCAGCCAAAAAAAAAAAAGTATATATATATATATATATATAAAGGAAGTAGCCAGTTCTATGGCCCCAAATCTCTGGAGTGCATCCCTCGGGATATTAGCAGTTGAGTTAAAAATAAAACGTGGTGGAGGCCCAGAGACGCAGGTAGATTTCAATAGTTTGCTACAAATGAACCTGGAAAGGGAGTCCACAGAGGGGACCAAGCCCCTGGCCTGAGGGCCAGCTTCCAAAGCAGGGGGATTGCTTCTAAAGGCCACAGCTTTTAAATGGGTGACATTTTGTAAACTATGGTGCCTGAGACAAATGAAGTCTTGTTACGTTTTGTATCCCTGGGTCCCTGGAGCCTTAGAAAGATGAGCAGGCAGAGTCTAGGGTTAGGTGGTCAGGGATGGAGGCTGAGGCCTTTCCCTCCTGCTCCCGTGTCAGTGGCAAGCTGTGGGAGGCCTTGGGGCACCTTGTGCTGGGAGAAGGGGCATGAATGAGCTGGCCTCTGGACAGCTGTGGGCCATCGGGAGCTGTAGGGGAATTCCCTTTGCAGGAGGGTCCAGGGTGGACCCCGACTTTACCTGGCTTCCAGAACTTCTTGGCTGTCATCCAGTCCCTCTCGCCATCCTCCGAGTCCTCCTCATGCATGGGCTCACCCACCCACTGCAGGCCGTAGTCACCGAGGAACCGCTGTGGGGAGAGAAGAGGGAGATGTCGGGGGCACTGTCAGCTCAGCCCCTACCAGGGGAAAAGGCGGCATCAGCCCAGCCCCCAGCCTCAGGCCTCCGCTCCCAGCCCACTGGATGGGGCGATGGGTCCGGGGGTCTTGGCCACTTCCTGGCTGTGGCCTTGGGAAGCCACCTCACCTCCCAGAGCCTCAGGCTTCTCCTTGTAAAATGAAGCTCGTGAGGACTCACTAAGGTAATTCACGTCATGTCCTTAGCACAGGGCCTGGCACAAGTAGGAACTCGCGTAAGTCAGCCATTATGGCGGCGGGGAGCCATGTGGGTCTGGCCCGAGTGGGAGGAGAGGAAGGGACACCTGCTCTGCAGGTCTGAGAGGACATGTCCCCCCACATGTCCCACACGTGGCCTCTCTAGGGCTGGCCGCCCAGCGCCTTTGCCACAGGAAAACTTCTGAGTTGTCTATGCTTCCTGTTGCTGCTTCCTCACCTCCACTCCTTCCCTCAACCCACTCCAGCCCGGCTTCCATCTCCACAACTGACTGCAACGGCTAACAAGCAGCCACCGCAACCTGCCTGCTGCCTAACCCAGCGGGCACACTTCTGCCTTCATCTCTTGCAACATATGTTCTTCTTTTCCAGTTTCAAATTTCTAGCCATCTACACTTAGATGTCCAACAGGCACCTCAAAATGAACTTGGCCCAAACAGTCATGCCTCCCTGCTCCCACCTCCCAAGGCGGGGAGTGGCCCACGTCCCAGCTAGTCTCTAATGTGTTACCCTTTTAAATATTTCACCATATTCCATACTTGTGTGTCTTCCTGTGTACTTGTTTATGTGTGTCCCCTCTAGACTGTCAGTGCCATGAGGGCAGGGACCCTCTCTGCATCCCAGTGTCTGGCAGGGTGCCGGGCGCACAGGAGGTACTTTGTCTGAGTTTGCTAAATTAACGAAGCAATAAACGTGTGAACAACGTGAACGTGGGAGCCCCAATGCCCTCTGCCCTGAGGGGGCAGCCCTGACTCCTGTGGCAGCTGCTCAGAGAAGCCCCACGGGCTGCCGGCAGTCCTAGCAGGCCGCTCAGGGAGCAGCTGTTTACCCACAGCCCTGGGGTATGCACAGGCCTGGGTGGGAAGGGCCCTCAGCTGCAGCTGCTGCTTGGGGGTTTGCGTCTGTGGTCTTAAATTAGGTTGGGGCTTTGGAAAGCAACTCGGTGTGGAGAGGGAGAGGCTAGAACCCCAGGAGGCTAGAACCCCTGGTGGGGCCGGTGAGGCAGTGGGGGGCCCTGAGGATGTATGCATGCCTAGGACCCTCCCTTGAGCCTGGGGTCCCTCCAGCTCAAGCCTTGCTGTGTGAACGATGGCAACAAAGGTGACACTGGGTGAGTGAGATGCCACGTCCAGAGGCAGGGAATGGCCATGACCAATGCAGTAAACACGCACAGCCAGGCCCCTGCCAGGTCCTGGGCGTGCAGCAACGAGCAGGAGAAAAGTGCTCCCTCCCTCGTTCCCTCGTGGGGTCCACGGTCCCCAGAGGAAGAGAGAGTGGAGCACCTGCCCTGGGAAAGGGCTCCCACCTTGACTTGAGACTGAGGATCAGTGAAAACTCGCCAGGGGAAGGTAGAAAAAGAAATTTCAGGTGGAAGGAACAACACGGACCAAGGTCCTGAGGTGGGAAAGAGCTTGATGTGGTCAAAGAAGCAGAGGCAGGTCCCCGTGGCTGGAGGGGAGAGTAGTTCAAGCCGACACTGAGGAAGGGGGAGGGGCTAGCCCAAGCCTGAAATGGGATGGGGGGTGCCCCGGGCCCCTGTGTGGGATGTGCGGTGAGGAGACCCCAGAGAGGTGGGCTCTGACCCAGTCCCTGGGGGCAGACAGCCCTGGGCCGGCACCTCCCTCACCTCCATCTCCCCGACCTGCCGCTGCAGCTGCGCGCACGTGGTCTCCAGCTCCTCCTGCCGCTGCAGGGTCACCGTGCCTTCAGGAAAAGACGGGGAGGGGTTCCTGTGCCCCCCGCATGGAGGCTGCCAGGCCACTTCTGGCCATGACAAGAGCTTTGGCCTGAGGGTCATCTGGAGAAGCTGCTCCACGAGAACTCGAGGGATCCCCGGAGAAGCACCTCTTGGCCTCTCGCCCTGACCTTGAGAGGGGAGGCCCTGACTCTCGGGAGGCCACCAGCCCACCGAGCAAGGCTCCTGACGGGGCTGCCTTTCCTCCAGGCTTTGGCTGGCAGGCCCTGTGCTCAGGGCTGGGCTAGGGCTGCGCTCGGGGGACTCAGTCCCACACAGAAGGGCACTGCCCTGGGTGTCACTGCTCCTCTCTGGGCTCCATTGCCCAGACTCCACCACAGGACTCAGCTTGATGCTCTCGAAGCCCTGATACCCAGAGGTCGCCGGCCCAGGGGGTACAAAGGGGGGCTGACCAGCCCACAGAGGGCCTCTTACCCTGGTGCTCCTGGAGGGTCTCCACCAGCTCCTCTAAGGCCCGTATCTTCTGATCCTGCAGCAACGAGACAGGAGCAGACCTGGTGGTTCCCAGAGCCCAAGGGAGCCCCTTCCAGATGGGAAGACCCGGCTTAAAGCCCCTGCCCCGCTCTGGCACTGCTCCGGTGCTCAGATGGCCCTTGTGGTCCCACTGAGGTGGGGGCAGGGGGTGGGCACCCCCAAGTGCCCAGCACTCAGCAGCCACCGCTGCCACCCAATCTGAGGTCTACGGGCCTTGCTCAGGTGTGGAGAAGACCCCTAGCCTCTCTGCTCAGGTCACAGGGACCCAGGTCAGTCCCGGGCCAGACCTGGCCCTCGAGTTGGGCGGTTTGCTCAGGGAGATGGTTCTAGAACGCATCCACCATGGTCTATTGCAATAGTAGCCTCACTGGCCTCCCCAGCCCAGGCCCTTCCACCCCTCAGACCAGACCCTGGCCCTCTCCCCCCTGGGGCCCCACCTTGGTGAGCATCTCATCCGCCTGGGCCTTCACCTGCCGCTCCAGATCCTGCACTTTCCTCGCCATGGTGGCCATCAACTCCGAGTTGTGGTACCCAGGGACTGCCAACCAGACAAAGTCCTAGAGCCTGGGCCTTGAGCTGAGGCTGAGGTATGGGGGTCCAGGGGAGGGGAGAGGAAGGGGGGTCCAGGGGAGGGGAGAGGTAGCGGGCTCCCCAGCAGCAGAAATAAGGGTGGTAACAACTGCTGCCACCGAGATAATGGGGACAGTTCTACACTTTTCATATGTCAGCTTTTCTGAGGAAATGAACTGTTTGAGGAAACTGAGGCACAGAGATTCTGTAATGCACCGAAGATGTATATACGAGGGAGTGGTACAACATACGGGTTACATCACCTTGAAACGCTGTCAAAAAGTTCACCCTTAGAGCAACTATACTCCAATAAATATTAAAAAAAAAAAATGTTCACTCTCAGTTGAATCACTCCTCTAATCTCGCCCCTAATTCACAGGAAATACGGTGGATAGAGGAGCAAGTTAAACAGCACCGGACAAATCACTATGGGGGACATCCTGCGGGACAAGTAGCCCAGACGCTTCAAAAAAGTGTCATTTTTTTAAAGAGGCAGGGATTCTGCTCTAAAGAAGTATAACAATCAAATGCAGTGCATGACCCTCAATCAGAACCTAAATCGCGGCGGGGGGGGAAGCTATGAGAGATATTTTGGAACACTGGGATGTTAGAGAGGGTTACTGGATTGTTCATATTCTTAGGTGAGATCACAGCATCGTGGTTATGTACTTCCTTACTCCTAGAAGATGCAAAGGGAAGTATTTAGAGCTGAAATGTCATGATATCTGCAACTGATTTCTAAATGGCTCATCCAAAAAATACACTTGTGTTCATAACATATGTGTACATGGATAGAAAGCAAATATGGCAAGATGTCACTAACTGTTGAACCTAGGCTGAGGACGTATGGGTGTTTGCTGTACTATTATTTCAACTTTTCTGTTTGCTGACAAATTTTCAAATTAAAACATTTGTGAAAGAAAACAAGAGAGACACATGGGAAGAAACAGGCCCCCTTCTTCCCCTGGATGTTGTCTCTCTCTGTGTGAAGCCGGAAGTGTAGCTGTAACCACGTGACCATGTGGAGCTGACAGGCCCAAGGATGGTTCAGTGCAAAGCTGGAGAAACCTGAACTTCTGACAATGTCTTTGAGCTGTTGTCTCCCTAGGACTTCTTAGTATGTGGGATAATAAAGCCCCCTGATGTTCCTTGGTTGAATCAGGGTTTTCGTTGACTTTAGTCAAAAGCTTCTTAACTGATATATAGACATTTGGGAACTGTCAGCACACGGATGACGGCACATGTTTGAGGCAGAGTGGAGAGAGAGAGGAGATCCCAGGCAGGAGGAACATCACATGGAAAAGCTGGAGCTGGCAGGGAGCCGAGAGGGAAGAGCCTAGGAGGCAGGAGGATGGCAGGGAGGCCGTGTTATGGAGGCCAAGAGCCCGGGGTGTCCTGAGAAGAGGGATCAGGGAACTGTGTGGAATGTTTCCCTGCAGAGAAGTGAGACAGGACAGGCAAGCCCTTGACTGTGAGCTTGGCAGGGGCAACCCCTGGCTGAGAGCGGGCTGAGGGGTGGTGGCGGGGGAGAGGCAGAGAGACCTGGGGAACAGCCAGTTTCTGTGGTTGCTGTTGAAAGCATCCCCCCTGGGGTGATGGAGATCCTGGCTTTGTGACCGAATGGCTGTGGGGCCGGGCTCTTCCGGTCTCCTTTTCCACCTCAACCCCTCCCTACCTGTACAGGGGAGGGGGCATTCGGTGGAGGATCAGAGACAGAAACGGAGACAGAGAGACAGGAAGCTGCTTACCCAAGATATCACAGCTAGTGGAAAACTCTCACCTCATCCCCAGCTCCCCCAGACTCCCAGCTCAGACCCTGCCCCTGCCCAGTGCACCACACAGCTCACCCTGCCAGCCCATGAGTCCCCTGTGCGCAGGACTGCTCAGTCCTACCTCCTCTGGGAAGCCGCCCCAGTGAGCCCCATCCTACTTTGCGCACCTCCACGATTGCAGTGTTGCCACAGCCCTTGGCGGATGGTGTGCGTCAGGCTAGGGGGACTGTCTAGGGGACTTGGGCCTTGTCCAGAGCCCTGCGGAAGGAGGAAGTAGATGCCCGGAGGCTGAGCTTCCCCCTCAGGCCCTTCATTCCTCTTGGACCCTGAATCCTAGAGCCACTGACATCACTCTTGATGGGGATTCCAGCCAGGTGTACTCCAGAGGTGCCAGCCACAGCCCGCCCTGGGGCTTTGCCAGACCTCCTGAGCTAACGGCCGGACCTGCGTGTGGCTTCACGCCAAGCCAGGCCCTGAACAGGTCTGGGGTGCAGGCCCAGGGCCACAGTCAGCCAGGAGTAGAAGCAGCTCCTCTGACCCAGCAGGTGGGAGAAGGTGCCATGCCTCTCAGGGCCTCCCTTTCCCCGGGGCCTCTCCTGCTGCCAGGGACACAGACCCCTTCGGGCCTCTGCACTCACCTTGCCTACTCACAGGGGCACCTATGCCACCATAGCAGGAAGGAACAGAGATCCTTTCTTCTGAGCCGTGCGCGTCATTCAGCACGTCCACCTCATCTTCTGCAGACAGGGATGCCCAGGTCACTGCTCTGGGGCTGAAGCCCAGGCGAAATGGGGGCCCTGGGCCCTGGTCAAGATGAAGCAGCCTGTTCTCTGTCCCCCAGCATATGAGGATAGAAAACTTGGGACGCTGGAGAGCAAGGATCCAACCAGAACAGGCCTCTTCTTGGAGTTCTCCCAACCCGGCTCCCTGGGGGGACCTGGGTGGCCAATGCCAGCACCACGGTGGGGGCTAAAGGAGGGCTGGGATGCAAAGGTCTGAGCCTGCGGGAGGCAGGGCAGCAACGTGAGGACTGGGCTTCAGGGAGAAAAGGCTGTAATGGGCTGCAGGTGGCTGTCGGAGAAGGAGGGCTGGGGTCTGCCCCCCTCATGGCCCACCCCACGGTGAGTGGAGGGGTTCAAATGTTAGTGATGACATCTCCACTAAGGGTGTGGGGTGTCCAAATCCGAGAGCTGCAGATAGCACTGCAGCTGGCCAGCCACTCTGGCTGACGGGAGCTCATCACGCTCTTTCTCTCCATCTGCCCAAGTGCAAGGACATGAGGAGGACACGAGGGCAGAGCCCACACTTACCATTTCCGTACATTTTTATATCTCGCCTCCTGGGAATGGGGCAGGAAGGAGAAGGAAGACAGACAAGTTAGGACCCCCTGGATTGCCCTCGGGGGAGGCTCTGGCACCAGGTCCCCCATCAATCCTAAAGAAGGTGTCTCCTGAGGACATCCACCCCCAAATCCCATCCCGGCCCAGGGGTGAGCCAAGGGGCAGGCTTCAGGGTGTCCGACTCCTCCCAACAAAGAAGGATGGTGAAGAGCTGAAGGGCAGAGCCTTGGAGAGAAGATTACAAGAGTCCCCAAGCCCAGGAGCCCAGCCTCAGCTCTGCTCTGAAATGGCTGCAGGACCCCAGGCCTGTCACTTAACCTCTCTGGACTTCCTTGGCCATGATGCAAATGACTCAAAGTGGGCTTCAGAAGAGCAAGGAGAGAGGTAAAAAAATGCTTTGAAAAGATGAAACTGATAGATGAACAAACAGGATTCTCTTCACTGAGAGCCCAGCATGCGGCGGGGCCTGGAACAGGTGGGCCAGCAGTGTTTGAAGAACTAATTCATGACCAGTGAATAAACAGACGGATGCCGCCACCTCGCTAAATGGCACAGCCCAGTGTGTGCTTAGACACATGGAGAGCCTCCCAGAAGAAGGTTCGAGAAAGATAAGGTGATCAGAGAGAGATACATAACTTCTTATCGTTTTCCTCAGGACACTAGGAGTCAATCTCCTAGTCCACGGGAGGAGCCGGGAGGAGGCAGGGGCATGGACACAAAGATCCCACGAGGCCAGCTCCTTACCCCGGATTCACAGGCTCCGAATGCAGAGGCACTCGCCGGGTCTTGCCAAGGGAGGCCAAAGGTGAGCTCATAATTCTACTTCTAGTCTCTAGCTGTCAGGAACTCCCTGAGAAGAAAGAAGTTAGCCCTTGGGGACAGTCACTCAGGACCAGGGAGTGGCCTGAAACTTCCTCTGCCCTGGCTACTTTTCCCAGGAGGGAGCACTGTCCAGGGAGTGGCACCCCTCACTTCTTCCTACTGCCTCTGCAGAAGTTTCTGGAGGCGGCCTGGCCTCAGGATCCCTATGCTTGATGTCCACCTGCTCTGCTGGATATCCAGCTCTCTGCTCTGCTCTTGGAGGTCTCTGGCCTAGCAGTGCTTGGGAAAGGGCGATGGGGGTAGGATGGGGTGCAGAGGTGGGCCGGAAGCCTGGGACTTCCCCAGACTTCAAGCCTGGCACAAGACTACCCAGCAGGCCTGGGGCTTCTGTCTATCTACCAAGGAGCTGGTCATCATGCCCAGGTGTCCCCTCCCCTCCTACCAGAACCAGGGGCCACCTCCAACTTCTCAGAGCCAGAGAGGGGCAACCCCAGGGCAGGATTCTACCAAGACACCACCTGCATGGCAGGGAGGTCAAGAGCCCAGACCCTGGATAGGTTCTGCCATTCCCGTATAGCCTGTGCCTCAGTTTCCTTTAGCGTGAAGTGGGGATGGTAATAGTACCAGCCAGGTAGGGGTAACACACGTAAAGCACCTAGCCCAGTGAAACGCTCGAAGGAATTACTCAAAAATGTGAATTGTGGCTGCCGCTGTTATTGGCACACAGAAGACCCTCATAAATGCTGATTTCCCTTCCTTTCCTCTTCCTTCTGGAAAGATGAATGAACATCAGGGATGCAATTAACGGTCACTATTCAGTGAATTAAATATCACGTGGCTAATGTCTAGAAATCGAAGAATCAAACGACCTCCATCAGGGCCTGAATCAAGTCTTCCGTTCCACTTTGGAGATGTGTGGCACTGGCCTCCACCAGCCCCTGAATCTGCCCAGCAAGGGGACCTGCATCACCAGGAGGCAGCTCCCTTGGTCTTAATTCTGGAGTTTGGGACTCATGCCCCGCCCCTTTCTCAGAGGTGCCCTCCAAGGACAAGGTCCAGAGTTTCCTGATCTCCATCATCCGGCATCCAGCCTCCAAACCTGCCCCCAGCCTGCCTGGTTCCTGCCGTCTTGTCCGGGCATCCTCAGGGTATGTGTGGCCAAGTGTGACGGCCCCTGTGGCTCCCTTCACCAGTCTCCACACACTGCCAGAGGAATCTTCTTAAACCCAAAGCTGACATGTCACTTCCCTGCTCAATACTCCCAGTGGCTCCTTCTCACCCACAGAAAAAAAAATCATGGATGATCTGGTCGCTGCCTGTGTCTCTGGACCTCACCCATCATCACCCACGGTCCCCCCGCATCCCACCCTCCACTTGAGCCACTCTGAACTGTCGGCCCTGAAATGCACCAGGGCTTTCTTTGCACACATGGCTCCTCAGGCCTGGAACCCGATCCCCCAAAATGGTCTCCCTACTCCTACCCACACCCTTCCCTTGGCTGGCTAACTCCTTTTCTTTTTCTTTTTCTTTTTTTTTGCTTTTATTTAGTTATATTTTAACTTTTTACTTTAAAATTATTATAGATTCACAGGAAATCAGGACAATAGTAGAGAGGTCTGGTGTATCCTTCACAGTTTCCCCCAATAGTCACATTTTACATGACTATTGTACACAGTATCAAAATCAGGAAATTGACATTGTATAATCTGTGTATGTCACTCTATGCCATTTCATCCCCTGTACAGACTCTGTGTAACCACCACTGCAATCAATATATGTACAGAGGACTTCCCTGGTGGTGCAGTGGTTAAGAATCTGCCTGCCAATACAGGGGACACAGGTTCAAGCCCTGGTCCGGGAAGATCCCACATGCTGTGAAACAAGTAAGCCCATGCACCACAACTACTGAGCCTGTGCTCTAGAGCCCGTGAGCCACAACTACTGAGCCCACGTGCCACAACTACTGAAGCCTGCGTGCCTAGAGCCCATGCTCCGCAACAAAGAGAAGCCACGGCAATGAGAAGCCCACGTGCCGCAACAAAGAGTAGCCCCCACTCGCCGCAACTAGAGAAAGCCCACGCACAGCAACAAAGACCCAACGCAGCCAAAAATAAATAAATTTATATTAAAAAACGATATGTACAGAACTATTCCATCACCACAAAGATCTCCCTTGTGCTACTCCTTTAGCATCACACTCATCCTCTTCCTCACCACTGTCCCTAACCCCTGGCAACCACTACTCTGTTTCCCATCTCTATAATTTTCTTACTTCAAGAATGTTATATAAATGGAATCAAATAGCATGTGACCTTTTTTTAAAAAAAATACAGCTTTATTGAAGTATAATTCACACACTTAACTCTTTTAAAGTACACAATTCACTGGTTCTTAGTATATTCATAAATTCAGAGTTATGAAACCACCATCACAATCAGTTTTGGAACATTTTCATCACACTAAAAAGCCCCAGGCACTGTGCCTTTAGTAGTGAAAACTACCCTGCATGAACTCCCACCAGACCTGATTATTCCTCCTTTCTCCAAATTCTCATCACCATAATGACCCCTCAAAAGAAACTGGTCAAAAAGACAGAAATTAATAAGCATTGGCAAGGATGAGGGGAAACTGGAACCTTTGCTGGAATGTAAAATGGTGCAGCTGCTGTAGAAAACAGTCTAGCAGTACCTCTAAAGGTTAAACAGAGTTATCTTATGGCCTCCATGCCTACTTATATACCCAAGAGAAATGAAAACTTACATCCACACAAAAGTTTGTATATCTGTTCATAAGCAGCATTACTCATAATAGCCAAAAAATGGAAACAACCCAAGTGTTCATCAACCAGTGAATGGATAAACGAATGTGGTATATCCTTACAATGGAATATTATTTGGCAACAAAAAAGGAATGAAATACATACTACAATGTGAATGGACCTTGAAAACATTATGCCAAGGGAAAGAAGTCAGTCACAAAAGACCACCAATTGTTATGATTCCATTTATATGAAATGTCCAGAATGGTCAAATCCATAGAGACAAAGTAGGTTAGTGGTTGCCTAGGGTAGGAGGTGCTAAAGGGAGACGGGGAGGGTGTGGGTGGACTGCTAAAGGGTATAGCGTTTCCTTTTGGGCTGATGAAAATGTTCTAAAACTGATTGTGGTGAGGGCTGCACAACTCTATGAATACTAAAAACAATTGAAATTTACATTTTAAAGGGGTGAAGTATATAGTATATGAATTTTATCTCAATAAAGCTATCACAGGAAAGAAAAGGACCTGGTCTCCAAACCAAAACCAACATCTTCCCTCAAAATAAGCTCCTCCCACTTCCCCCTTCTTAATGGGACCCCGTCATCCAAACACAAAAATTTTCCCTCCTTCTTTCCCTCTTAATCCCATCAGTTACTAAATCCTGCAGGTTAAACTCTGCAAGTCTCTCACACATAGCTCCTCCTCTCCATGACCATTGTTGGCCATCCTAGTGGGACTCTCACTGCCCTTCTTTGGGGCTGTCACAATGGCCCCAAACCGACTTCCCCATTCCAGTCTCACTCCAGGCCAATCCAACACACTGTCTCCAGATCCATTTTCCCATGGATTATAGGATTATCGTCGTCCGTGAGGACGACGATTGTATCTTCCTATCAGCCTGGGGACTCCTGAGCGCAGGGCTGTGTCTCCTCCCTCAGACCGGGGACCCTGAGGACAAAGCCACGTCTACTCCCCTCACTTTGGGGTCCTCCTGGGAGGACTGTGTCTTCCGCCTCAAGCCGGAGGCGGCTAAAAGGCTGTCTGCCCCTTCAGACTCAAGTTTTGAAAGGAAAGTTCTGTCTTATGCCTCTACATCTTTGGGAGTCAGATTTATCCCCCCACAGGTCCCAGTGCTCTCCAGCGCCGACAAGGACCAGCAGGCTGTACACCTTCAACCCCTAAATCCCCAGCTGGAAGCGCTCACCACGTGACTTCTACCACCAGTCCCGCCCTAGGAGCCGCGTCACCGCCCCCCTGCCTCCACGCGTAGCCACGGTAGGCGGGGGCCCGAATCTGCTCCCAGGGCGCGGGGGGGTCTGCTGGGGGAGCCGGGCCGCGGGTCTCGCATGTCCTCGAGGTTCTCGGGGTGAGGGCCCCAGCCTGTGTGTGTGGTTCCATGGGCAGAAAGGTCTAGGGCCGTGACTCACCACACAGGGTTGCAGAGCCGCCTGCGGCGCCGCCATCTTGTTGTTACACGGTTTCCCAGGCGACCAGGACCCGTGCGCTTCTCATTGGCTAATTCGAGGGGTGTCCCTGAGCAACCAGCAGGCAGCGGAGGCGGGTACAGCCGTCTGTGCTCGAATTCTATTGGCCCACGGAGTCTCAATTCATCGCTGGATACTGCAAGTCCCAGAATCCACCGCTCTGAGCGGACTCGGGGTCTGGAGAAATGGAGGGCCCGTTCATGTCAACCCAAGGCACAGAAAGCGGAGAACCTGGGATAAGATTCACGAAGCTGCTGGAAGCCTCTGGACCTGAATGTGTAATCCCGACAATGCCAATCCTCCCAATGATTTTGGGAGAAATTACATTTATCCCTCTGAGCCTGTTTTTTCATCTGATCAGTACAGTACTAAGGGGGCAGTTCTTTTAAGCATGAGTGGAAATGATGCAAGTACTTAATAAATGTTTCTTAAATCTGAATTTCTCTGCTAACTTCTGACCAAACGGCGCCCTGAAGGGACGCTCATATTCTATTTCCTTTGTGTTAAAATATGGGTGAGACTCCCCCTGCCTTTGGATAAGACACTTTGTGTGATTTTGGGTGAAACATTTCCCCTCCTGAGCCTCACATGAAAAAATAAGGTGTTGGATTAAAGCAAGTAGAGTGGGCTTCCCTGGTGGCGCAGTGGTTGAGAGTCCGCCTGCCGATGCAGGGGACACGGGTTCATGCCCTGGTCTGGGAAGATCCCACGTGTCGCAGAACGGCTGGGCCCGTGAGCCATGGCCGCTGAGCCTGCGCGTTCCGAGCCTCTGCTCCGCAACCGGAGAAGCCACAACAGTGAGAGGCCTGCGTACCGAAAACAAACAAACAAAACTAGAGATAGTTTAGTTAAGAGCATGGACTTAGGCCTCTGGAGTCGTGGATCCTGACTTGTGTGTCCTTGGGCAAGTTCCTCACCTTAATTTCTTCTTCTGTAAAATGGGGATAATACCCACCCCCACAGAGTTGCCATGAGAATTAAATGAGATAATGCATACAGAGTACCTGTCACAATACCCATACAGAATAAGTTTTCAAAACATTTCCTGCTTTTAACTAGCATTATCATTATCTCAGTCTTCCAGCTGTGATCTGGGTGTCTATGATTTCTGGCACCCACTTCCTTATGCCTTGGCTTAACCACCAAAGCCCTTTCTCTGCGTGTCTCAAACTGCACTTACTAATATTTTCCATTTGACCTTCTCCTCTGCATTTAGGGGAGGGCAGGCTCCTTGAGGCATTCTTTACGCACCAATTGAAGACTGAAGGAAGCTACCAATTAATGAGTGTCTTGCAAGTGCCAGATGCCAAAATTGTGAGCTTTACAGATGAGAAAACTGAAGCTCAGAGAAGTAAAGTGACTTACTCAAGACTATGCAGGAGAAAGCAGAAAAGTGGATTCAAACCCAGAACTGTCTGCCTCCAGAATCTGTGCTCTTTCCAGAAGCTCCCACTTTAGTAAAACAGGCAGGCAAATGTAAGCCAAGGTGCAGGTGGTACAGGTCTATGGCCAAGCGAAGGGTTCAGGTGGAAAGTGCGACTGGAAGTTGGAGGTGGGAGAGCTCTCTTGCCACTAAGCTGCTCCCAGAAAGTTCTCAGAGGCTTGAGATAGATGAGAAAGTTCGAGGTCATGCTGGGGCCAAGTGTTTTGGGGGGTTGGAGCCATAGTCAGGGGACTAGCAACCTTTTACTGTCACCTTGCTCATGTTCCTTCTGCTCTTAAAGATAAGCAAGGACCAACAGCAATGGGAGGCAGGGGGCTCTGGCCTCATGGGTCCTGGTGTGCCCGCTGCCTCCCACCTCAGCAAGACTGGGGAGTGAACTGGCATTTACCCAAGCATCAGAGTTTACAACATACCTCCCTCCTACCCAGGGCCGGAAGCATGGCCTGAGACTCTGCAGTAGGCAGACATTCAGCAAATATCCCGTTCCTGTGAGGGAGGTGGGAGCCCTCTAACCTGGCGGGCAGTTTATTATTATTATATGTATGTATATATATATATATATATATATATATATATTTTATTTGGGCTGCGTTGGGTCTTCATTGCTGAGCACAGGCTTTCTCTAGTTGCGGCAAACGGGGGCTACTCTTCGTTGCGGTATGTGGGCTTCTCATTGCAGTGGCTTCTCTTGCTGTGGAGCACGGGATCTAGGTGCCTGGGCTTCGGCAGTTGCAGCACGCAGGCTCAGTAGTTGCGGCACACGGATCCCAGAGCACACGGGCTTTGTTAGTTGCGGCACATGGGCTCAATAGTTGTGGCGCATGGGCTTAGTTGCTCCACGGCATGTGGGATCTTCCCGGACCAGGGATCGAACCTGTGTCCCCTGCATTGGCAGGCACATTCTTAACCACTGCACTACCAGGGAAGTCCCCAATTTATTATTTTTTAAAAAACATTTATTGGGGGAAGTCAGGGCCTTATTATAAAAGTATACATTTTCATCATAGAAACTTGGAAAATAGTGATGGCCATCATTTATTGAGGAAATATTATGGGCCACCAATACTTAACAAGTCTATGGGGCTGGGCTCTGTCACTTATTAGCTGGCTGTTTCTGCTCCAGCTACTCCACTGAGCCTCAGTTTCCATATCTGGAAAATAGAGATTCTAATAGAACCCACCTTGCATGATAACCCTTATCATGCAAATTAAATTTCTCATAATATTGTCATATTGTTTTTAAAAAGATGTTTTCCAAAAACAAAGTTATGAAAATGAAACAAGAGTCTAAGCTCGCCTAATAGTTATTTTTCTGACTTATATTTTTCTATCTCCCATCTTAGATGGTTCTGGAAATCTTTCCAAGGTCTCCAGACTTACATAAGATTTGAGTGTTAGGGACTTCCCTGGCCGTCCAGTGGTTAAGACTGCGCTTGTACTAGAGGGGGCACGGGTTTGATCCCTGGTCAGGGAACTAAGATCCCGCGTGCTGCCCAGTGCAGCCAAAAAAAAAAAAAAAAGATTTAATGTTAGAAGGACATTGGAGGACAATTTGTCCAGCTTCCAAGCTCACCCAGGACTCCCTCTGGACTTCTGGGGTGGGGGCCACTTGGCCTCTTCTTGATTCCATCCTGGGGTGGATGCTCATTGCCTGACAATGGTGCAAAGGCCCTGGAATGGGAGGAGGGAGGCTCTTTCTGGGTCTGCTCCTCACCTGTGGGATGAGGAAGTAGAGGGTTACAGGGTTAGAGTGTTAGAGGGTTCTGGAGGCCTCTGTTCTTGAGAATAGAGTCCACTTTGCTTCTAGGTCATTTCCTGAAAAACCCTTATCAGTTATGACCCCTTTGGGGCTAAAGAGTTTATCAACTCCTAGCAGCTCAGGAGGGAGAGGTAAATAATAATGGAGAAAGAGGTCCTCTCAGTCCAAGCATTCCTTCAGAATAAAAACCTGGCTATCTCTCCCACCTTCCCCCTCTTCTCCACCCACATCACAGGCGCCTTGGGTCAAGCCCTCCCTATATCCTGTTGACATTTAGGACCTTCATATTATGTGTCCTGCCCTTCACCCTTCTCAGTGTTCCAGAAACTATCATGTTCTCTCCTATGTTGAGGCCTCTCCTTCCAATGGGAACATCCTCCTTTGCCTTTTCACCCTGGGAAAATCCCCCTCCATCCTTCAAGAATTAGTTCAAATGTCCCCTCCTCCATGAATACCCCACTCCCCCCAAATGGAATTACACTCTACATTCTAGTAGGCCTGCTGCCATTATAACATTCCTTATCCTTTTTGTGATTTTTTTCTGTATGTGTCTCCTTCTTGGACTATGAACTCCTCAAGGGAATTCATCTTACCTGATACACAGTAGGTGTCAATAAATTGTCTGAAATGAATGGATGGATGGATGGATGGATGAACAAACAGATGAAGATTTCCCTTGGAATGTTCTGTGGTGCTGTTGGATCACAGCCCTCTCTCAGTGGGGGTGAAAGCCTCAGGGCAGATCATACTGTAATATGTGCTGCAACCCCCTTCCTTTCTTCCCATCCTTGCTGTGTTCCGTTCTGTCACTGAGCTCAAGTACATATTGAGCACTTGCCCAGTGTGAGACTGTGCAAGGCCCTGGGAACAGTCATTAAAGAACACTGTGAAACTGGGACAGGGAGTGGCCTGAGGTGTTTTGCTCACCCAGGTCCCTCTCGTTCTGCACAAACATTCCCTTTGAGTGGTCTTCCCTGAACACTAACCTATAATATGTCCTCTTCCCATTTCTCTTTTCTCACACCACCCTTTTGACTTCCTCACAGCATTTACTGAAATCTTAAATTACCATAATCTTTAATGTTTTCCCCCATTCAAATGTCAGTTCCATAATAACAGGGACTATGTCCTTTTTTTTCACTTCTGTAGCCCCAGTGTGTGCAGTACCTGGCACACAGCACATACTTAACAACTATATTATGCTGTAATATTTTAGTATCATTTTCTACTTCTCTAACTCTCTCTTCATTTGTGTCTAATCTGATGTTAAAACTATCCACTGAGTTCTTAATTTCTATTATTGTATCTTTTAAAATTTATTAATTTATTTTTGGCTGTGTTGGGTCTTTGTTTCTGTGCGAGGGCTTTCTCTAGTTGTGGCAAGTGGGGGCCACTCTTCATCGCGGTGCGCGGGCCTCTCACTATCGCAGCCTCTCTTGTTGTGGAGCACAGGCTCCAGATGCGCAGGCTCAGTAGTTGTGGCTCACGGGCCCAGCCGCTCCGTGGCATGTGGGATCCTCCCAGACCAGGGCTCGAACCCGTTTCCCTTGCATTAGCAGGCAGATTCTCAACCACTGCGCCACCAGGGAAGCCCTCTATTATTGTATTTTTAAGTTCTAGAATTTCCATTTGGTTCTTTTTTTTTAAATAAATTTATTTTATTTATTTTTGGCTGTGTTGGGTCTTCATTGCTGCGTGTGGGCTTTCTCTAGTTGCGGTGAGTGGGGGCTACTCTTCGTTGCAGTGCACAGGCTTCTCATTGCTGTGGCTTCTCATTGTGGAGCACGGGGTCTAGGTGTGTGGGCTTCAGTAGTTGTGGCACGCGGGCTCAGTAGTTGTGGCTCACGGGCTCTAGAGCACAGGCTCAATAGTTAAGCACGGGCTTAGTTGCTCCGTGGCATGTGGGAATCTTCCCAGACCAGGGATTGAACCCGTGTCCCCTGCATTGGCAGGCGGATTCTCAACCACTGCGCCACCAGGGAAGCCCCTCCATTTGGTTCTTTTCTATAATTTCTAGTTTGTGGTCTTGTCTTATATGTCTTTGAATACACTAAGCATTGTTATATAAAAGTTTGGTTGATAATGCCATTATCTGGATCTTCTGTGTAATTGTTTCTATTATCTGTTGTTCCTCTTTGTTTTTTTCGAGGTGTTTTTTGTTTTTTGATCACGTTGTCTTCAGTTTCTATGACGGGCTGGGCTGTTGTTTCCTGTTTACTCTTACTCCTCAGGTGTAACCTTTCATGGTCCCAACCCAAAGCCTAGTGGAGGGTGGGGGAGTTTACCAGGGCCCCCATTTCTTAGTAGGTCTTGAACTACAGTTTTTCTCCCCCAGCCCCATAAATCTGTAGAAAGCTCTGCTCAGTTTCTCAGCTGTCTCTTCTGGAAGTGGCAAATACTTTTAGGGGAAAAGCAGCCCCAAAGGGCTCACCTCTTTGTTCCCCTTAATTCTTTTCTTCGTTGGTAACTCCCCAGTACTTAGTCTGCTATTGGCCCATAATAAGCATTTATTGACTGCATGAATACAGGTATGTACGGCTTGGAGGTGGGAGTGATCACCTTATATTCACCCATTCATTCAGCTAGCCTAACTGCCATATTCTGTTTTTTTGTTTTGTTTTATTCATTTATTTATCTATTTTTGGCTGTGTTGGACTTTCTTTAGTTGCAGTGAGTGGGGGCTACTCTTCGTTGAGGTGCGCGGGCTTCTCATTGTGGTGGCTTCTCTCTCGTGCCAAGCATGGGCTCTAGGCGCACGGGCTTCAGTAGCTGTGCCATGCGGGTTCAGTAGTTGTGGCTCGTGGGCTCTAGAGTGCAGGCTCAGTAGTTGTGGCGCACGGGCTTAGTTGCTCGGCGGCATGTGGGATCTTCCCAGACCAGGGCTCGAACCCGTGTTCCCTGCATTGGCAGGCGGATCCTTAACCACCACACCACCAGGGAAGTCCCATATTCTGTTTTCTGCTGAGTTAAAGAGGTGATGAGACCTAGAGGGACCTGGTGTTGGGTCAAACTACTAGACCATATTCTTAGCAGGCACAACCTTTAGTGCAGTGACGAAGAGAAGGAGCTCTTGGAACACTGAGGAACTCCCTCTCTTTGAAGGCGTTGAGGGGGTGTGGATTGAGATTTCCCATCAAGTCAGGTTTGGAGAAGGTGTACAGTAGGACAGGGAAGTCAAGAAATAGACTAGGTTCTATCTCCAGCTCTGCCATTAACCTGCCCTTCTTGGGCCCTCAACTTTCCCATCTGTAAAATGGGGGTCTCTCTAAGCTCTTTAAGCTTTGCGACCAGGGTTCTGTCTATCCAGATGGTGTCAAGACAGAATCAAACTGCTCAGAGGGCAGGAGAGGAAAAGGTTTGAAGCCCCACTCCTCTCAGGTACTGACAGACTCCAGATATCCCTTCATGCCCCAAGTCCTGATGACCTTAAAAACCCTTCCAGCACCCAGATCCCCCCACGACTAGCAGCTCAAGCTCAAATGACAGCAGAGACCCAGGACGTGGAAAAGAAATTTCTCAGGTTTCTAAGAATATTTTTGCAAATATGAGCTTGGCATTTAAGTATCCTCACAAGAATCCACAGCCTGGAGAAAGGGCATCCTGGCTGGCCCCAGGGTTTAGCCCACCTTACCTGCCTCTTTGTCAGAAGGGAGAAGACTGCCCAGTATGATGGCGTCAATTTTCAGCAGAGCAATCTTGGACTTCAACATGGGCCTCTTGTCTCCTGGGCCAGTGCCCTTCTGGTATCCCTGCCTCACAGACTCTCATGAACCCCCAGAATCACCCACCCCAACAGGTGCACCAAAGGCAGCTGAGACTTGAACAGAGGGTCAGGAAAGGCCTCTGGTGAAGGAGCTGATGGGGGTGGGCAGTGACAGGTAGTTGAGGGCTCCACCCACTTCCTTCCCTACCCACCTCCCCGGGGCGAGATTCCTACCCCTCTCTCTCCCCATTTCCTGGCTTTCTCTCTCCAGCCTTGACTTTCAGTTCTTTTCTGTTTCTTTTTAGCCGGGGCTGGAGGCCCTAAAGGCCCACACAGGTTTTTCTGAGGCTTGATACATGAGACACAAAAGCATAGAAGGGAAGTGAAAGGTTTTATTTTTTTCACTATCTGGCATGCAAATGAGACATAGAATAGACTAAGGAAGGGAGAGTAAGTGGGGCTGGAGCTGGGCTGTAGAGCCAATCCCTGGGTCCTCCAGGAGGGAGCCAGTCAGGGAACCAAGATTTAATTGGTGACTTCTAGGAAAGCCCCAGAGGTTACATACATGGCTGCAGCTTCAGACATACCTGGATTCAATTACACATGAAACTGGCTCCACCTTTTATTACCTTGGACAAGTCACTTAATATCCAAGCCTCAGTTTCTTCATCAGGAAAATGGGGATAATTATGAAACCTACTGCAGAACCCCACTGAGAGAATAAAATGTATAAAGAATGGAGCACTGTCCAGGCACCTTTGTGATTCACCTCATCTCCCACCCCTGGCTAGAACTTCACAGCCACCCCACCCCAAACGTCTTCCCCAGCAGTTTATTAACTTCTCGACCCTCCACTAGCCCTCCTCCTATCCATCTGAGATTGACATACACAATCTGTTATTTTCTTCATCCAAATCACAAGATGCTAGGTCTTAATAAACTTCAGAAATAATCCGCTTCAGTCTTCTCACTTGAAATGAGAAACCTGAGGCCCAGGGGGAATGGGCTTACCTAGAAGCTAGGTTTCTGGATTCCTAACACAGTGCTCCTTTGTTTTCACAGGACTCTCCTCCCCCACCACCCCAAATTTTCATGCTCCCCAAGCCTTCATTCTGAACCTGTGGAACAGTCTACAACCTTATCCTGAAACCTAGATTTATCCCAGCCTTTCCTCTTTCAGCGCCTATCCCCTGCCCCAATCTCCTTTTAATTATACTGTATTTAATTCTCTGGCAGCTCTTTCGTTAAAGGCTCAGAGACGGACAGTTTCTGGCCCAGGGTCTCGGAGTTGATATGTGATTAAACCAAGATTCAATCCCCGCTATGCATGACTCCAAGCCCAGGGTTCTATTTACTGCCCCACAGGTGCCTCGTGGATGCCTACCTCCCATCCCCTGGGATGTGCCTCAGTCCCTCTCCAGAACCCACCATCTGCCAGGGCTGTAGAACCTAGGGCCTGGCACGCTCCACCCCAAGGTCTGTAGAAAAGCAGTAGCACCCCACCCCACCCTGTAGGCCCTCCTTCCTCTCCCTCCACCCCGCCTCCCTGCCTCCTTCTCGTTCAAAAGCAGCCAAGCCAGAAGAGGCCTGCAGACAGCCCTGCGTTCATCTCCAAAAGCTGCTACAAAGAGGGCCATTGAGAGACTCCCAAGATGAAAGGCTTCCTCTTCCTCCTATTCACCGTCAGCCTCTTGATTATGATTCAGGTAAGAGCAGCACCCCAGAGCCCCCGGCACCATCACCCAGGACTCCCCAGATCTGCCCGGCATGGGGGAGAAGGCATGCAGGCTCCTGGGCACCCAGCCTTCTTCCACGGGAGCAGAGGCTCCAGCAGGGGAACCATGGGCTCAGGGGGCCTGACTCCCAGCCTTCCAATCCTTCTGGTTGGGAGCAGCCCGTTTGAGGGCTGCCCCTGAGCAGGACTGTCTTCTGTACCCGAGGCTGGGGAGCACTTACAGGGTGCCAGGCATACTGAGGCACCCAAGGGGTGCTATGGAATAACAGGGGATTAAGAGGCTTGGGAGGACGGCCCTAAGAGAGGATGGCATCAACCCACAGGGAACCTGGGGAAATGGTTCTATGGGAGGGGGCCGGGAAATGTTCAAATGGAGCCTGATCCGGTTCTGGAGGTGGCAGGAAACCCCCCGGGAGAGGAGCCCGCGCGTTCGGCAATGCTAAGATAGAAATCTCCCACTCCGGAAACAGGTAGAGGCTCGAGACCAACTGCTATTCCAAGAGGCAGCTTGGCGGCATCTCACACGTTAGTCGGTGCGGGGCATGGGAACCATCCAGTTTTCGATCAGGAACAGCCTGATCAAGCGTCGAGAACAGCTTAATCTCCATGAGGGGCAGTTCTGGTTGCAGCCTGATCAAGCATTGAGAACAGCTTGATCACCATCTGCTACCTCCTCAGGGGAGAAGCCACACCCTCCCCACCCACCTACACTTTGCCAGGTGCCTTCTCGCCAGCCCTGTCTCATGTGACCCCCATGACTGTGACGGGCTCTTCTCCCCATTCGCACGATGAAGAAACTGAGGTTCAGGGAGGCTCAGGCCCTGGACGGTCAAGGGCTGGGGGCACAGGCTCCCCTATCTCCTACATGCTGGAGGAGCTGGTGGTCTGGTGGACGTGAAAGGAAGGTTCTGTGGGACGTGGACCAGTAACCGCCTCTGACCCTGCCTGTGTTGAGGCAGGAAGCAGCCAACCATCCTCACAGGACCTTGTGGTAGAAGTTGTGGTCACTGGGGCAGGGAACTGAGAACTACTTGGGGTGGGGGCACTGTCTCTAAACAACGAACACGAACTTCAACCCCCCATGAGCTTGCCACACTTCTCTTGCAGATACAAACTGGAGTCTTGGGAAACCAGACCACCCCCCAGAAACCCAGGAATGGGGCCCCAGCCCTCGGCAGCCTGGGCGGCGGCAGCACCCTTGTCTTCTTGACTAACATCGTCATCCAGCTCTTCCACCTCAGATGAGGTGACATGCCCCAGCCCAGCCCTAGCCCCGTGCCCCCAGGACAGCTGCCACCATCACTAGCAAGAGAAGCCCCTCCCTGCCCCATCCTTGGGAGGGGCTGATGCTAGAGATGAGCAGGTTGTGGGAACTGACACGTAGAGCCTGGGGGGCCATGGCCGACACAGCGAGACACTGACATGGAGGGGCAAGCACCACCCAGCCGGGGTTCAATAAACTTGTCATGTACTTGGAGTGGGGTCCCGTGTGTGGTCACTGGACGTCACCAGGCCCAAAGAGCCAGGTCTGCAGCAGCACCAAGGGGCCACCTATAGCCCCATCAGCAGGCGAGGTGGCACCAGCGAGCTCGCACCTCACCTGCCTTGCGCCAAAGTCCAAATGCGGAGGCCCTTCCCCTTCGAATCCCCTTGCAGGGACACGACGCAGAACCTGCCATCTTCACCCTCCCTTTAGTTGCATTTGCTTACCTGTCCCTGCGAGTTTGGGAATGATGGTCCCACAGGACCCCACCCCCACCCCCTCCCAGACCCTGGACATCCCCAGTTGCGGAGGCTCAGAGAGCCCCCCACTCCACTGCCTCGGTGTCCTCAGAATGACAGATTCAGAGAGAAGCCCCCCCACCACCACCAGCCTATAGGGGTTCCCAGCCTCACAGCCATCCTCCTGTCTTCAAGTCCCCAACCACTGGGGACTGAAAAAGACGAAGAGGCCACTGTCCATTTCTTCCCTGCCTACCCATGGGCTGGGAAGGCAGGAAGGACAACCCTCCTGGGTGCGGGCTAGTGGAACTGGGAGCTGAAGAGTAGGAAGGGAACTCTGGAGAAGCCCCCAAGGGCCTCGACCATCTGCCTCTTCCTGGAGGGCGTTGGCCAAGGGGACAAGTGTCTACCAGATTGAAAGACTATGTCCTGCCCTCTCTGAGCTGGGTTAGGGACCAAGACCCCCTGTTCTGGCTTCTTGGGGGCCAAACCTTTAGGACTTGAGACCAGAGTTGGGGAAATTGAGAGGAGCCCGGGTGGGCAAGGCCCTTTGAGCTGTGGCTCCCACTTGCCTTTCCCACCCCGCCCACTGAGTCCCCACCGCACTGCACTTCCCAGTTTCCACCCCTGGACTTGTCTGCATCCCTCTGCCACCCTCTAGCCTGGCTGACTCCTTCTCATCCTCCACATCTTAGCTGAGGGTTCCCTCCTTCGAGCAGTGTTCCCTGCCCTGTGCCCCTAAAAGGTTTAGGTTCCTCCCCTGTGCATCCCTCCACTTCCATTCTCACCCAGTCACTGAGTGTATCACTGTTCCCATCGGGATCCTCCACTGGACTCTGAGTGGCTTGAGGGTGGGGACCAAGGGGCTTGGTTCATATTTGTGTCCCCACAGCCCAGTGCCAAACCTGGCTCAGAGCAGGACCTGAGAACACATCATTTGGGGTGACTGCATACAAGACCACACTCAGCGGTTAGCCTGGTCCCACTGTTCCCTCTGTGGCAGACGGGGGCCTTACCTGGGCCCCAGAACTGGAGCTGGGAGGGAAGAAGCCCACCTGAGTGCAGGCAAGTAAGAAGGCAGGTGAACAAATCCTCACTCCCACCCCCAAATACCAAGGCGCACAGAGATGAGGACACCTGGGAGCATATTATAAAAGTTTATGTTACAACAAAAAACCCTATAAAAACATTTCATCCCAGGGAGAGCCTCCAGGGCTGGGGGTTGGGGGGAGGTTCAAAGCACACGGACAGTCCAGATCTGGGACGCCCTGTCCTTGGCCAGCTCCCACAGCACTGCGTGGTCCCGGTCGTAGCCCTTGCCACCTGGGGGAGGGGGTAAGAGATGGGGAGATGGTCAGAGAGAGCTGGGGACTCTGCTGCCTGCAGGGGCCTTCTCCCACACACATGCCCAACTTACCCTTCACATCTAGGATCCGGCCTTCAAACATCTGGCTGCAGATATGGCCTGATTCACTGATGCTCCACGTCTGGCGGGGAAGGCGGCTCTCAGCCCACAGCACTACCTTGGAGCCGGTGCTGGGGGTGCCAATCACCTGCAGGCTCATGGTGGGGGCCACCTGAGGCCCCAGGAGGTCGTCAGGCACTGGCCTTCCCCACAGAGACTCCACCAAACCCAAGACACCATTGACACACCCAGCTTTGAACCCTGGCTTGTATGGACTGTGACTCTGGGCAAATCTCCTAATCCTTCTGAGCACTGGTTTCCTTGGGGACGGCTGTTGTGAGGGTTTAATGTGAGAAACCATAAAGGGGCTGGAAAAATATGAGCTCCTCCAGGAAGTCTTCCATGACTGACTCCTGAAGCACAGGCTTTAGCAGCAGACAAGCTTCCACATACTTACTGGCTATGTGACTTTCAGCCAGTTACTTAACTTCTCTGTGCTCGTTTCCTCACCTATAAAATGGGAAGTATAATAGAACTTGCTCCCTAGTGCCCTCTAGGGATTACATGAGGCATTCACATGAAGAAACCTGCAAGGTGCCTCCCTCCAATGCCACCTTCTCGGGAAGGGCTCCCCTTGTCAGAGCTACTGATACTTCCTATTCTCCTTTCTTATTGTATTTTTCCTCTATTGCATTTTTTAACACCTAAGGTACTAAGATATTTTACTCATGTGTTTCTTTCTCTCCCCACTAGGATGCAAGCTTCAGGAGGGCAGGAGTTGTTTCTGTCTTCTCACTGTTATATTCCCAGCACCTAGAACAGGGCCTGGCACGTAGCAGGTGCTCAGGAAATGCTTGTGGAGTAGATCTATCATTATTAATAGGATCCAAATCTGTCACAGGATATCAGAGCTGAGTGGTCCCTTAGAAGCATCTGGTTCAACGCTCTTGTTTTGCAGACGGGAGACAGGCCCAGAGAAGAGCCCAAAGTGCCCAGGGGTACACAGCCTGCATTCTCCACCTCCACCAGGGTCCTGGTGTTTGTGTATCTCTCTGTCTCTCTGGCCAAAGGCTGGGGCCTGTTCCTGACTGGGAACAGGCTGGGAGTCCCAAAGGTAAGCTTGTGAGGGTCTGGGGCCCTGGTGACCCCGTCCCAGTCCCTAAACTGGTACCTGGTTCTTCAGCAGCCCATCCTCGTAGTACCAGATACAGCTGTCTCCAGCTTGGGGCTCAGAGACCACCACGCGGCCCGCCTTCATGTCCTCCACGTGGTCCGGCACTGCCAGGAATCCCCCCAGGGCCGCATTCCAGAGGTGGAAATAAGCCCGGCGCTGGTGAGTGGGGGGAGCTGAGAGTCAGGGGTCTCTGGGCAGGGATGCTCCCACTTGGGCCCCCAATGCCCTCAACTCTGGACCCTCCAGTATCCCAAGCTCCCAAGCTCTCCCTCCTGCCCCAAACCATCCTCGACCCTGCTTCTAAGTCACCCCTTCTTTCTCACACATATGCCGGGGGCACATGCACAGTGCACATGCACACAGTTCCACATCTGTAGAGAGACACACAGAAACACTGGCAGATACACCCAAGATCCGCATGGTTGTACAAGAGTGCCGCAGATACAAACACATGGATACACATCGAAATGTACGCTCACACTATTTGCTCCCCCAGCCGACTCCATGCCAGGCGCTTATGTTTGCCAAAAGTTTGGATGTGTATAGGAATACAGATGTGCACACACACTTACAGAGAGAAATGCACGCACTACCCGTGCTGAAGAGGTACCACAGCAGGGCGGACACTGGGCTGTCAGACATCAGACCTGGCTCGGCCCCAAATCACCTGGGGGTCTCGGATGGTGGTGACAGTAATAATAGTAATAATAATAATCACGGCTAACGTTTGTTGAGTGCCTAACCATTCAAGCACTGTTCTAAGGGCTTTACATCATTATTATCTTCAATCCTCTAAACACCTCTATCATACACAGCACCCGCATTTTAAAGATGAGGAAACTGAGGCCCATGGAGGTAAAATACTTGTGAAGATTGCAGAGCAAATTCTTGTCCACTTCTCTGGGCCTTTATTTCCCCATCTGTAAACTGTGAAGGTTGGAGATAATCTCCAAGATTCCTTCTAGCAATGATGTTATAAGAGTCTGAAATAGGGACCACACAAGTTTCCTCACACAAAGACACACACTTTCAACGGTGTCACAAGTACAGGCACGTGCAGTCATAAATATACTCTCACAGATGTACAGGGTGAGGGGATGACAAACATCCCCCCACAGATCACCTCCAGAGGACACATGCATACAAGTGATATCACAGACGCAGAAACGCCCTCAGATGGGCACGCGTGTGCGCGCGCACACACACACACCCCCCTCTGTGGCCATGCCTCCACATAAATGCACATGCACATAAATGAGACACATGTCCAGACATGCACTCACAGACATACGGAAACACAAGTACAGACACAGTGTTTCAAAGTGAAGTGTGCTTACCACTGGTGGGTGGTACAGGAGATAATTTTCAGGCTTATGTGGATAAGCCTTATTGTTAAAAATTTAACGGTAATGAATTTATCACAATGTCTATTAAGGAAAAATCATACATACACATCAAACCCATGATCTTATAGACATGACTCCTTAGGGTAGGATAAAGTAAAAAAAAAAAGTGAGTTGGTTTAGAGGAAAATATTAAGGAGACAATGGTTCAGAAGGAATGATGGTGTGACAAAAATTGTGACAAAAGTACACAAAGGCTGAGTCTGGGAAACATGAGAAACGCACAGACAGACAAACAGCCAGACAGACTGGCCCAGACGTGCTCAACCCGACATGCTACCTACCTGCTTGATGGGGTAGAGGGAGCCCACCCTCTGGGTCCCACTGTACGTCAGCCAGTTGGTGATCTCGCAGCTGCCCACCAGCCACTGGCGGCCCCGGAAGTCACTGTGCTGGCACAGCACCCAGCTGGGCCCCGCAAGTGCCGCAGACACAGCGAGGAAGACAGACAGGCAGACAGGCAGGCAGAAGAGGAGTAGCAGCCGTCAGAACATTCTCCACCTCCTCCTCTCTCATGCCCGGACTCCTCTGCCTGGGGTTCAGGTCCCGGAAGGGGGTAGAGAGGGAGGCTGGGAGGGAACTCTGGGGTTTGCAGGGCAGAGGAGGGTCCTGGAGAGCACCTCGGGCTGGGGTCCAAGCCCTGTGACCCTTCCCCCCTCTCCCTCCTGGCGTGGAGGGGAGTGCAGTAGAAGTGGGGGAAGACCTGGAGGCCCCCGACCTCCCTCCCTCCCTCGCAGCCCCTGCATCCCCGCGGCACACTCACAAGCCCCCCTTGATCCGTACAGACAGCACGTGGTTGTTGAAGCCCTCGGCTTGCAGGCTCCGCAGCTCCCCACTGAGCTCGATCTCCTTCCCCTCGAAGCACTCCAGGCCATACAGGAAAATGGATGGCTCTGAAAAGTGCTGCGGCCGGGGGCACAGAGAAGGGGTGAGGCCACGAGAGTCCCCGACTCAGTCCCTCTAGTTCCAGACACCCCAACTCCCAGAATGGTCTTTCAGGTTCTCTTCCCTCCTGAGCTCCACCCCACAGGGCCCCTGACTCCTGGATGCCTCCAGCTGGGTGGCCCCCGGGTTCTCAGATGTAGCATGTGCCAGATAGAAACCTCATTGCCCCTCAAACCTCCTCCCCAGCAAATGGCGCTTCTAAGATGAGTGCCAAGAATAATACTGGTCATTATAGCAGTTCTCATGTATTCAGGGCTTACTACACGCTAGGTTCTGTGCCAAGTGCTTTACCTGATCTTATTATAACTTCTCAACTGCCCTATAAACAGGTGATATTATTATCCCCACTTAGAGGGAAACTGAGGCTAGAGAAGGTAAATCACTTGCTCAAGGCCCTAAGGCCAGGCTTCAGAACCAGGTCTGTTTGTCTTCAGAGCCCAGCATGTAGTTGTACAGAACCTGGCTCTGTCTATTATCAGCTGCGTGACCTGAAGCAAGTCACGTGACCTCTCTGTGCCTCAGTTTTCACGTCAGAAAAAGGGAGAAGATAATAGTTATATGGCTCATAGGGCTGTGGTGAGGATTAAATGCCTTAGTGCATGGGAAGCCTTTTACACACTGCCCGGAGCATGGTACAGCAAACACCAGCTGTTCTGCTTGTGTCACTCCCACTGGCCACCCAGTCCATAACCAAGTCCTACAGACTCCAGGTCCTTCATCAGCCCATGTCACTTCTCTCCACATCTTCCTAGTCCAGCACATCATCATTTGTCCTGGATCACTGTAGCAGCAGCCCCACTGCCTTCCTCCCGCCCACCGTTCCCCCCACGCAGCAAAGCCACCTTGCTGTTCCACTCCTCCCTGCCCAGAATCACCACCTCATCGGTCGCCCCTGCTCCCAGCCCACCCCTGAGTGCTAGTCCTTCCTGGCCCTGTCCCACCTCAGTTTCAGGACACAGCACTCTGAGCTGTAATCTTTCTGGGTTCCTTGAAGGCAGGGCTATGTCTGATATATTGCAGGGCTCCAGGACCTATCTCAGCAAGGGCTCAATAAATCCCTAGTAAGCTGACCTGGCTTTGAAGCCCTGGGGTCAAGGGGACCTGGGGTGGTTCTGAAGACTGGGTTTAAGCCCCAAAGCCCACTCAGCAGGGAGAAGAGGCTCTGTGTGTGGGCTCCCCCAGCAGCAACCCCTGCCTCAGGGGTGCCTGGAACTGGAGCAGGGCACTTACCAGGGGCACCTTCTGGAGAGAGCCCAGGACCGTGGAGGCCAGGCAGCCCATGGCTGTGAGAGTGGGGAACTCGCCCTCAGAGAGAATGTGCTGCTCACCCTCAAAGTTTTTCTCATCAAACAGGATCCAGCTGGGGAAGGAAGGGGAAGAGTGGGGGGATGTGAGTAGATATTTGAGCCCACCCTCTCCTTGGCCTGCCCAGGCCCCCCTGAGATACAGCAGAGTGGATGCAGACTTGACGGGGATCCCCCGGTCCAGGGGAGGCCAAGGATAAATGGGCATTGCAGCAGCAGGGACTAAGGTCAGACTTAAAAAAGGACTGAATGAAATCATCCCGCCCTTCGGGGGAAATTTGGCAACATCAAGCAAAACTCCATGCACAATTACTCAGCAATCCCATTTCTCAGAATCTATCCCAAGGGTCAGAATCTAACCCTTCAAAAACATGAAATGACACATACATAAGGCTATTGATTACACACTGTTTGCAGTGGCAGAGTGGGAGCAGCCACATGTCCATCAATTGGGGATTAGTTGAATAAACTAAGAATCTGGAGTGTACCACAGCAGTCAAAAAGAATGAGGAAGAGTTCTTAAAGGGATATAAAGTGATATCCAAACTGTTAAGTAAAAAAATCAAGGTGGGGCTTCCCTGGTGGTGCAGTGGGTGAGGGTCCGCCTGCCAGTGTGGGGGACGCGGGTTCGTGCCCCGGTCCGGGAGGATCCCACGTGCCGCGGAGTGGCTGGGCCCGTGGGTCGTGGCCACTGAGCTTGTGCATCCGGAGCCTGTGCTCTGCAGCGGGAGAGGCCACAGTGGTGAGAGGCCCACATACCGCAAAAAAAAAAAAAAAATCAAGGTGCATAACAGTGTTTACAGTATGCTTCCTTTTAAAAAAATTGAGATATAATTCACAAACCATAAAATTCACTCTTTTAAAGTGTACAATTCAGTGGTCTTTAGTATATTTACCAGGTTGTAGTATGCTTCTTTTTGTGTAAGAAAATGGAGGAGGAGGAAAACCAAACATATTTGGTTTCTATAATTATATGTAAATTTATGAGTGCATATTCGCTCATATCTTCAAAAAGAAACAATGGATGAATAAACTAAACACACACACACACACACACATACACACACACACACGCACAAAAGATTACCTATAGGGGAAGGGAGTGGAAAAGGTAGCAGGGACAGAGATGAAAGCTATTGTTTTTTTAAGTCTTGACTTTGGAAATATTATGGACTGAATGTTTTTATCTCCCCAGAATTCCAATGTTGAAGTCCTAACCTCCAATGTGATGGTCTTTGGGAGGTAATTAGGTTTAGATGAGATCAAAAGGTTAGAGACCCCATGATGGGATTAGTGTCCTTATAGGAAGAGGAAGAGATAGGAGCTTTCTTTCTTAGCCATGTGAGGACACAGCAAGGAGGCGGCCATCTGCCAGCCAGGAAGAGAGCCCTCACCAGGGAACCAAATCAACCAACACCTTGATCTTGGACTTCCAGCCTCCAGATCTGTGAGAAAATAAATTCCTGTTGTTTAAGCCACCCAATGTATGATATTTTGTTACAGTAGCTCAAGCTGACTAAGACAGGAACACTACAAATATTTTATGTAATTAGAAAACAGAATTAAGTAAAAATGAGAAGTATTCATAAAAATTAAAATAAACAAAATAAATGAACCTAACTGTGTATCAGGTTGGTGGCATAACTGCACAGAAAAAAAGTATTATTTCAAATGTCTTAAAAACACAATAGTTTGAACTGTACATACCTAATGGGATGTAGGTGAATGTTCTGAGGACAAAAAGAACAACAGAGAGACCTCAAACAGCTTTCACTGGTTTTTACTGTTAGTAGTAATATCAGTATTATAATTTTGAAACACCTAGCGTGCAGATTTTGGTCTCCAAAGAGCATTATGCATTAAAAGCAACCAGGATTCTTTGGGAAATGATTCCCGGTTTGAGGCAAAAAATGTACAAAATGATCCTGGAACATCTTACTGCACCAGAAAAACAAGGAAGTTATAAAAAAAACTATTGGGGTCATATAAAAAATACCCAGGAAGCAATTTGGAGGTGCTCCCATTTGCCAAAGATGAAACAATTTGAGTACACAAAAGAACAAGTGACTCCAAGGGCCTGGAGCATTTCATATACATAAAAAACCCGTGAGTTCATAACAATACTTTAAAAAATCTTCATTGGTCAGCTCTGGAGGTTGCTAGGGCACCAATTCAGAAATTATTCTGAAAATTGATAGAAAGGGGCAAACACTGATTCTTGGGAAAAGATCAAACGGCCTTTTTTGTATAAACTATTTCAGGTAAACAAATAGTTGAAAAGGGAAAGTTCTTCTTTATAGAAGTATTCCAGCCAATATATGTATAGGGAATAACAAAACTTAGAAAATCATTTTGTAACCTCTAAAGAAATAATGGGTCTAGGCAATTATCATCAATGGATGCTAAAAATCTTTAGGTGAAAGGTCAGAGAGGAATCTTATAATGTAGGGATCTTCATATCATTAAAAATGGGACAGCTAGACATGCGCCTCCTGATGTGATGCAGTGGGAAGTATACATACCACCTCTCATAGTCTTCTTGCCAGCAAAACAAAACAAAAAACCCTGGATCTCATCAAGCCTCTAGATCTAACTACCAGTTTACAGGAAGTATGGGGCACAGAGGAACAAAATTAAAACACCACCAGGAAGCAATCAGGTAAATACAGAAGATGGGAAACTTACAGGGCAAATTATTGGGTTCTTTAAACGAGTAAATGGTATAAAATAAAAAGAAGGGAAAGGTACTGTTACACATTATAGATCAAATGGACCACATGCAATGTGTGGACCTTGTCTAGATCCTGAGAAAAACAAACCAATTTCACAAAGGCATTTTTTGAGATAACGGGAGGAATTCGAACATGGACTGGGTATTAGGTAATAATAAATTATTGTTAATTTACACTATACTGTCTACAGTTTTTACATTTTCTACTAAAACTTTATTTTGCTTTGTTTGCTTTAAGATTGAATGATTTGGGATAGAATAGCTAATCTCAAGAAAGCCAAAGGAAGGAAATCATTTGCAACAAAGACCTCTAATTACAGCCTCGATTTCCAAGCTGAGCTAAGTGCTTCTGTGCAGGTGCCCCCCGCCCCCCTCCCGCCCCCGTCTCCCCTTCCCCACTTTCTCACCTGCCGCCGTGGACCCGGCAAGATTGGGGCTGGAAGGAAGGGGGAAGAGAGGTCTGGTCATCCTCAAAGGAGATGTGGTCGCCCAGGAAGTCCGGACCGGAGAAAAGCTGAATCTGGCGGCAGACACGGAAAGAGATGAGAGTGAAGGAGGGTGATGGAGTGGGACAGAGAGAATGGAGAAGTGGGGGAGAGATTTGAAATGAGGGAAGAGGAGACATAGGCCCCCCCACCAGCTCCTTACCTTTGAGACAAAGTGCAGACTGTGCTCCCCGACCTGAAAGGAGGGACCGAAGTTTCGAGATTTAAGGGGTGTGCTAGCCCCCAGCCTCAATTCCTCTGGTTTCAGTATTCCCGACCCTTTCCGCAGGTCCCTCACCCTCCAGGTCCGTATTAGCCCCGCCCCTTCCAGGAGGCCCCGCCCCCAGGAGCTCCAAGCCCTGTTGTTCCAGTCCCGCCCACCGCTGCTGGGGAACGCCAAGCCCCTCCCCTCTAAGAGGCCCCGCTCCTGCGGCGGGCACACACCTGCAGGACCGGCTGCAGAGAGGCGAGGGCGCTGTTGCTTGCGCCCCAGTCGTCGCAGTTGCGGTACACGCCTTTCTCCAGCACGTACTGCTCCCCGGAGAAACCCACTTCCTCATAGGCCACCCACCTGCAGGAAGGGCGGGGCGCGGGTCAGCGTGGAGGAGCCAGTACCTCTGCTGGAACCGCCCCCGGCCGGCCCAGCTCCCGGAGCTTCCGTCACTCACACGCCGCTGAGCACGTGGATGGCCTGCGTTCTGGGGCCGTGTCCCGCCAGCTGCACATCCGGCAATGCCTCGCTCACCTCCACGCCATGCCCCTCAAAGTCCATGGCCTCAAACAGCACCACCTCCGGGTCCCCGAAGTCCTGGGCCCCAGGGACAGTCAGGTTGCTCCCGCCCACCGACGGAAACCCCTGGGAGTGCCCAGACCCCAAGGACGCAGTCCACCAAGGGACTTTGCGGTGAGGTGATCAGTGTGGGCTCGGGAAAGGCATTAGGAGGGAGAGAGGCTAGACCTCAGGGAACACTTCCAGGTGCTCTCGAGAACAGGGAGAGGAGGCGCAAATTCTTCCCTCAACAGATTGTGCTGGGGTAAGTATGGCTGCGGCCAGAGGCAGAGGGATGTCCCAGTTGCTCTTGCTTACCGTCCGGATGACTCGCAGGGAGGTCAGCGCCTTGTTATAGCCTCCCCAATGTGACCAATCAGCGTATTTTCCCTCCTCCAGCAGATACTGGTGACCCCGGAAACCCTCCTTCTCGTAGCCCACCCAGCTGGGGGAAGGGGGAGGCAGACAAACAGACTCAGTTACAGGAAGCCCATGGATGTGTAAGAGAGCTGACCCCACCCCTAGGCAGACCAGGTCACTTCCCATCCCGGAGGGTAGAGGCTAGTGGGGAGGATGAGGTAGAAGGAAGGGTCCTGAGTCCTCACCAGCCCCCAAGAACTTGCAGGGACCCCACAGAGGCCAAGCTGGGGCTCTGGCCGTCCTCTGGCTGCTGCAGGTTGTAGATGTCTCGGCTCACTTCCCAGCTCTGGCCCTGAAAGCCTGGGGCCTCATACACTACAGCCTGCGGGGGAGAGGGGCTGTGTGAGGTTGGTGGGGAGTGATCTGGACCCAGACCCACCCAGCCACCCCAGGATGACTCTACCCAGCATCAACCCAGAGCTAAGCCCTCCCACTCCCTCACTGAGCCCCAAGCCCTTACCTAACTCCTGTCTCTTCTCTGACCTCTGACCTGGTCCTTACACATCAAAAGCCAGTTCCCAGTTAGCCCATCGGGTTTCCACCCCGCCCCTCCCCAGCCCAGCCTCTAGCCCCCAGCTCCCACCTCTCCCACCTTCTAGTCCAGGCCGTGATAGCCACACACATACAAACACCCCACCCAAAGGTCCTCTTTGACCCTGAGGCCCAGATGCCTACCTTGGGCTCCCCTGGCTTCTCCACACTTGGGCATCCCTGCAGAGGAGACAGAGCTGAGACACCAGCCCAGAGGTGCGGGAAGACAGATGGGGCTGGTGACCTAGGGTTTACTTGTTCCTGGAGCCCCTAAAAATGGCCAACCCCATGTCCTCCCTCTCCCCCAACCCTTGGACGAATCCTCCCTCTCCTCCAATCCCATTCCCAATAGGAGCTCCCAGGCCCAGCCTCTTCACCCAGACTACAGGACAAGCCTGTTTGGGACCACCTGCTCCTTACCAATCTCATGGGCTTCAGGGAGCCCACACTGGGATCTGATGCACCCCAGGCCTCTGGGGTGGGGTACTCTCCAGGCTCCAGGATGCAGGGAGTGTCTTCAAAGAAGGGCTTGGGGTATAGAAGCCACCTGAGGGGAGGCAGAGAGGCAGCTGCACCCCAGACTCCTGGGAACACAGATTAGTGGATGGGGTGGAAGGGGTAGAGGGGGGAAAGAAGTTTTGGGGGAGAGGCCCCCATCAAGGGGACTCTGGAGGACATTTCAGGCCCCCATAATTTCCTGCAGCAGCCACTCCATTGATCTCCCCTCCTCCGACCTGGCCCTCTCTAATTGCACACAGCGGCTGAGAGTTCTTTCCAGCAGCCGGACCTGCTTAAAAACTCCTGGTAATTCCCCATTAGCCTCACAATACAGTCCAGCTACACAAAGAGGCCTTTTGTCCTGTCCCCCTGCCTTCCTCCTGGACCTCACGTCTCCCCACTTGCTGCTTTCTTTGGCCAGAGTGAACTTTCAAAGTCAGTCTCTCACTTCTGGGCCTTTGCAGGTGCTAGTATACTCTTTTCCCCATTCATTCAATTAACAAATATTTAGGGGCATCTACCCCATGCCAGGCCCTGTTTCAGGCATCAGAGATACAGTAGTGAACAAAACATACAAAGTCCCTGCCCTCATGGAGCTTAGATTCTTCTGGGGCTGACTCGTCCCAGCTGAGGAGTCTCCTCCTCCAGGAAGGCTTCTCTGACCTCAGGCCGGTTTGGTGCTGTTCTGTACTCCCACAGCCCCGTGTCTCTCCATCCTGGAACTCTGGATTGCCACTGTCTGCTTGCTTGCCTGGCCCCACCAGTAGACTGAGCACTTCTTGAGGGCAGGAACCATGTCCTATCACCTCTGTGTCCCCAGCATCCAACACAGTGAATGTTAAATGTAGGGTTCCCAGAACAGCCCAGACTCACAGTCCTGCGGAGACAGTGACAGATGCCACCTGCAGAGGCCTCTCCAGGCCCTGGGGGTCCTCCAAGGCCTTGCTTAGCTTCACTTGCTCCCCCTTGAGGCCCTCCTCAGAGTACAGGCTGATCTCTGGGGTAATGTAGTCCTACGGAAGGAAAGGGGTGCAAAAGTGAAGTATAAAACAACAGTCCTCAGAGACCAGCCACACCCACACCTTCTTCCCAAGTCTGTCCAGCTGGGGACTTCTCCCCAGAAGCCAGAAATGACTAGAGTGTTCTCTGAAGGTCAGCCAGACAAGCCTGGGACCAAAGCCCTCACTGGTCCCGCATTGGCCCTTTGGGACCTGAGGCCAAAATTCCCAGTAGGAGCCTGCCAAGTGCCATGCCCTTTGCCTTGAAAGGCAATGGTGGCGGGAGGGGCGGGATAGACAGCCACTTCCTGAGGTCTCACTTTGACCCTTCTTTTGTATACAATTCCAGACTGCATACAAATCTCTATGCCTGTCCAGACTGGCCTCCTTAACCCAGGAAGCTGCACCTCATCCCAGGAAGCTGCAGGTCCTCTCAGCATTCTGGGTGTTTCTTCCTCACTAGGGCCATTTTCATTCACTCACTCCATCAAATGTTTATGAAGCACCTACTGGGTGCAAGGCATATATATAAGGGGCTGTCCTACTCCTTCTCATTTGGTCTTCCCAACGAGAGTTATTACGCGCCATTCGCAGGCTAGGAAAGTGAGGCTCAGTGAAGTTAAGTGGGCCGCCCCAGGGCACACAGCCTGTAAGTAGCAAGACCAAAAACAGAGCACTGCAGTTTTTCTTCACCGTTGCAACCCAGCACGTCCCAGGTGCCTGATACACACTAGGCACCCAATCAGTGCTGAATGAATCAAAGGAACCCAGGTCCACTGGACTTCAAAGCCCTTGTTTTTCTCTTGTACCTCATTACCTCCCACGTGAAGATGACTTTATTGTGAGAAGCCCACAGTAAATTGTCCACAAATATTTGTGTGTTTCTGGAGAGGCTCTGAAAATTCTTGTCCCCTCCTTTGTGTGGCTGGGCCACTGCCCTAGTTAAGATTCTCATCCTCTCTTACCGGGAGGATTTCAACAGCTCTGAACTCAGGGTTATTTGTCCTTCCATTAAAAACAACAACAAAAAAAACAAATTAAAAAAAAAAAACCAAAACGTCGGCTAGGCCCTGCTTTTAGATCTTTGTGTTCTCATCTGGGTCTCCCTAGTGGCCAGGACGGCTTTGTCAAGCTTAATTTTAGCAGTTTGTAAATTTGTGTTATGAAAACAATATTATTTTTCCCCACTTTACAGATGTGTAACTATAATAAGACTATGTCTTTTCAAACCACATACCCCTCCCTCAAAATTCAGAGGCTCCCCTTGGCTGGAAATCACAGCCCTTCCTGGTCTTCCTGTCTCCAGAATCCCTGTCTTTTCTCCTCCTGGCAACCAGAGGGATGTTTCTAAATCTCTAATCTGTTTATATGGCTTTTCTGCTTCAAACCCAGCCCTCATACCCTAGCTTGACCGTGAGTCCTACAGGGCAGAGAGCAGATCTCCCAACCTACTCATTGCCTGGCGCGGTGCCGGGCACACAGCTGACATGAAAGAGCATCTGTGAGCACATGAATCAACATACATCCATGGCACCTTGGTTCTGGCCATGGGCTTGAAAGCTTGGGCCCGGGGTGGGGAGGTGAGTGCTCACCCCTACCCATTTCTGTTGCTCTAACTGAATCCTTCTCCAGCACTAGCTGGAGCTACTGGAGCTTGGCCTCTGCCTGGCCCCTGCCTCCCCAAGCCAGGCTGAGCACACCCAGAATCCTTTTCTTCCCCACTGGCTCCGAGGTCGGGACTTTACAGGGGAGAACATGATAAACCCTGTCCAGGCACCGATCCCATATGATCTCTCCCAGAAATTCCAACTCTAGGTACCTGAGGCTGTCTCCCTCCTCAGGGCCTGGGGCTTAGGGTAGATGGGCAAAACCTGGTCCCCCACACCCAGCCACTCACCCGGACAACCCTCCTCAGGGAGCCAATGCCTTGGGTACTCCATGCTGGCCCCAGAGCTCCAAGTTCCACATCTCCTTCAGGCAGGACCAGCTTCTGGCCCCGGAATGCCGGCTCTTCGTATAGCACCCAGCTGCGGGCACAAAGACCTAGGGTCACTGAGTGGGGAGACGATGTACCCACGAGACAGGGTCTCTGGGTAGCTGAGGGGGTTTCTGCCAGGCACTTCTCACTGGGCACTTCCCACTGCCCTCACATCCCCCAGGTTCACACGCAGGACCCCGCCAGGAACTCCGGACTCACCAGCCTCGTACCACCCGTATGGAAGCCACGCGGGCCCAGCCGGAAGCATCAGCAGTGTCTTCCCAAACCTCCCTGCTGCTGCCTTGGCAGCCAGGCTCCGAGAAGAGCGTCATCTGGAAGGCACAGAGGGGGTCCTCAGGCCCTGTCCACAGATCCCCCACCTCCTGCTGCCCCACCCATTTGCCCCCCACTCCCTACCTTTCCAGGCCTGGTGTTCAGTTTGCCCTGGGTCTTCAATGCTGAGCTCTGGAATGGAGAGCGGTGATAGATCTTATGGGGTTGCCTCCTTACTGTCTCCCCCAACCTGCCATTCCAGGAACCCCACATCCTCTCTATGGCCCTCCACCCCCAAAGAGCTGGCCCACAAAGGATGCTACACTTGCTCCCAACCCCCAGGTGCCTTCATCACTCTGTCCCTGGAAGCTGTCCCCTTCCCCAGCTTCCAAGATATCAAGCCCTTTGGAATCTACAGTGCAAATCTGCTGTTTGGATAGGGAGACGGAGGCCCAGAGAAATGTGGTCACACTGAACTAGACCTCAGACCCATGCCCCTGGCCCCTGGAGACTCTGCCCCCAGTATCATGGTCTTCACACCATCCAAACCCTGGCCCAGATGAGGCCAGGCCCCCTCCATTGCCCACCCAAGGCCTCACTTACCCACCCCTCCGGGGACTGGGCACATGCGGGCTTCTCTGGAGGTGGCCTTTCCCTGTAGAGCAGGGGCAGCTGTCCTGGCACCTTCTTGAGCCCTGGTGCCCTGTGGGATGGTAGAGCAGGTGGTTTTGTGTCCAGTGGTTCCAAAGTGGGGGCCTCCTTGAGGGCAGGCACCAGGCCCCCAAAGAGAAGGCTGCCTCCAAGACGGGAAGTGGGCCGGCTGCCTGCCTGCCACTCTGGCCCGACTTCTGGGTGGGCGTCCTTGGCACTTGCTGTGTGCTTCTTCATCATCTCCAGAAGAGAGCAAGAGACCTGGGGGGGTCGGGCAGGGTGGGAGTCCCAGGAGGGGCCGGACCTGGCTTTCTCCTGCCTGCGCTGGAGATTTTCACTGTCGCTCAGGTAGGGGTTCTGTGGTTCCTCCTCCTCCTCCTCTCCCTTTTCCTCTTCATTTGCTTCCAGTGCGGGCACCCCCTGGGGGCTGGGTCCCAGCACCCACGGCCCAGGCTGGTCCTCCTCGATGGCAGGCAGCGTGGCGTATATGGCCAGGGAGGAGGAGCGGGGGGATCGTGGCAGCCGGTGAGTGCGGAGGATCTCGGGGGGCTCCATACTCCGCAGGGTGTCCAGGAAAATCTCCAGGTCAGCGGTCAGGGCCACCTCCTCCTCCTCCCTTGATGGCTCCGGGAACGTCTTGCCCTCGGTGGAGTCAGGGACAAGCTGGGACTCCAGGCTGGCCTCTGCTCCTATCAGCCTTGGGGCAGGGGGGCCTCCTGGGCTGAGGGATACCTTGCCCCCTGAGGAGGAGGGGGCAATGAAAGCAGTAGGGCCCTGGACAACTGCTTTCTGGGTGGAATATGGGACAGTAGAAGCACCAGGGCCCTGGACAACCTCTTTTTGGGTAGGAGATGAGATGGGGCTCTCCTCAGATTCCTGAACCTCCCCTTCCTCTTTCGGGGGTGGGACAGCAGGAGCTGTCAGGCCTTGACCAGCCTCCTCCTTGGTGAGAGGAAGGGCAAGGCTGCCTTCAGTACTCTGGACAACCTCTCTTTGGGTGCTAGGGCTGCCTTCTGGGGCCTGGGCAACCTTGGTTGCTTTAGGGGATGAGTCAGCAGGAACCCCAGGGCTCTGCACTACCTCTTTCTGGGTAAGGGAGAAGACAGGGACATTTTCAGAGTCCTGAACAACATTATTCCTTGGGGAGGATGGAGCAGAAAGACCTCCTGGGCTGGTGACAGCCTTCCTTCTTGTAGAGGATGGAGCAAGAGATTGTCCAGGGACTATAAGAACCTCAGGCTTCACCGTGGGCAGGCTGGTGGCAGCAGGGGGATCTGGATGCCCTTCCCTTTCGACGGAGGGCCAGGCCTGGGGTCCCCTGGGCTCGAGAGTCAGCTGGGCCCTAGCATGAGTAGGTACTTCTGGCTGCTCTGGGGGGTGACCTAGGCCCAGGGAGGGGGTTTGGGTCTGGAGTCTGGGAGAAGAGGGTACTGGTGTGTGACCCTGAGAGGTCTGGAGAGGGAGCTGGGTGGGGCTGGACGCTCTCTGCACGCTTGGGACCTCATGGACCCTGGCATCTGGGGCTTTGTCCTGGTCTCGGTCCGGGTGGGTTGCAGGGACATCCTGGTTCTGAGGCGGGTGGGCGTAGTCCGGGAAGCCTGCGGGAGCCAGGACAGATCCGTCCTCTGGCTCTGCTGTCCCCGTCTCAGGCGGCTGCCCCGGGGCTGCACCCTCTGTGCTGCCCAGACCTGGACTCCTTGTCACAGCAGCCAGGGGCCTGGGAAGCCGGCTGGCGGGTGGGCTCCACCCAGCAGGCACAAGGCTACTTAGCAGCTCCAGGGCCTGGCTGCGGCTGGGTGAGTCCTCGGCTCGGGGGCTCACCACCGCTGCCTGCACCACGCGGGCAGCATTGCGGCCCCTGGGCAGGGCCTTGCTCGGGAGCGTTGGCCCCACAGAGTTCGTCACAGAGCTGTTCACCTGTCGGTGCACGTGTCCTCCCACCACCATGGTAGCCCGCACAGTGCGTGTCACCTGCCGTTCCTCGAGGCTCCGGGAGCTCCCGCCGGTGAGACTCACACCCGGGCTGGGCCTGGGCTCATGGGGCCCATGCACCGGCGCCAAAAACTCAGTCTTGGCCGTGGCTCCTGGGCTCAGTGGCTCAGTCCTGGGGTCCTGGGGACTGCCATCACCCTGGTCCACAGCCTCCTTTGGCCTTCCCACTGGCCTTTTCTCCTTGGGGGGCAGCGTGTACTTTTTGGAAAAGATGGGCCCATGGCTCTGGAGGCTTTTGGAGCCAACCCCGTCCCCGGGACCCCGGTGATTCATAGTCTCTTCTTCCAGCGCAGCAAAGCCATTGACTTCCTCCCGACGGTGGCCATACTCAGACATCTCCTCCTGGCGGACTTCCAGCTGGGGCCCTGATACCAGGGACACCTTGTGAAAACGGTGTTTGCTCTCTTCCTGGGCAGGGGGCCGCTGCCGCCATGTCAGTGTGGTACTCACCACTCGGGCCTTGGCCCGAGCTGGGGGCCCACTGGCCTCCTCCTTGTTGGGCCCCAGCAACGGATCCTGAGGTGTCCTTGGCTCACTGTGGTCCAGCTCACTGCAGAGGGTGCCGGGAAGAGGAGAGACAGGGTCGGGCGTGGTCAGGGTGGCTGTCTGCAGTGCAGAATCACTCCCCCTGCCAAGGTCAGGCTGAGTAACCGCAGGCAAATCATGTGAGCTTTGGAGCCTTTGTTTCTTCATCTGTAAACCGGGCACGATACTCTCAGATCTCCCACCCCTCTCCCTACTTTCAGGTGTTCTCCTTTGCCAGGGTCCTTCAAGGGGTGAAGCTAAGGGCTAAGCCTAGAAGGAGAGAGAAGGGAGAGAGCAGAAAGGCATATGGGTCTGACCCACTGGTCTGTGGATGGGGCTGGGACTCTGCCCAAGGAGCCCTGGGGCTAGTCCTCCAGGAGCTGAAAACTAGAAAACCGAAAAACTGAGAATTAGGCAAGTGACGTCTGACCGTGTTTCTGATCACTATAAAGGAAGGTAGGTAAGGAAAGGTAAGGAAGGAAAGGAAGGAAGGTAAGGAAAGACAGCTTTGGCCTCCAGCAAAGTTGGGTTCCCCCTGGCCCTGTCACTCACTAGCAGGATGACCTTGGGCAGCCACTTCTCTCCGGCAAGCTTCAGGGCCCCCAGCCACAAAACTGGAATAACAAGAGTATGTGCTGGGTTCACAGGGTTATTGTCAGCATCCAGTAAGAGAGAAAGAATAAAAACTCACTCTATGAGAAAAACAGATATCGTATATTAACGCATATATGTGGAATCTAGAAAAATGGTACAGATGAACCTATTTGCAGGGCAAGAATAGAGACACAGACGTAGAGAACGGACGTGTGGACACGGTGGAGGGGGGAAGGGGAAGTGGGATGAATTGGGAGATTGGGATTGACATATATACACTGCCGAGTGTAAAATAGATAGCTAGTGGGAAACTGCTATATAGCACAGGGAGCTCAGCTCAGTGCTCTGTGGTGACCTAGATGGGTGGGATGGCAGGGACGGAGGTCTAAGAAGGAGGGGATATATGTATACATATAGCTGATTCACTTTGTTGTACAGCAGAAACTGTCACAACATTGTAAAGCAACTATACCCCAATTAAAATTTTAAAAAAAGAAATGGATGTTAAAAGAAAAAAACTCACTTTATAAACTAAAACACTGGCTCATAAGTTTCCTCATAAAGAACAAATTATTCACTATGGAAAACAGTATGGAGGTTTCTTAAAAAACTAAAAATAGAGCTACCATATGATCCAGCAATCCCACTCAGAAAAGACGAAAACTCTAATTCAAAAAGATACATGCATCCCAATGTTCATAGCAGCACTCTTAACGATAGCCAAGACATGGAAGCAACCCAATTGCCTAGCAACAGATGACTGGCTTAAGAAGATGTGGTATGTAAATACAATGGAATATTACTCAACCGTAAAAAAGAATGAAATATTGCCATTTGCAGCAACATGGAGTATTATACTTAGTGAAGTAAGTCAGACAGAGAAAGACAAACATTATATGATATCACTTGAATATGAAATCTAAAAAATAATACAGGGGCTTCCCTGGTGGCACAGGGGTTAAGAATCCGCCTGCCAATGCAGGGGACACAGGTTCAAGCCCTGGCCGGGGAAGATCCCACATGCCGCGGAGCAACTAAGCCCGTGTGCCACAACTACTGAGCCCATGAGCCACAACTACTGAAGCCCACGCGCCTAGAGCCTGTGCTCCGCAACAAGAGAAGCCACCGCAATGAGAAGCCCACACACCGCAATGGAGAGTAGCCCCTGCTCGCCACTAGAGAAAGCCCGCGCACAGCAACGAAGGTCCAATGCAGCCATAAATAAATACATAAATAAATAAATAATACAAATGACTCTATATGCAAAACAGACTCACATACATCGAAAACAAACTTATGGTTACCAAAGGGGAAGGGGAGGGGATAAATTAGGAGTATGGTATTAACAGATACAAACTACTATATATAAAATAGATAAGCAAAAAAAAAAAAAAAATAGATAAGCAACAAAGATTTACTGTATAGCAAAGGGAACTATATTCAATATCTTGTAATAACCTATAGTGGAAAATAATCTGAAGATACATATAACTGAATCACTTTGCTGTACACCTGAAACTAACAATTATAAATTGTTATTAATTAACTACACTTCAATTTAAAAAAACAGAATAAATTATTTATAAATTATAAACAAGGGACTTCCCTGGTGGTCTGGTGGTTAAGACTCTGTGCTCCCAATTCCAGGGGCCTGGATTTGATCCCTGGTCAGGGAACAAGATCCCATGTGCATGCTGCAACTAAAAGATCCCACGTGCCACAACTAAGACCCAGCGCAGCCAAATAAATAAATAATTTAAAAAGTTATAAACAAACATTCCCACTTTGCACATGAAGGGGGGAAGGCTCAGAGAGGTTAGGAAACTTGCCCAGAGTCACACAGTAGCAGAGGCAAGAGTTAAACCCAATCCTAAGTGCTTAACCACCAAATCAAATTCCCTGATGTATCTGGTAAACTTAGACTCTGTGGTTTGGGGGTTTACTTTTATTTCACCTGTTTTTTTTTTTTTTGCAGTACACAGGCCTCTCACTGTTGTGGCCTCTCCTGTTGCGGAGCATAGGCTCCGGATGCCCAGGCTCAGCGACCATGACCCACGGGCCCAGCTGCTCCGTGGCATGTGGGATCCTCCCGGATCGGGGCACAAACCCGTGTCCCCTGCATCGGCAGGCGGACTCTCAACCACTGCGCCACAGGGAAGCCGCTGGGGGTTTACTTTTAAAGGAGGCCATACAGTGACTGGAGGGGCCAGTCAGCTACTAAGACTTCCAGGCTGCACTGAGCAGGGCAATCCTATTCTCAGGCCTCAAGGACCCAAAAGGTCAGCTTGTTCCACATCAGCCTCAGTACCAGCCTGTCTTCAGCTCCTCCTTTCTGTGAGGCAGCCCCCAGACCATTATAAGGGCAGTTAAGGCCAGAAATGGACCCATGCCCCCAACTTCCCTCCTCTCTCTCTATTTTCCTCCCTCCTGAGAGGCTGGTAGAACCCAGAACTTTGGCCCTGTCTTGTGGCCCCAGCAGTGACTCAGGTTTTATGATGGGCAGAGATGAATGGGGATGAGGCCCAGGGAAGCCTGACCTGACTTGGGGACCACTGGTGGCCGTGACAACATGTGGCCTGGCCCAGGACGGGGTCTGAGTGGCCCCAGAAAAGCCTTGTGTATGGGGGAGGTGAGGGGCTGAGATGGATGCCCAATCCTTTCCCCGGGCCAGAATTCCTGAGAGCGACACACTCAGACACCTGAGGCCCTGAATTGCAGCCCTTCCCTGAGGCCTGACCCTCTCCCCTGTCCTCCTTGCTGAGACTCCCCCGCACATGGAGCTTCACCCCTTGACGAGCCCCTGTCCCAAGTCTAATCTCCATTTCTGAAGAACAATAACAACTACCATTCGCTGAGATTCCCTGTCCGTGACGGCAGATAGTAAGGGTCAAAGCCTGGGTTCTAAGTCATTTATTCATTCATTCATTCAGCACTAATCGTGACACGTGATGCGCTAGGCCCTGGTTAGGTTCATCCAAAGCCAATTTTCTCTTGGAGGTGGTATCCTAGGAGTCCAGAAGTCAAAGAATTAGACATAAAAACAGGAACCACATTTGGAAAGCCTCCATAGGCTTTGGCAAAGCAACAGGAGAGCAGCTTCAGAGGAAGCCACTGGTAATCAGATCAGATATATCAGTGACCTATGATTCTATGCTTCTCTCAACCCAACCCCTGGACAACACCCCCGATAGTCATTCATTCCACAAGCATGTGATCATTTGTTTCTGCTTGCATACCTCTAGCCAGTGACAGGGAGGTCGCAATTTGACAGCTGACCTGTCCCATCCCTGAATAGTTGTGATGGCTAGAATGTTCTTCAAACTATGCAGGAATCTGCCTGCCTATAGCCCTCCCCCATATTGTCCTTCCTCTGAAGACACACCCCAATGACCCAGGATGCCTCTCCCAGGCCAGCAGAGATGCCCATTTCCAGAGCCCTCTCTTCTTCAGGGCCCAGGACCATAGGTGGATTTGTCACAGGTTAACCTGTGCCTTCCAAATCAGGTGTGTGGGGCTGGGAAAGGGAGAGGCTGAGGAGGGGGCGAGGGGAGTGTGGGAAAGAGCCTCATCTAACCCGACACGTCCTGGATTCTCCCTGCTTACCTGTGAGTCACCCACAAACTAGGTCAAACCAGCCCACAGGCGTACAAGCTCGTGCTGCGTCACACACAGACACACACGGCACAGACGCACAGAGTCACACAGGCACAAAAACGCACATAGATGCTTACCCCAACGTACGCAGTCAGACACACAAACAGAGTCAGTCACAGACACTCGGGGATACACACACAGGGACACAGCAGACACACAAGACATACACAGAAACACACAAACACAGTGACACATGCACACACATTAACAGTACACACACACACACACACACACACACACACAGAGTCTATTCACAGCCCCCAGCCCTCCTCCCCTTGAAATTCACCCTTATTTGAACAGATGCACACACTTGGATGCATACACATCTTACATTTCCAGACCCAACTGCGTTGTGCCTCCCCACCCCCCACATTTGCCAATCCTGGCCCAGAGAACCCTCCCCCAGAAAGGGAACAGAGAAGGATGACAGCCCTGGAGGTCCTCTTCCTTCCTTTCTAAGTGAGCGCTTGCCTCCTGCGAGTCTGTCATTATCCACCTGTGCCCAAAATAGTCGGAGTAGAAGATGGAGCCCAAGTCCCCCAGATGAACCGCCTGCTCCTTCCTTTCCCCTCTCCAAGGACTGCCCCTCCCACTCACCCTCCCTCTCTCTGCAGCCCTTCTCCCCCAGCTGGAGCACAACCTCCCCCGGCAGCAGGTCTCTGAGCCAGCCTGGGTCGCACATGTCCCTCTTCCTTGTCACAGAATCATTACCCTGACTCCTGCCCAGAGGCCTGGTCATCCCTGATGCTGCCTCTGCTGACACAGTACTGCCAAATCTGCTCCACGAGGTTACAGAAAGCTCTGCAGTCCACACTCAACACTCCACTGCTTGCACAGGGCCACTGAGGCCTCCGTTAGAGGCAGGAGAGAGAAGTAGTTAGAACACAGGTACCCGGGTTCAAATTCTGGCCCCTTCACTTTCTAGTTGACTTTGAGCAGGTGATGAAACCTCTCTGAGCCTTAGTTTCCCTATTGTAATTGGGGCGGAAAGGTGGAGAGCAGGATTAGTCCAACTTCATGGGGCTGTTGTGAGGATTAAACAGAATTATGCTTAGAAAACGAACCATAAGTGACAGCCGCCACCATCATCGTTAGGAAATTTTCAGAGCCCTGTTTGAGGCCCAGTGCCCTTCCTGGTGGTTCTAGAGAGATCCCATGTTCATCCCCTCTTCAGTGAGTTTTAGGGGACACATCCTTCCACCTCTGAGCCCACCAGGCAGATTCAGGAGAGTAATTTCAACACAAATTAAAAACGGAGGCTTGGGAAACTCAGTGCCTGTTTCCGTGGCTGCCAACACAGAACCATGTGGGGTAATTATTGCTGCGACTGAAGCTTTATTAATAAGCAGCCCTGAGCTTCCCTGGTGGCGAAGTGGTTAAGAATCTGCCTGCCAATGCAAGGGACACAGGTTCGAGCCCTGGCCCGGGAAGATCCCACATGCCGCGGAGCAACTAAGCCCGTGCGCCACAACTACTGAGCCTGAGCTCTAGAGCCTGCAAGCCACAACTACTGAGCCCACATGCCACAATTACTGAAGCCTGCGCTCCTAGAGCCCGTGCTCCGCAACAAGAGAAGCCACGACAGTGAGAAGCCCGCGCACCGCAATGAAGAGTAGCCCCCGCTCGCCACAACTAGAGAAAGTCCGCGTGCAGCAACAAAGACCCAAAGCAACCAAAAATAAATAAGTAAATAAATTTATAAAAAAAAATCATCCGTGCTATTTCAGCAGCCCAACTCTCTAGAGTTCAAAGTATTTTCCTGTAACCACCTCCTCCTTCCTCATCTCCAGCTACCAAATCTACCTGACAACTCAAGGCCCAGAGAAGTTAAGCAACTTGCCCCAGGACATACAGCACTTTGGCTGAGAGCCTCTTCTCAGGCCGGGAATGTGGTCTCCGGAACAGAACGAGGGAATGAGGGTGTGTTGCTGAGGATAAGGTGACCCCTCCCCCATCCTCTCCATGACAGGATATCCCCCTCCTCAGTCGGACAGAGGAATAGGGAAGCACTGGGCCCCAGGATGTAGCCTTTGGATGAGGGGAGGGAAAGGAGGGCAGAATTGGGAGGGGGAGGGGATGGCAGAGTCAGCTCACCCCCAGGGAACTGAATGAATGGGCCTTGAGTTGGAGAAGCCCGGAGACAAGATAGAGACCCAAGAGGGGTCAGCCAGGCCGGTTTCCCCTCCCCGCGTTGCCTCACGTGGGGCGAAGTCGGACTCACCATCTATGCGGAGACCCAGGCATCTGGCCAGCCTGGAGCTCCTGCCGCTGGGCCGTGCTCCCCTGATGTGGTGGGGCTCTCAGCCGGGGCTCCTGAGGCAGGTCCACCAGGCACCCTGTGATGGGGCGGGGGCCCTGGGGAGGCTCCTGCCAGCCCCTGGATTCCTCAGGGCTGCAGGCGTGGGGAGCTGGTTGGGCCAGTTTGGGCTCCTGAGTCTCCTCCCCAGGTGCTTGCCCACGCCCCTGCAGGGTGCTGGTGATGTGGTAGCAGAGGGACACTCACGTAGAGTCTGGGCTGGCTCGGGCAGGGCTGGCCCTGCGCTGGTAGGCTCACCCTTTTGCCCCCTCTGCCCTGGGGGAGGATGCTGGGCGGGGCCGCACGTCTTCCGGGTTGCTGGGTGGCTCAGGCCTCAGAGGAATCTCCTGGGCTGTGTACGGGGGTTGCAGGCAGGTGCAGCCTGGAGATCCTTGTTCCAAACATCCAGGAGCTGGTGGTGGGCATGAGGGACACCTGGTCCCAGCAGGCTCTGCTGAGGTCACCGCCAGTGCCAGGCTCTCTGGCCCCACAGAGGCAGAGTTGGCCAGGTCAGAGGCGCTGCCCACTGCTGGCCTCTGTAGGCGCCCCGGTGGCTCAGCAGACCGCCCTGAGCTGTGTCGTCGCTTCCAAAGCCAGGAGCCACGGCTCCCTGCCCAAAGGTCCAACTCTGAGAGGCTCTGGGCTTGGGCCTGAGGGAAAGCAGAGGCAGAGACCGGGTGACAGCATCACTCCCCTGCCTTCTGGGTACCCCTGACACCCCGGCTGCCCTCCTGGTCACAGAAGAAGCTGAGCAGAGCTCTGACACCAAGCAGAGCTGCCTTAAGGAGAGACTGCCTCTTAAGCCACAAGATCTGGACCAAGAGGCAGAGCTCTGGAAAGGCCCTTCAGCATTTAACTCACCCCTTCCCATTCTACACACGAGGAAAGTGAGGCCCAGAGTGGACACTGACATGACTTAAGTCACACAGTGAGGGCTCCTGATTCTCAGGCCAACTGCTGATTTCCCAGGAATCCTCTGGCCTCCAGCCCTTTGGCACCAGCTGCCCTGGGCCTTAAGGGCATTGTGGGCATGCCTGCCACAAATGCCTGTGGCCTCTGCCCGCTCCTGGCTTCCAGAGAGCCTGCAGCCAACTCCCCAGTACCCTCCCAGCCCAAGATTCCCAAACACACTTGGGAGGAGGTACTTGGGCATAGAGATGTTCTTGGGACAAGAGCGAGCCTGGAAAGAGGTTTTGCCTAAGTGGGGCAACACTGACTTCTGTCCACTGTCTTCCCCTGGGGCCCAGCCTAGCTGTGTGTGTGAGGGGAGAGGGTTCAGGACCACAGACCCAAATGGACACTGCCATCCAAAACACCAGTTTTCAGGGATGGGTTTGTGTCCCTGGCAACAGAGGAGGCAAGTCTGGGGTCAAATTCCTCCTAGCAGGGGCCCTTGATCCCAAATGCCTTCATTTACTCATCTATGAAATCGATGCAGCCTCTCACTCCCCAGAGGCTGAACATCTCAAGAAACAGGAGGGTTGGATGATTCATCTGGGGGCCCGGAGCAAGGCAAGCTGGGCTTGATTCTCAGCTCTGTTACTTTCTAGCTGCAATACCTCTTGCATCTTAGTTTCCCCATGTGTAAATGGGCGTGATAATAAAACTATTGCTTCCTGGGAGTGCTGTGAAGATTGTATGAGATAATCCATGCAGAGTACCAGCAGTGCTCAGTTAAATGCTAGTAACGATCGATAGCATTCAGGATCACAGAGAGACACATGGCTGCTTGAGCCACCTCCAGAGGAAGCCGTCTGCTCCTCCAGGGGGTGGGGAGTGGGGGACCTTGTCTCTGTCCAATCCATGGCTCAGGTCCCCACTGATGATGGGGAAACTGCAGGCAGAAGGTTAAGGCACTGGCCCAGCGTCACCCCTGGGGGCAATGCCAGGAAGTGGGGAAAAGGGGTCAAAGATGGGGAAGGTCAAGCTAAAGGAGGGAGTGTGGAAAGGGGTCCTGAGAACAGGTACTGCCCCTACATGCCTCCCCCAGGGGCCCCGACATTAGGAAGCTGTTTTCTGAGCATCTAGGCCCTGCACTGGAGGTTCTACGTCTGTGACGTTATTTCTCACAACAGCCCTAAGAGGCATTACTGTTCCCATTTTGCAGATGGGGAAGCTGAGGTTCAGAAGTGGGAAGTGATCTGCTCAGGGTCACACAGTGAATCCGTGGCAGAGGAGGGATGAGAGAACTCCAGTTGCCTAACTTGTAAGTCAGGGTTCTCAGGGCCGGCCCAGCCCCTCCCAGAGCTTCTGCTCCCCTACACTCCCCCACCCTTGTATTCTCTCCTACCTTGAGGCTGACTCTGCTGGTGCTGCCCTGGCCCTGGGCCAGGTCAGGGCAGCTCTGGCCACCCCAGGGCCTGGGAAGGAAGCACAGGGAAAGGAATGAAGTAGCCTCCTCCTCTCCCACCCCCAGACTGGACCTGGTGGCTCTCCCCCCTCTTCTCTCAGGGCCCACACAGGCAGGATGAGCACCTGAAATCTTGGGGGGCGGGGGGCCGGGGCAGGGGAGGTCTATGCAGCAGACTCCTCTCTGCTCCCTCCCCCAGCTGTCCACTCCACCTCCAGAGACAGAGAGACAGGGATGGGATGGGCCTGGGACCAAAATGGGGACTAGGCCTGTATCAGGGCCAGAATACAGAAAAAGGACAGTACCCTAATAATTCAAAAGCTTGCCATTTGCTGAGGCCCACCCTATGCCAGGTTTAGCACTAGGTATCAGGCCTACATAATCTCCTTTAAGCCTCACAAATAATCCTAAAAGGTAGATATTATTGTCCTCATTTTTCAGGTAAGGAACTGAGGTCCAGAGTGGTAAAGTGACTTGCCTGGAGTCACACAGCTAGTGAGCCTTGGAGTTAAGACACTAGGATGGTATCACTCCAAAGGTTGGTTGGGCATCACCACGCTAATGGGGGCAAGATGAGGAAGTGCCTTGGCTGCCCTCTCCGTACACTCTGCCCCCCACCCAGGCAATCAGCAGGGAGCGGAGGCCTGTGCCTCAGGGCCAGAGTCCCATTCCCACAGCCAGTGAGAACCAAGTCCAAGTGCACACATGGGATATATCATCACGCTGGCCCAGGAGCATGTGAAGTCCCTACCCTGCCCTTCCTGTCCCTGACTCACCCGCAGCCCTGCCTCCTCTCAAGTGGGGAAAGAAAGGGAGGAGCAGTTCCATCTGGGCCTATAGGGCAGGTTCCTGCCAGACAGGGTAAAGGGAGGGGATGTGACTTCCAGAGAGGGCACTGGCAGGGTGTGGGCACCCCCGGCGGCCACCCAGGCTTCCAGGTATAGGGTGACTAGGCCCTCCCCTCCCTTCTCTCTTTGGTGTGAGAGAGCAGCACAAACTCCTCCCCTCACTCTGGCCCCACCACGACCGCCTCCACTCCTCCCAGGGTAGGCTGGAGACAGCCCTGTCATGATAAGATCAGAACAAAGTGCCCAGTCACTGCACAGAGACACAAACACCCCGTGCCTGAGAGCACACGCCATGTTCTTTGCAGATATAGGGCCTGTGAGCTACTGGGGTCCTCTTCGCTATGCCCGTCCCAGCCATTCAGCCTGGCCACCCACAGAGCCTTTTCCCTTTCTCTCAGACATCAGGTAAGAGTGAACCAGCTGGGAGACATGTAGCAATTTGTTCAGGGTCACGTGGCCAGAGGCATCTAGGGTTAGGACAGAGCTCCGGCCCCCTGGCTTGCAGTCCCGAAATCTCTCCAGAAACAGAGCAGCCCAGTGCTTCAGGACGCGGGCCCTGGAGTCAGACTGCTTAAGCCTGTGTCCCAGCCCCACCACTTCCCAGCTGTGTGACTGGGGCGGTGACTTCACCTCTCTGGACCTCCATTTCCTTATCTGACTCACACAAAATACCCACCTTGTCTGGCTGCTGTGAGGATTAAATGAGATAATCCAGGTACAGCACCAAGCAAGTGACAAATAAAAGTTTAATGTTATTACAATCTGAGATGACAGGGGGAAACCTCTCCATGGCATTTAAGGGCGAATGCAGTGCAGTCTAAGCCGACTCAGGAACCTGTCATACTCATGACAAAGGGACGTGAAGACCAGAGCTAAACTGTCCTGTGATGAGAGAATCAAAGTCCACAGGGGCAGGAGGACTGCCTATCCCCATATTTGCCTTTCAACTATCTCTGGAGAGAAAAATCAGGAGATCCCTGGCATGCCACCTGCCAGGCTTAGGAAATTGCAAATTTGTTGTAAAGTTTTATAAAAGCACAGGAACTTTATAATATAAAGTCCACATAACCAAAATCGTGGTACACCGACAGGTATATTTTTATGCTCCCAGACACTCATACAGGCTTATTTGAACATCAGGTACACTCCAAGACGCACACCCACACCCTTGGGCCCAGGGGCGCCCCAAGCGGCCCTCCTCCAAACCCCTCACCTATCCCGGGATCTGGCCTCCTCCGGGATCGGCTTCCCCTTGCACTCCCTCCGGACCCCTAGCCCGGCCAGGCGGCGAGCCAGGCGGGCCCCCAGGACCCCGCGCCGCTCGGCGATGGCAAGGGCAAGATTCCAGGCTCGGGGCGTCAGAACACCTGACCGGTCCCGGGCCGCGGGGACCTCCCGGATCCAGCTCATTTGCAGAGAAACGCCTCCTCCGGCCCGCCCCCCTGAGCAAACAGCGCCCGGCCCGCAGTGCGGGCGCGGGGTGAGGACCGATCCAGATGCTGCCCAAGCCCCAGGGCAGGGGGTGCGCTCTGCAGGGGTCGTCCCCACCCGGGCCACACCCTCCCCGCTTCCCCCACCCCACCCCCGCCCCGGTCCAGCTCTCGGCCCTGTCTGCGCTACTTCTTTAGGCCCCCGGAAGCGCCAGGGGCCCACCGGGTCCCGGTGCTGGAAGCCTTCAAGCTGGGCCTGCACAAAGTAGGGCGGAGAGGAGGGTCCTGGGGCTAGAAGGGGCCGAGAGGCTGGACTGAGCCAAGCGTCTTTCCCGCCCCCCCGGAGAAGGAGGGGCTAGAACGCAGGGGCGGAGCCAGGGGCGGGAATGGGCGTGATTGGGGGCTAGCCTGATTGGTTGGCATGTTGGGCGGAGCCAAAAGGGTGACAGGGTGGGCTTGGAACCTAGACTTCGATACTGGTGGGGACCGACGCCGACCCTGCCCTTACCCTGCCATGGTGGGCCCTTATGAGAGTTCTCTCTCTCGGTCCTGGAGACCCTATGACACAGCGGGAATCTCGCCTGTGGGGGAATCTTCCCCTGGTGGGGAAGCCTATCCGAAATCCACAGGGATGGGAACGGCGACTCCTGCTGGAAGTTGGCCAACTATTATGATTTACTAATACTACTACTGTTGTGACTATAACCTGGGCCTCCTGTACCCCCAAAGGGCAGTACCCTTTCCCACCTGATGCTACCTCTCTTAACTCTCGGGGGGGGGTACCTTGCACATTGGGGGATCCTCTGGGACTGCAGGAAGAAAGACCATCAGAGGGTCCCAGTTCCCCAGGCTCTCTGCCAGTTCTTCCCTGCCGGCAGTCCTTGTAGGACCTCCACCCCTTCACCGAGCTTGGTGCCTCCTTAGCCATTTGTCCTCTGTGATGACTGGTCCTGACACACAGGGGGACATCTTGCTTGTGGGTCATGAGTGGACACTGATATCCTTGTGTTCCTGCCTCTCCCACAGGGAGCTCAGATCCTGGCATGTACAGAGGGAGGAGTACGCTGCACCTGACCACGGCAGGGAGTACCAGCTGAGGGAGCACGTAGGAACTGTGAGACAAGAATGTTGCGGCAAGCAGCAGACAGGCATCTGGGCAGGTGCTGAAACATCTGTTCAGAAAAGAGGGCAGTGTGTCCTGTGCTTGGCAGCACGGTCTGCACCTTGCAGCGACCTGGAAGGCTGGACTGTCCATCGGCGAGCTGAGATGGTGGGGCTGGTCCCAGATAGGTCCCAAACAGAGTGGAACTCAAACCCAGCCAGAGTAGATGGCCGCAGGCACCCACCCCACGCGGTGGGCAGCATAGTCTCTTCCTGGCTGTGTTCCCTGAACTGCCAGGTGGAGTGGGGTGTGAAGTCTGGCAAATACATGGTGACCTCCCCCTCCACTATTGAAGCTCAGGAGGCCTCAACTCATCATAGAGAAAATCCTTTAATTGCTCTGCCCCTGCCCCCTCCCCAGGGCAGTCCTGGCACCACTGCTCAGGCTGGCTGCCCTTGCTTTCCCCGGGATGCTGAGGACACCTTGACCTTGTCCACGTCCCAGTCTATCTGCCTCTCTGATGGGGCCACCACAAGATCTAGTGCCCCCTGGAGCCATCGGGCAAGGCAGGCAAGAGACGCCAGGGGCAGGTGGGTGTGAGCAAGGCTGCAGGGCCGTGGTGCGTGCAGCCGATGGTGCAGCTTCAGGTGAACGTGCTGCGTGAAGCGACTTGGGCAGACACTGCACTGGAAGGGCCGGGCCCCTGAGTGCAGGCGCAGGTGAGTCGAGGTTGCTGGAGCTGCTGAAGCGTTTGTGGCACATCTGATGGGAATGGGCACTGGCGTCAGCTCTGCCCACCTGGTTGACCCAGGATCTCTGCTCCCTCTCCCCATCTTGAAAATACCCCCTACCACCTCCCTGTAATGCAAGCCTGGAAGCTTTCCCCCCATGATTCCTCCCTGGGACCCACAGTGTCTGGCAGATTGTAGCCAGTCAGACTGGGTTGGTATCTTGGTTCTTTTACTCCCTGCATGACCTTGTATAGGTGACTTCCCCTCTCTGATCCTTGCTCTCCTTATTGGTAACATGAGAGTATTAATACCTAACCTCATAGGTATGGTGGACTGAATGAGATAATCACATAGAACCCTTATGCGTGGGGCTGCAGCTTCAGTGGGCGTAATTAACATTTACTGGGAGCTGCTACATGCCAGGAACTGGTCTCGTGTACTAGTCTTCTCCAGGACTCTGGAGAAGCAGGACTAAGTACTACTCCTATATTACAGTGAAAACGCAGAGGCTCAGAGAAGTGAAGCCACTAGCCAAAGCTCACAAAGCAAGTTGGAGGCAGAGCTAGGATTTGAACCCAGGTAGCCCGGACTATAACCACTATGCTGCTTTTATTTCTGCCTCTTTAAAACAGGGAAAGAGTCTGGGCCCTTCTGACCTCCCAAGGGACATGGTGAGGCTCAAAGAGGGAGGGAGCTAACATTGAGCTGATGTTATAAGTAGTGTTTATATACTTTGCACACACTATAGCATTAACTCCTCCAACTATACTGGGAAGTAGGCAATGGGTATCCCCAGGACTCCTAACTTCATTCTTCTCCCCCCACAGACATACATCTCTTTTCTCCCCTCCAGGCCCAGGAGGTGACCTCCAATATCACGTCCTGGCCCTTCCCTTCCACCTCCCTCTTTCCCCCAACCCTTGCCTCCTGTCCTGTCTCCACTTGCTCAGGATGGTTGGGGAATGGAGGCCACGGGTGCCATCCCCCAGGGGCCTAGAATTCTTCCGCAGCCTGCAGGAGTACAGGGGAGGGGGAGGATGGTCTCACCGGGCACTTGTGGGGCCGCTTCCCAGTATGCACCAGGTGGTGCTTCTGCAGGTGGGCGAGCTGGGTGAAGCTCTTCTGGCACAGGGCACACTGGAACGGGCGCTCCCCGCTGTGCACACGCAGATGGACCTGAGCCAGGTGTGGGAGAAATGCTGCCAACTGCCCAGAGCCCTCCAGCAGAGCCGGGGATCCTCTTCAAATCTCTACCCACATCCCCATAGGGCCCCCTTTTGGCATCAAGGCCTCTCAATCCCCCTGCATCTGTATCACCTCCCTGAAGGCCAATCTACCATTCCCCAGGATCCCCTCTCTCTCTCTGCTGCCCTGCAAGAGGGGAGATGGCTGTGGTTAGCTGGCCAGGTGAGGGGTACCCCGTGTGTGTGTGTGTGTGTGTGTGTGTGTGTGTGTGTGTGTGTGTATCTTGTGCAGTGCTTCTCGAAGTATTGTCCCGCAGCATCAGCATCACCTGGGAGGGTGTTAGAAATGCAGATTCTCAGGCCCCACCCCAGACCAGCTGAATTAAAATCTCTGGGGCTGAGCCTAGGAATATGCATGTTTACTAGCTCTCCAGATGGTTTGAGGCTCGTTAAAGTTTAAGAATTCATGCCCTAGAGGATGCAGAAGGGCTGTTCTCCAATAACCGTAACTTTTCCTCAACTTCAGCAGGTGCCAACTGGCGCCTAGCTTCCGGTCTTTGCTGATACACAGAGATGTGCCCATGGTTGCCCCCTGCTGGACGATGCCTATAATGATGCTTACAGCACGGCGCTGATGTGCAGGATCCCACATGAAAAAGGCTGGTTGTCAGGTCTGTGGTCTAGACTCACTAAAATCTACCTGTTCCCCCACCTGAACTTCAAATAAGTAAACAAGAGGAGGCTTAACTGGGAATCAGAGAGGATGGTTGTTCCAGAAAGGGCTTTGCCCTAGATGTTGAGAGACTGAGATCAAGACCTGACTGCACCATGAAATCAAGGCAACCTTGGGCAAATCTTTTCTCAGTTTCCCTATTTTTAACTTAAATGAGACGATCTCATAGACAGTCTTTTAGTGTGGAGAGGACTCCTCTCTACGGATGTGAAACTGAGGGGCCAAATGAACCAGCCAAGGTCATAGGCCCTAGAGGTTGCCCAGGAGTTCCTTCTGGCTGTAAGGTCCTTGATTCTAGAAGCAGGATGGGAGGGGGGTCATTGAAGGATGCCGAGGGGAGCCACGGAGCCCAGAGGCAGATACCTTGAGGTTGGAGAGCTGCCCAAAGCTCTTGCTGCACACGTTGCACTCGTACAGGATTTTGCCATTCTTTTTCTTCAGCGGATAAGGCAGCGCCGAAGAGCCCGCCTGGGAGCCCGGTGGGGCCGACTTTGCTGGAACCACCCGGCCAGCATGCTCCAGCCCTGTGGAGTCGGTCCTGGCAGCTGCAGAGCCTGGATTCCGGGCCTGGGAGGGTTGGGTTTGGCCAGAGGCTTGAGAGGCCCCTGCGTAGGGGTGCAGGGTCTCCCCCTGAGTGCTGGAGTGCCCGGCCTCATAGACATTCATCAGCAAGGTGGGCACAGCCATGGTGGTGCAGGAGGTGTTCTGGTGCAGCAGGAAGAGGGGGGGACACTGCACAGAAGGTAGGCCCCCACATGTGACCAGGTAAGGTGAGGGCAGGAGAAGTGGGTACACAGGATAGAACGGGCAGAGGTGGGATGGGAGTTCTTTGGAAATGGGGGTGGGTGGGGGCCAGGAGCAGAAAGCCAAGGGGCTGGGGCTCTTTTTGTCTTGCCACGGGTTTGGGAAAGAGCTGTTGTGAGGAGAGAAGGATGGGCTGGGGGACCCCTCGCCAGCTCTTTCCCGCTGGCTTCCCATCTTGTCCCTGCTCAGAGGGTACTTGGCTGTGAGTTTCTCGCCATTGGAGGAGCCGGCGGGCCGCCTTGGTGGCTGGTGCCCTGAGCAGGAAAGGGAAGACGGTCAGGGCCGCACAGACTTGGGTAAAGTTCTGCTCTTCATCAACCTGCCTGGCTCAGAGCTGAGAGAGGGCTCTAGCCTGCGCGGCGCCTCCCCTCTCTGGGCTTTCCTGGTCTGCAATTGCCCTTGCCAATAAAAGAGGCTAGAATTTGTGCAGCGCATAATAATTTCAGAGAGTGAAAGCGATTCAAGAAACCTATTAGACGTACAGGTGGAGAAGTCAAGTGGGCAGTTGGGTGCATTGGTTTGGAGATTAACAGAGCAGCCCGAGCTGGAGACATAAATCTGGGTGCCATGGGCCCAAATGAGATCCCATAAAAGGTGGTCCTAGATCTGCTGTGTCCAAAGTGGTAGCCACCAGGCACATTTAAATTGATTAAAGTAAGTACAGTAAAAACTTCAGTTCCTCACTTGCACTAGCCACACTTAAAAGGCTCAGTAGGTATGGTATCAGACAGCACAAGTACAGAACATTTCCATTACTGCAGGAAGTTCTATCAAACTGCTACTCTAGATAAAGAGAACAGGAGAGAAGGGGGGAAAGAAGAGAGAGGAGAGGAGAAGAGAGGAGATGGGAACATGGGAGGAGAGGGGAGGGGAGGGATGAGGCGGCGGCTCTGGACTGAGTTCCTGAGCAGGGGGAGACTTAGGAGGTACGTGATGGAGAGCAAGCAAGGGAGACTGAGGTGCAACAGCCAGTGAGGTAGGAGTTAAACTGGGAGTGATAGAAAGTAAACTATTAAATATGTATAAAGATTAAAAAGTAGATTGTCTGCTTGGATCCTCATTTATTCACTCAACCAGCTTTACTGAGCTGCTTTACTCTGTGCTGGGGAAATAAAGGACACAGCAGCATGGTCCCTGCCCTCCAGGTCGAGTTGCATAAGGAAATGGGGTATCGTAAGCAATAAACGTAGAACATAGGTTAGTGAGATTGTACTTTTGTGGAAGAAGAAACTGGCCTCCATGATGTCATAGAGCCAGAAAGGGCAGAACCAGGACTCCACCCACGACTCCCTGACTCCCAGTCAGGGCTCCTGTCTTATAAAATAGGCCCCTCTAGCTCAAACACTCTAGGCAGACAAAGCGCCACTCTCAACCGCCGGGAATAGCTACGCCTACACCAGATCCCATACCCACGCCTGAGAGAACCACTGGCCACTTCCTCTGCTCACCTCTGCTCACGTGTCACCACCTGAGAGCCCCTCGCACCCCCAGGCAGAGCTCCAGCTCAGAATGTGGCAGTAACACGTGCTTGAGGCACTGTCCTCACGAGTGACACTGGGTCCGCAATGTCTCTCATCCCCAAACCTAACAGTGCTTCCCACCTCCAGCCTCCACCAAGGTGCAGCCCCGTGCCCTGGGCTTACTTGTGCTCGAGGCATCCTCTCTGAGACCCTGCGGGGCTGTGCCCGGGGGTGCCGACTTCAGGGTGCACAGGTATACGTCCGGGCCCTGAGGGCAGGCCAGCAGGGAAGACCTGGCCAGTGCCAGTGGCAAGGGGTACAGCCAGCTGGCACAGGACGGGCCATGGGCATCCACTGTGTCTGGAAGTGGCCTGGAGCCTGGCAAGACCTGGAAGGCAGGGGGAAGGGGCTTGGGGGCCAGGGACTGGGAGCCCCCTGGGGTAGTCCCTTGGGATGGTTCCACCCCTAGTTTGGGTTCCAAAGGGGGAGGAGAAGCTAAGACCAACCCCCAACCTACACCTGCCTCCACCCTGTCTGTCACTCAAATGGCTTCCCCTTCCCTCATCCGCGTTCCCAAGGGACTCACATGTCCACCCCCAGGGTTACCCTCCCCCTGCCCCAGAACCTCTCACTCAGCCCTGCTCTTCCTCCTCCCCTTCCTTCCTGACCACCCTCAGACTAACTACCTGGATGGAGCCAAGGTGAACTTAGAGAAAATCCTCATCAAAGACTGTGTACCCCGCAGGAGGGCCCTGAGCTTCCTCCCTCTAAGGCCCAGGCCACGGTCACACAGCCAAGCTTCCTGCATGGCCCTGTCCCTTCTCATGCCTCACAGGAGAGTTGGGCCCCTGGGGCACGGGAGAGGGTCTCTGGCGCTTCCAAAGGCACATTCCCATGATGTGCCGGGGTGCGGGTGCTCAGGACCAGGGGAATCTAGGTCCCTTCAGATTTTCCCCCTACTTCTTCCTAACATCCCCTCCTTCCAGAAGCAGCCTGGCCTCAAAATTGGGGATGGGACCGCATCTTACCTGATCGCCTTGGCAGAGCTGGGAGTCCGAGTGGGGGGACAGGGAGTCTCCTGTGCTCCCCAGGGGCTTAGTCTTGTGGCAACAACCCAACTCTGGAGCGGGTTCCCCCTTCATGCCCCCACTACCTGCTGGGAAGACAGGTCAGTCACAGGTGAGCAGTGAAGGTCCTCCAAATAAGAGCCTGTCTTCGAGGACTGGCTCTCCCAGGAAACCACTGTGTGACCTTGAGTCAGTCACTGCCCCTCCTGGCCTCAGTTTCCCCATCTGCAAACTGGGAGGGTTGGACTGGCTGATGTGAAAGGACTGTCTCAGCGATGACATGAAAGCCAATGATGCTTTCCTGGTAGGGGCAAGAAGAGGATTGAATGGAGACTGGCCAATCAGAGGCAAAGAGCACAGCTGGCCTGAATCCCATCCCTGGGGAAGAGAGGAGAGAGGAAGGTCCTCATGGAGGTACTTCCAGGTAAGCTCAGAGATCTGAGGAAACATTCCAGACCTCCTCAGGGCCACAGGGAATTGAGAAGCTATTCCAAGACTCTACCAAACACAGGCTCCTCACTGAGGGGCGCCCCTGTCCCCCAGCTCATCCACACAACTTTTCTGGGCCTCTGAGGAAGCCCCAATGTCCTGTCACTCGGCTAGCGCCTCACTTCTCTGCTGCTTTCACTGAGGCCCGCGCAGCCCAGGGACCATGCAGCTCGGCAAGTGTCCCGAGGCCCTTCCCTTCCCCCCCCCGTAACCCTCCTTAACCCCCAGTGCCCCTCGGAGCCTGGCACCCTCACGCGGGTGTCTCATTCCTCCAAAACCCGGTCTCCTCTCCCTCTTCCCTGACTCCTCCCAACCTGCCCCGGGTCTCAGAACACCCTAGAAGGAGAGGCGGCCTGGGTGAGGCTCTTCACCTGGCTCGGCAGAAGTCCCCTCTGGCTGGGGAAGGAAGCAGGTGGGCAGGTGGGCCGCCAGCCTCTGTCTGTGTTTGCAGCCCCCGTGGGTGTGAGAGGTGACAGGAAGGCGCTACATTTGAAGTTGCCACAAATAGGAAGGGGGGGCAGGCAGGCAGGCGGGGGCCCTATGGGACCTGACAAGGGCGAGCCGCCCACCTGCCTTTACCTACCTGAGACAACACTGCCAGAGCTTGGGGCCACAGTAAACTGGAGCTACTGGGATTTCAGTGTGCGGGCTGGGATGGAGTGGGGTGTGGTTAACTCTGGTTCTCAGAGAACTCAGATGGCTGAGCAGGAGGGGGACAGAGCAGGGCTCAGAGGCTGGAGCTGGGGTCCTTCCAGGGATGCAGGCCCAACGGGGACAGAGACGGGCAATGATGTTGAGAGGGAAGACAGTGACGGTGGTGGCAGGGACAGAAACAGGCAGAGACAAGAGCAGGCAACGTAGGGTGAGGCAGGGGAGAAAGCAGGAATCCGATCTCACACAGCAGGCGCCTAGGAGGCAACGAGTACATCTTCCTCCTCTTTGTCCCATCTCTGATTTCTCGGTTCTGGGGAATCCTTTCTCTAATTTAGATAGAATGCTGAGGGCCCCGCCCCCACCGGCAAGAGATAATTCAAAGACACAGCAAAATGCTTGTAAGGCATGACTAGATATCAAAAGGGAGACCCTTTAGGCCAGAAACAGCTTTAGGCTGAGCAATTTCATCGTTCCTGTGAGCAGAAGGTGCATCACCCCCCGGCCTCACACAAATTCTGCCCGGTTGGTGTGTCCGCAGTGTCTGGCCCAGTGTGGCAGCCCCATCCAGGCCTCAAACTCCACCTGGCCATGCCACCCAGGTGGCATGGAATGCACAGGGACATCTGGAACTCTCCATTGTAGGCAAGGGACATATTACTCTGCCAGCTCAGCCCCTGGTCAGTATTCACTTCCACTCTGGCCCCCGTCGCTTCCTGTCATAATCATTTGCCCATAAAACTGACCCCTACGTGTCTGTGTGTATCTCAAGGTCAGGGACCACTCTTTACTCATTCTTGTTTCCCATGTAGATATTTGCCAGGTTTTTTGGATGCCCAGCATCTGGAACTTTCTCCCACATGAGTCTGGAGGGAGGCAGAAGGCACATTCCACTATAAAAGCCAAAATGGCCGCATGCTGAATTCCTACCTCCTTGCTCCAGCGCGTGGTGCGGGCACATGGCATGGACCAGACCGACCAGATGTGCCCATCCAGACTGTGATCAGAAGCCAGTGGCCCTGGGGCTTCCCTGCTGGTGCAGTGGTTAAGAATCCGCCTGCCAATGCAGGGGACATGAGTTCGAGCCCTGGTCAGAGAAGATCCCACATGCCGTGGAGCAACTAAGCCCGAGCACCACAACTACTGAGCCTACGCTCTAGAGCCTGCAAGCCACGACTACTGAGCCTGTGTGCCACAACTACTGAAGCCCGCCCGCCTAGAGCCCGTGCTCTGCAACAAGAGAAGCCACTGCAATGGGAAGCCCGCGCACCGCAACGAAGAGTAGCCCCCACTCGCCGCAACTAGAGAAAGCCCGCGCGCAGCAACAAAGACCCAGTGCAGCCAAAAATAAACTAAATAAATAAAAAAATTTGTTTTAATTAAAGAAAAAGGAAAAGAAGCCAGTGGCCTTGAGGTGGCAGGTCGGTGGAGCCCACTCTGTACGTAGATGGTGATGCCCCAGCCTCCAGGACAGCAGAGGGAAGAAAGGGGTTCAGAGGGTGTCACCAGTCCTCTCAGGGCTGGTACTGGGGGTGTGGTCCTGGCCCTGCTTTCCAAGCCTGGCTCTGCAGCCTTCCCAAACCTTCTCTGAGCTTCCCCAGCATCTTTTTTTCTTTTGCGGTACGCGGGCCTCTCACTGCTGTGGCCTCTCCCGTTGCGGAGCACAGGCTCCGCACGCGCAGGCTCAGCGGCCATGGCTCATGGGCCCAGCCGCTCCGCAGCATGTGGGATCATCCCATACCGGGGCACGAACCCGTGTCCCCTGCATCGACAGGCGGACTCTCAACCACTGCACCACCAGGGAAGCCCCCCCAGCATCTTTTAAGTGAATTCTTCCTTTCACTCTCTCTTCTTCTTTTTTTTTTCCTTTGCCCACACTGCGTGGTTTGTGTTCCTTGACCAGGGATTGAACCTGGGCTCTCAGCAGTGAGAGCACAGAATCCTAACTACTGGACCAACAGGGAATTCCCTCCTTCTCTCCTTAAATCCTCCTGAAATGGTTTCTGTAGGTTACAACCAAGAATCCTGCACTATACATGTCCAGAATAGATGAAGCACCAGGCTCAGGTTGGAATACTCCGAGGGTTAGAGTAGATAGCTACCTTTACGGTTACTATGTGCCTGGCACTGTGCTAGGGGCTTCGTAAACATTATCTTATTTAATCTTCACAATAAGCCTGTGCAGTTGGTTTTATTATCCCCATGATGACGGAACAGAAGCTCAGAGAGAGTAAGCAACTCACTCAGAGTCACACAGCAAATAGCCAAGAGCTCTCTAGTGCCAACCCTCAGATTCCACTGTCTCTTGGCAATGTCAGCCCACCCCCAGTGCCACCCCCACTGCTTCATTTGTGCCCCCCATACTCTCTTCCGAAGTGCCATTCCCAAGGCCCAGACCACCCTCCCCATCCTCTCCCCCAACCAACCCTGCACATACCAGTTGCCCTCTCAGCATCCTTCAGATTAGCGGGCAGCCCTTCCCATGGCACTCCTTGCCATCTTGGTCAACCAGAACTCCACTCCCCAAAGCTGGAGCCCTCCCAGCCTCCCAGGACACAGCCTGCCTCCCCTCCAGCCTTGCCTGGAATCTAAGGGTGCAAAAGCCTCACTGGGTACCTGTGGAAGGCCCCACCCACATCTCGAAGGCGGATTCACACACACCTTTGGCTTCCATCTGCCAACTCCGCCCCCTCCTGGCATCACACTCTGCTTCCAGCTCACAGAAAAGTGTACAACCTCTTGGTTAGGAACAAAAAGGAAAATGGCCTTGGAGATTTCCAGATCTCCAATCCCTGAAAGACCTGGTTAGGAGTGTCCCAGGAGGAGGGCTGGGGACACAATCCCTCAAGTTCCCACTGGAAACAGCCTCTACCTGCCAATCCCTTCCTTGCTCCTTTCTCTTGGGCCTTGCCAGGTCCTCTGTCTTGTGAGCCTCCAGGTCCACTGTGATGTCACCAGCTTAACTGTGATGTCACCATGTCCCACATCTCCCTGAGGGGTAGCACAAGGGGTAGGACCATGGCCTCCTGGGAAACCTGGACCAATGCCTGGACCCAGATGAGAGACCCAGGCCAAGGCAAGTCCTTGGAGACCAGAGGGGGCTTGAGAAATGATCGTGGAGGGGAAGCAGGGTTGAGGAGCCTTCAGTGCTGAGCGGAAAACACCAGGGAGGCCTCAGAAAAGAATCAGCGTCTGGAGCAGAAAGGCGGGAGGGGTGGACAGGGGTCTTCAGGCTCCTGGCTCACTGTGCAGTTGCTTTCTTCTTCTTTCTGTTAATTACAAAATAATACAGATGAGTGGTCAACGATTCAAGCAACATAGAATATAAAGACAAAAAATGGAAGCTCCCCTCCTTCATGGTTTCCCAGTGGTGAGTGTGAATTGTTTGGTGTTCATCCTTCCAGACATTTATCCATGAACCTACAAATAAGTAAATGGACTTTAAAATTTTGTTTTTATACACAAATGAATTATATGATAGTACTGTTCTGAAGCTCTGTCTATCAACAACCTACTGTGGCCATCATTTCATGCCAGAATGTACACATCATTTGCCTCCTGTTTTTTTCCTGACCGTATAGTGTTCCATTGCAGAGGACCACCTATATGTCCTCTGATGGACATAATATGTAGCATTTCTCTGTTGGTGCACTCCAATTTTTCCCTGTTCCACACAAGGCTGGAAAGGATCTCCATGCAGAGGTAATATGCAGAGTGTTTAAGAATATTAGCTCTCAGACACAGAAAAACAAATATTATATGATATCACTTATATGTGGAATCTAAAAATAATACAAACGAACTTATTTACAAAACAGAAACAGACTCACAGACATAGAAAACAAACTTACGGTTAGGAAACGTGAAAGAGGAGGGGGAGGGATAAATTAGGAGTATAGGATTAAAAGATACACACCACTATATATCAAATAGATAAACAAGGATTTACCATATAGCACAGGGAACTGTATTCAGTATCTTGTAATAACCTACAATGGAAAAGAATTGGAATATATATATATATATATATATATTTTTTTTTTTTAAAGAATGTTAACTCTGCTGGATTTAATCCCAGCTCTGTGACGTTAGGGCAAGTCACTTAACCTCTGTCCCTCTTTCCTCATCTGTCAAATGGGGATAATAATAGCACTTGCCTCACAGCGTTCTTTCAATGATTCCTCAAGATAATTTATGTAAAGTCCTGAGGACAGTGCCGGGCCCAATGCAAGCACTTGACAAATGTGGGTTACTGTTAATATTGTATATCAATCTTTGCCTAGTTAGGCAAGTATCTGCAAGTCAGCTTCCTAAAAGCTGATGATGAATGTTCCTGGCTCACTTCGGAAGACCAGAATTTGGGCAGCACACTTGGAGACATGAACTACATTCAGTTTTATTGCTTTATTCATTAAGCCCTGGTTGGAGACCATTGCTCTCCTCCAATGCAGTCTTGCCCTCACACCAGTCCACATACCACAGCAACAGTAGCTCCTGGCATTCGAGCCCTCCCCATGTGCCAGGAACCCTGCAGAGCACTTTGACCAGCTTTATCTAACTCCATCAACACAATGGTAAGATGCATGCTATTATTTCTGTTTTACAGACAAGAAAACTGAAACTCAGAGAAGGAAAGTGACTGGCCCAAGATCACGTGACCCAAGTTGGGGCTGCGATGTCCCAGAAGAGAAGGAGACCTCAGGGAAGAATTCCTGGGGCAATTCAGGGGCACCTGTGAACAGACAAAAAGGGCCACAAATGTGGTGCAGTAGAGTCTGGATTCCCTCCAGAGGCCAAAGGACCCTCGGAAAAGTAAAGATGGATAGAGACCCAAGTAAAGGACTGGGGAAGTGTGCTGCAGAATTAGCATCTGGCACTGTGCAAGTTCCCCAAGAACCTGTCATTCATTCATTCACTCACATATTCATTCACATATTTATTAACTGTGAACTATGTATCAGGCATTGGACTAGTTGCTGGGAATAAAGCCCATAGGAACATGACACAGACCTTGCAATTTACAGCCCACTTATCAGAAGGCTTGCAGGATGTTGCTGAAATAAAAAGTTGTATGCAACTGTCAAAGCTTATTATCATTAAACAGTTTGGGAAGCAAAGTAGAGCCAGGAGTGTTGGGCTAGCTTGTGCAGTACAAAGAGAAACACAGTGGAACCACAAGCAAAAGCCCCACTTCCTCTTCAAAATCCTCAAAAACTTCTTCAGTCCATAACCACTGCCACCTCCCACCTTGAGGTCAGTCAGCTGAGCTCCTGGCTGGCTCAGTGCCAGGGTCCTGGAACTCTGTTGCATGCATAATTTTGAGGGGGCACCAGATCAGCCAGGTCAGGAGGGGGGTGTGGGACCATCATTGCTTCAGAGGGTTAAGCAGCTCTGTGACTCTGACAGGGTTGAGGGTGGAGAGCTCAGCCCAGTCCACAGTGCACTCACCTGCCCCCGCTCTGTTGTTGACACCTCCCTCCCTCTGCCTGACACCCACTTATCTCATCTCCCGAGACAGCCCAGCTGTCAGTCAGATGCAACGAGTTGGCCTTTGGCTTCACACCCCAGGGCGGGGAGATCCTGAGATAGGGCTCGTCAGCTCTCACATTTGCAGAAAGGGCCTCGAGATTCTTGCATCTTCCCCTGCACCCACCCGTAAACTTTCAGTCCTTCTGTGGACAAAACTGTAGATATATCTTCAAATGACATCTGAGATCATCCCACCCATCCCCTTATCTCAACCATTTCAAGAGGATAGGAGACAAAAAGAGGTCACACAGCTGAGATTCAAATCCAGTAGCGCTAATATACTCTTAACCACCATATAGCACTGCCTACCATATACACGGATGTCCTATCCAGCCTTGTGTGAAACAGAGAAAAATTGAAGTCTACCTATATGCCCACCATTAGAAGAATTGTACCTATTATGTACATACATTCAATGGAATACTATGCAGCCAGCAAAAAGCAAAGGGTAAATCTACTAAGTGCCTCCTGTGTGGTAAACCTCTTTATAGTCATCTCATTTAATCCTCCTTGAAATCTTCCAAGGTAAGAACTCTAATGTCTCCATTTTATAGACAAGCAAACAAAGATTCAACAAGGGTAAACCAGGTAGCATCCACTCAAATACCTACAGTGGCCATGCAGTTAACAAAGAGTGGTCCAGGAATAAGTATGATGCAAATGGTACCTGACACACAGCCTTGGTGTCAGGATTAACAAGGAAAGGTGGAGACTGAGGTAAACCAGAGAGCTTAGGCCATTCATCATGACTCAGCATATTAGAGGCCAGTGCTGCCAAAGGCTCTGACTTCTCTAGAGAATCTGAAAATCAGGATTCTTATGTGAAATCTCTAGATTTTTTTTTAAAAGTTGGTTCAAGTGTTTTAAAATAATGGGCCCACCAATCAGAACAGATCTGTGTGTCAGATTCAGCTGCCTCTGTCCAAGGTCCCAGAGCCCTAGCTCTTTCCTGTCTCCAAAGGATATGACCCACATTCCATCAAACATTCAAAGAATATCAATTCTTGACAAAATCTCCTAAAAAATAGAAAAGGAGGGAACACTTCCCAACTCGTTGTATGAGGCTAATATTACCCTGATACCAAAACCAAAGACATCGCAACTACAGAGAAATATCTCTTATGGATATATATGCAAACATCACAACAAAATATAAGCAAACAGAATCCAGCACCACAAGAGAATGATTGTACACCATGACCAAGTAAGATTTATACCAGAAGTGGTTTGACATCCAAAAATTGATTAATGTAACACACTATATCGATAAAATAAAGGATAAAAACCACACAATCATCTCAGTAGACGCAAAGAAAGCACTTGACAAAATCCAACACTCTTTCATGATAAAAACACTCACTCAACTAGGAATAAGGGACTTCCCCATCCCAACAAAGAACGCCTACAAAAAGCAAGTGACCGACATTACACTTAATGGTGAAAGTCTTGTTGCTTTCCCTCTCAGATCAGGAACAAGACAAGGATGTCTACTCTCACGACTTCTATTCAACATTGTCCTGGAGGCCCTAGCCAGGGCAATTTTAGGCAAGAAAAAGAAGTAAAAGTCATCCAGATTAGAAAGAAAAAGTAAAACTATTTCTATACACACATGACATGATCTTATATATAGAAAATCCTAAGGAATCCACAAAAACGTATTGGAATTAGTAAATGAGTTCAGCAAGGTTGCAGGACACAAGATCAACCAATGGTGCTGAGAAAACTGGATATCTGTGTGCACACAAAATTCTCACACTGTGTACAAAACTGACTCAGAATGAGTTATAGACCTAAAGATAAGAGCTAAAACCATAAAATTCTTGGAAGAAAATCTAGGAACAAATCTTCGCGACCTTGGTTAGTCAAAGCCTTCTTAGATACAACATCAAAAACATAGGCCAAAAAATGGGAAAGAAAGGTAAATTAGACTTTAAAACTTGTGTGCTTTAAAGGATTCCATCAAGAAATGAAAAGGCTAGGATGGCTGTAATTTAAAAAAAGAAGTGTTGGCAAAGTTGTAGAGAAATTGGAACACTCATCCATTGTTGATAGGGATACAAAATGGTTCAGCTGCTGTGGAAAACAGTTTCGTAATTCCTCAAAAAGTTACAGAATTACCATATGAGCCGGGAATCTCACTCCTAGCCATATACCAAAAGAATTGAAAACAGGTATTCAAGCAAGTACATGTACACGCATGTTCATAGTAGCACTGTTAATGGTAGCTAAAAGGTAGAAATAGTCCAAATGTCCATCAACAGATGAATGGATAAATAAATTATATATATATATATATTATATATATATATGCAATGGAATATTATACAATGTGGATGAACCTCCAAACCACTATGCTAAGTGAAAGAAATCAGACACAAAAGGTCACATATTATATGATTCCATTTATATGAATGTCTAGAATAGATAAATTCATAGAGATAGCAGATTGGTCATTGCCAGGGGCTGAGGGGAAGAGGGAATGAAGAGAAATTGCTTAAAGGGTAAGGGATTTTACTTGGGAGTTATGGAAGTCTTTTGGAACTAGATACAGGTGGTGGTTGTACAGCGTTCTGGTGACAGTGAATTGTTCACTTTAAAATGGTTAATTTTGGGCTTCCCTGGTGGTGCAGTGGTTGAGAGTCTGCCTGCTGATGCAGGGGACACGGGTTCGTGCCCCGGTCCGGGAATATCCCACATGCCGCGGAGCGGCTAAGCCTGTGAGCCATGGCCGCTGGGCCTGCGTGTCTGGAGCCTGTGCTCCGCAACAGGAGAGGCCACAGCAGTGAGAGGCCCGCATACGGCAAAAAAAAAAAAAAAGGTTAATTTTATGTTACGTGAATTTTACCTTAATAAATTATTTTTTAAAGAAGAAAGTGAAAAAACAACTCGCAGAATGGGAGAAAATATTTTCAAAGCATTTATCTGATAAGGAACTTGTATCCAGAATATATAAACAACTCTTACAACTCAATAATAAAGAACAAATAACCAAATCAAAAAATTGGCAAAGGGTATGAACAGACATTTCTCCAAAGAAGACATATAAATGGACAATAAACATAAAAATTCTCAACAAAAGCAAAAAAAGCTCAACATTAGAAGTCATTAGAGAAATGCAAATCAAAACCACAATGAATTACTATTTCACACCCACTAGGATGGTTATAATTTTTTTAAAAATATGATAAAAGACAAGTGTTGGTAACAATATGGAGAAATTGGAACCCTTATACGTTGTGGGCAGGAAAGCAAAATGCTGCAGCCACTGTGGAAAATAATTTGGTGGTTCTTCAAAAATTTGAACAGTTACCGTATGACTCAGCAATTCTATTCTTAGATAATATATACTCCAGAGAATTGAAAACATATGCTCATATAAAAACTTTTATATGAATGTTCATAACAGCTTTAGTTGCGATAGCTGAAAAGTGGAAACAACACATAAATCTAATATACTTCAATTAAAAAAAAAAAGAAACAACCCAAATGTCCATCAGTTGATGAATGGATAAACAAAATGTGGTATATTCATACAATGGGATAGTCTTCATCTATAAAAATGAAGTACTAATACACGCTACAATGTAAACATTAAAAACATGATGTTAAATGAAAGAAGCCAGTCACAAAGATGATATATTGTATGATTCCATTTATATGAAATGTCCAGAATAGGCAAATATACGGAGACAGAAATTTGATTAGTGGTTGCCTAGAGCTGGGGGTTGGGTGGGGGAAATTGGGAGTGTCTGCTTTTAGTGTGATGAAGATATTCTAAAACAGGTCATGGTTGGCCTTCCCTCGTGGCACAGTGGTTAAGAATCCACCTGCCAATGCAGGGGACATGGGTTCGATCCCTGGTGCTGGAAGATCCTACATGCTGTGGAGCAACCAAGCCCATGCACCACGACTGTTGAGTCTGTGCTCTAGAGCCCATGAGCCACAACTACTGAGCCTACATGCTGCAACTACTGAAGCCCACCTGCCTAGAGCCGGTGCTCCGCAACAAAAGAAGCCACCACAATAAGGGGCCTGTGCACCGCAACGAAGAGTAGCCCCGCTCGCCGCAACTGGAGAAGGCCCGCACGCAGCAATGAAGATCCAACACAGTCAAAAATAAATAAATAAAATAAATAAATTTAGAAAAATTTAAAAATAAAATAGGACATGGTTAAAAAATAATATGATCATGGTGGTTGCACAACTCTGAATATACTAAAAACCACTGAATTGCCCACTTTAAATGGATGAATAGTACAGTATACACTGTATTATATATTAAAGCTCTTAAAAAGAGAGAGATAAGTATATTCTTGCCACCTTCTCTTTTTTTTTGTTTTGCGGTATGCGGGCCTCTCACTGTTGTGGCCTCTCCTGTTGTGGAGCACAGGCTCTGGACGCGCAGGCTCAGCGGCCATGGCTCACGGGCCCAGCCGCTCAGCGGCATGTGGGATCTTCCTGGACCGGGGCACGAACCCGTGTCCCCTGCATGAGCAGGCGGACTCTCAACCACTGCGCCACCAGGGAAGCCCCTATTCTTGCTTTCTTAACACTAGAATGCCTTCCTGGGGTTTCCATAAATGCCTCCTGCTAGAATGGGAGCTCCATGAAATGAGGGCTCTAGTGAAGTATCCATCAAAACCTACATGTCATTTCTCCAGAGAAGACATACAGATGGCCAACAAACACATGAAAAGATGCTCAACACCACAAATTATTAGAGAAATGCAAATCAAAACTACAATGACAGGGCTTCCCTGGTGGCGCAGTGGTTGAGAGTCCGCCTGCTGATGCAGGGGACACGGGTTCGTGCCCCGGTCCGGGGAGATCCCACATGCCGCCGAGCGGCTGGGCCTGTGATCCATGGCTGCTGAGCCTGCGCGTCCGGAGCCTGTGCTCCGCAACGGGATAGGCCACAGCAGTGAGAGGCCCGTGTACCGCAAAATAAAGAAAGAAATAAATAAAAATCTACAAACAGTAAATGCTGGAGAGGGTGTGGATAAAAGGGAACCCTCCTACACTGTTGGTGGGAATGTAAATTGATACAGCCACTATGGAGAACAGTATGGAGGTTCCTTAAAAAACTAAAAAAAAATAGAACTACCATATGACCCAACAATCACACTACTGGGCATATACCCAGAGGAAACCATAATTCAAAAAAACACATGCACCCCAATGTCCATAGCAGCACTATTTACAATAGCCAGGACATGGAAGCAATGTCCATCAACAGATGAATGGATAAAGAAGATGTGGTACATATATACAATGGAATATTACTCAGCCATAAAAAGGAGTGAAATTGGGTCATTTGTAGAGACCTGGATGGACCTAGAGAGTGTCATACAGAGTGAAGTAAGTCAGAAAAAGAAAAGCAAATATCATATAGTAACGTATATATGTGGAATCTAGGGACTTGCCTGGTGGCGCAGTGGTTAAGAATCTGCCTGCCTATTACTCAGCCATAAAAAGAAACGAAATTGAGCTATTTGTAATGAGGTGGATAGACCTAGAGTCTGTCATACAGAGTGAAGTAAGTCAGAAAGAAAAAGACAAATACCGTATGCTAACACATATATATGGAATTTAAGAAAAAAAATGTCATGAAGAACCTAGGGGTAAGGCAGGAATAAAGACACAGACCTACTAGAGAACGGACTTGAGGTTATGGGGAGGGGGAAGGGTGAGCTGTGACAGGGCGAGAGAGAGTCATGGACATATACACACTAACAAACGTAGTAAGGTAGATAGCTAGTGGGAAGCAGCCGCATGGCACAGGGATATTGGCTTGGTGCTTTGTGACAGCCTGGAGGGGTGGGATAGGGAGGGTGGGAGGGAGGGAGACGCAAGAGGGAAGACATATGGGAACATATGTATATGTATAACTGATTCACTTTGTTATAAAGCAGAAACTAACACACCATTGTAAAGCAATTATAGCCCAATAAAGATGTTAAAAAAAAAAAAAAAAGAATCTGCCTGCCAATGCAGGGGACATGGGTTCAAGCCCTGGTCCTGGAATATCCCACATGCCACAGAGGAAATAAGCCCGTGCGCCACAACTACTGAGCTTGCGCTCTAGAGCCCGCGAGCCACAACTACTGAAGCCCGTGCACCTAGAGCCCGTGATCTACAAGAGAAGCCACCTCAAGTGAGAAGCCCGCACACCGCAATGAAGAGTAGCCCCCGCTCGCCGCAACTAGAGAAGGCCCACGCGCAGCAACGAAGACCCAACACAGCCAAAAATAAATAAATAAATATTTTTAAAAAATAGCATATATGCGGAATCTAGAAAAATGGTATAGTGATATTATATGCAAAGCAGAAATAGAGGCACAGACGTAGAGAACAAATGTATGGATACGAAGGGGGAAAGGGATGGGGTGAGAGGAACTGGGAGACTGGGATTGATATTTTTGATACTATGTATAAAATAGACAACTGATGGGAACGTACTGTATAGCACAGGAAACTCTACCGAATGCACTACGGTAGCCTAAATGGGAGGGAAGTCCAAAAGGGAGGGGTTATCTGTATGTGTATGGCTGATTCATTTTGTTGTGCAGTGGAGGCTAACACAACATTGTAAAGCAACCATACTTCAATAAAAATTCAAAAAAAACCCAACAGACCCTGTATGTCAGGCTCCCCACACCTTCAACTTAATGGTATGTGAACAGGAGCAGGCCCAGAGCAGAGTATTTCCACACACAAGCTCTGCTTTGGCAGAAATGGTGATGGACATGGCGGCTTGGCACTCAACATCCCTTGTTCCCTCCTAGCATGCCTTCCTGTACTGCACAGGAGGAACGTGAAAAAACTACATTTCCCTAACTCCCTTGCAGCTAGGACACTGATTATGAATATGGTTGTGCTAATTCAGACACATTTGGATGAGATTTGGAAGGTGAAAATGAAGAGGTCAAAGGCTCTAGGTCAGCCTTTTTTACAACAGTATCAGCAGCAGGACCAGAGTCAAAGTTTGGAGCATCTTTTGTTTTCTTTTTCCTTGTGGATCTGGCATAGGTCTGGAGACAGCCCTTACAGAGCCTCCACCTTTCTGAGTGAAGCAAAGGGAGCAGCCCCCCAGCCTGGTCAGTTCCGTAAAGTTGTTCTGGAATTACTCCTGGAGGCCTAGTCTAGAACCAGCTCCCAGTCCCTTCTTGTTATTTTGGAAGATTTAATGCCCTGTATGACACCCCTTTCCAATTGGCAATAGCAGTTTATTTATTTATTTATTTAAACCATCATATGCTTTTTTTAAAAAATAAATTTATTTATTTTTGGCTTCTTTGCTTCTTCGTTGCTGCGCGCGGGCTTTCTCTAGTTGCGGCGAGCGGGGCCTACTCTTTATTGTGGTGTGCAGGCTTCTCATTCCAGTGGCTTCTCTTGTTGCAGAGCACAGGCTCTAGGTGCACGGGGTTCAGTAGTTGTGGCATGCGGGCTCAGTAGTTGTGGCTTGTGGGCTCTAGAGGGCAGGCTCAGTAGTTGAGGCGCATGGGCTTTGTTGCTCCGTGGCACGTGGGATCTTCCCGGACCAGGGATCGAACCTGTGTCCCCTGCATTGGCAGGCGGATTCTTAACCATTGCACCGCCAGGAAAGTCCCGATAGCAGTTGATTTATTTGCAGCTTAGCCTTAAGGAATACCCCGGCTTCGCCCATGTTGTCTCGCATGAAGACAGGTAATCATTCTGAGCCTCTGTATCCTCATCTTTAGAATGGAAGTGAGAATACCCCACTGAGGCTTAAATATGGAGTATTTTAAGTAGCATATTACTTGACAACAGTTTCATGAACTGAAACTCTCTGGTTCAGTTCAGGGGTCCTCGTAGCTTGGACTCCTGTGAGGTAACAAACAGACTCAGGCTACACCCTCCTTCCTCCCAGAAGTTCACCCCGACATTTCCTATCTCTGCATCCTTAAAACTCAGAGCCAAGTGGTGTAGGTCCCGTTGTGTCAGGTATGAGAGAGTAGGGCAGGGGAGAGACCACCAGATTGGGGCTTGGACCATCTAGGTGCCAGTAGCCTTCTTTTACAGATGAGAAGACTGACATTTAGGGAAGATAAAGGACTTGCTTAAGATCAACAAGCCACAGAGGCAGAGGATGGATCTGAAGGCACTTTTGTCGGACTGCAGAGTGAGGCCTTTGTGCAGCACACTACACAGACCTGTTACTTTTGGCACGTGATCCACTCCCCACTCTGTTTGAGGAAAGGAGGTGGCAACCTCATTTCAATGAGAAATTACCTCGAGAGACGGCCCCCTGTGGGCAAGGACACGACTCCAGGAAACTGGGGCAATTTGGGTACCACGAAGAGCATTCAGGAGGCAGCAGGTCCTTCGCTAGGATCTAGTTGAGATGACAACTCTAAGTGCTCACCCAAGGAGTCAGGAGAGAAAGATCTAGTCACTCGGCTGACGTCGACCTAAAACGTGCTATGCGTGAGATGCCACGGTGGCTGTGGGAGCGTGTGCTGTAGCAGGGAGCCCAGGCAGGGTCTGTTAGTTGCCTGCCCATCAGCAGGCCTCAGACCTTCCCAAGGACACCGTTCCCAGGGCCCCAGGACTTTCACACCTCCAGAGAGGGCCCCCAACCCCCATCCCGCCAACTGCCCACCTTTAAGGTTCAGTGGGCAACTTCCTCCTCTAAGACCAGACCCCAGTTCAGCAACGTATCCCACCTCTGAGGGTCTGCAGCCCTCATTTCAGGCAGACCGCTCCTCAGGGACACAACAAATCCTGCCCTGTGTCATGATTACAGTGGGAAGAATAGGGGGTCTGGGCTGACCTCAAACCTACATCAGTCCCACTGTACTTGTGTAGCCTTGGCCTGTTACTGAGCTTCTATGAACCTCTTTCTTCACCTGTAAAACAAGGTTACTAATACCTACTTTGCTGGAGAGGTAAAGAGAGGTAAGCATGTACTGGGGCTCCTGTTCAGTAGATGGTCGTTCCTTCCTCCTGGCCCCTCTCCTGCTATTTCCTTTCAGATTACACCATCCTTCAGGGCAGAGGCAGGACCTTATTATCTCTTTATCCACAGCCACACCCGCACCCAGATGTTGCCTGACAAAACCTGTTAAATGAGTCAACAACTAGAAGCTTATGGTCTACACCACTCCATTTGTTTCATTCATTCGTTTGTTGAACAGAAGTGTCTTGAGTCTTAACCAGGTGCCAAGCCCTGTGCTTGGTGCCAAGGATATAAAACCCGAGGGGCCCACAGGCTATGATAAAACAGACATGCGTGATATTATAGTCCAGTGTGATCACTGAGCTGGGGGCATCCAGTGGGGAATGTCTAACCTGGGGAGGTGGGGACAAAGTTGTCAGGGGAAGTTTCCTGGAGGAGGTGGGGCCTTGTCTGACTTCATTTAGTGTCTGTGTCTCTCCAGCCATTAGAATGGAAGTACCATGGAGGCAGAGATTTTTGTTTTGTTCCCTGCTGTGTCCCCAGCACCTGAAAGACTACCTGGTACCTAGCAGATGCTTGATCAGTACATGTGAATGAATGCATGAAACAGGCAAAGAAGAAGAGTTTTGCTCAGAGGCTCGGAGGCAGGAGACTGCTTGGCTCCTCTGGGCTCCTGCATCACTTGCTCTTTTTTCAAGGGACACCATAACCCCATACAGGGCTCTGCTCCTCTCAAAGGCTCTCATATCCCTGTGTCCATTTCACAATAGCCCAGTGAGGTGAGCAGGGCAGATACAACTCTCCCTACTCACCGATGGGGAAACTGATCTTTGGAGAGAAAAAGTGATTGGCTCACGGTCCCATGGCAAATTGGTGGCCTTGCTGAGAGGAGAACTCAGGTCTCCTGGCTCTGAAACCTGGCTCTAACCTGCTTCCCCGAGGGCAGGACTCAGTGCAAGCTGCGGTGCTCAGCTGAGCTCGGTGTCGCAACCTTCAAACCCAGAGAGGGGACCCCAGCAGGCAGTAGAGGAAGATCATGGTCCTGAGAATGGAGACGGTATAATAATAGTAATGATGAAGAGGAGGAGGAGAAGTAGAACTTTTCTATTGTTATGATACATTTTGTTTTAGTAAGTTCAGTGCTAGACAACTATTCTTTCATTTATTCCTCACCGCAACCCTGTGAGGTGGGTATTCTTCCCCCTATTTAACAGATAAAAAACTGAGCTCAGAAAGGTTAATTAACTTGTTTGAGGCCATACAGCCAGTAAGTCGTAGAGTTGAATCATAAGCCAAGTCTGTTGAGCTTTTTACCATCTTTGCTCATCTACAAAGGGCAAAGGATATAGGACAGGTGTGATGCTATGATGCTGTATTCATGCTGGGGGCCAGGAGGACCTCAGAGCCCTGGCCAGGAGGCACTGCCAAGGTCAGACAGCTTTCTCCTGGCAGCAGAGTCTAGGGCTTTCGGTACCGGGAAGGCCCACGGTTCTGACACAGAGCTTCTCCTGCTGCCATAGCTGTCACACAACAGACACTTACAGATGCCTAGGTGCCAAGCACAGCTGGGATGTAAATGTAACCCAAACACCCAGGCTTCCCCATTTATTGGGAATAAATGAGGGCATGTTAATAGAAACGACTTAAATTTCACTCCAACCCAACCTTGAAACCGCCCTCAATTATTTCTCCTGTGGCAGTTGAGTATTTTGGTGAACAGACCAAGACCCTAAAGTCAACCAGACTAAGTTCAAATCCTGTCTCTGCCACTCTAGCTTGCACCTTGAGCAAGTTCTGTGACATGCCTCTGTTTGTTTGCTTACCTACTTACAAAATAGGAATTGTAACAGACCGAGGTCTTGGGATGTTAGGAAGATGGTAGCAGACAGTGCATGGAAAGTTCTTAACCCAGCACCTCGCCCAGAGTAAGGGCAGGATGAATGGAGCTGCCAAGAGGATTTTTCTGAGAGGTTCTGGGGGCGGCTTGGTGGGCTCTCAATCATGCCACCTGAGGGATACTAGCAACTGCCTCCATGGTAAGCCAAGGATGCTGCCTCCGGAGCTCCTCCAGCACTGGGCCAGCAAGTCACTCTTAGGACGTGTTCTGCTCTCAGTGATGAGAAGGGTGTCCCACTCATGCCCCAGATCCCGCTTTGTCAGCAGAGGGTGAGGGAGCTGAAAAGGCACCTCTTGCTCTCCCATACATCAGAGCCCATCATGGTAGCAGCTCCTGGGACTCTGACAAATGGGCTTGTTGATCATCCAGACCCCGTGGCTCTGGCTCAGCGTCACGGCCATTTCATTGCCCAGGGAACGCCTCAGCCCTCGCACCCGTGGGCCCCAGGGGTCCATGCCAGCCCCTAATGTCTGAACTCCAGCAGACTCACACCTGCTTCTGGCCACACAAAATCTCCCAGACTGGGTAGAAAAGACTCCAATAAGTGATAATGATGAAAGCCTTTAAGAGACAAAGAGAGAAACTGTTGCAGGAGCACAGAGCAGGGAGTCTTTTTTTTTTCCTGTCTGGACCAGGGAAGGCAATCTCACTGTGTCACTAACGACTCAAAATGCTTCCATGGCTCCTCAGATCCCCAGTTTAGCCTATGAGGCCTTATCTGATACAGCCCCTGCCCAGGCCACCACAAAGTGTATGTGACCTCACTTCATCCTGCAGCTTTATTTCACAGAAAAAGAAATGAGGCTCAGAGATTTTAAATGATTTGCTCAAGGTCACAAAACAAGCTAGAATTTGAACCCAGACCCAACCCCAGAGCCTGTGCTCTAAGAACCACAGAGTCATTTTAAAAACTAAATGAGCAACTTGTAAAAACACTTTGGAAAGCATACAAGAGAAATTAAAGACACCATTCGTAGTAAATTAAAGACACCATTTGAGTTAACTTGAAAATATTTTCCTCATCTTGATCAAAACGCTCAAGGAATCCAATGATAATATCACCTCTAGATTTGGTCACTCTTAAGACATCAAGGGAGACCAAAGGGGTCAACAAGAGGTGGCTTACAAAACTGAGTGTCCTCCTTTCTGGACAGGGTGGGCAGGCGCAGATTCTGGAAGACTGTTCCCTGTGGATTATGGCAATACCAGACTCTGCTCTGCCCTCAGCCAGAAGGAGCTGTGTAAAGTCCATTGCCCGGAGCAGCATCAGGAGCTGAGAAGTTACGCTCATTCAAGACGGGTTCTGGCCAGCTCTTCCCAAAGTTTCCCATGGAACACTTATAAAGTAAGGATATTTTAGCAGAACACTACCAGGAGGTCATGACCTCCAGATTAAAGGAGACAGCCCAGTCTCTAACAAAACAGCAGAGGTGTCAAATTAACTGCTACAAGAAATGATCAAAAATTGATTCCTATTTTGAATAGACAGTAAGCACTGAGTATCACAGTCACAAGCTGAAATTATGAGACAAGTTGCAAGACATAGTAAAATGATCAAATGTTTTGACAGCAACTTAATATGTGGTTGGTGAATACATTCACATGGAAGCGAAAATATTTGTTGAAATGAAACAATGCATTTATGCATTGGAGATGAGTTCGTGAAACTCATAGGAATTCTTGACGTGTTCATTCAGGTCCTCCAAGAAGCAAATGTCAAGAGGGGATTAGATGTGGGAGAGATTTATTGGGGAAAGTACCTAAGAGGGAAAACGTGCAAGGAACCAGAGGAAGCTGGGAGAGCCAGCAGACCACAGTGCAGGTGAAATCCCCATGGAGGACAGAGGAAGGAGGGAAGGCTGGGCAGGAAACGTCTTAGACTGGAGTGCAATTCTAAGAAAGTTTCAGCAGAGCCAATGGGGAATCCTCAATGCAAAATTACCCATCACAGGACTCCCTTGCCTCCCAGGATGGCCCTACCTTCCTGTCCTTGTTGACTCAGTCACTGCCTGGGAGCCCCCCACTGGAAGTGTGGCCCCAGAGATTCTGTGGTGAAGGATTCCGGCCATTATGGTTGGGGCACACATGACACTTGGGTATGGCATACCATTTATTAAAGGTGATAAGTATGTCACAGCAAGACCAATCATAGCAACGTGTTTGGTTTTTATTACGCAAGTATTTTTCCAGTACATTTTAAGAGAAATAAATATCACAAGCCTTAATTGTGTTTTCAGAATACTCCATGAAGTCTCAGGAAACATTTTGGAAAATTCTGGATTCTGTGAATTCCTGGCCAAGGGATAATCGGGATTGCGGAAAGAGGACACAGGACAGAGCTGGGAGATCTGGGTTCTAGCCTGATCCTGTCACTCACTTGCTGTTGGAGCTTCTTCAAGTCACTTCATTAGTTTCCACACCTTAAAATGGGCGCGAGGAAGAGGAGCTCCTATGTGTCCCTGGGAACCTGCTGTTCAGAGCCCCTTAAAGACAGACTCCTGGACAGAGGATTCTATAGCAAAGTGGCTGCTTTTGTGGCATTAAAACCTGCTGGTCATGTACCTGCACCTTGTGCCCCCATGGGCGTGCCAAACAGGGACCTTGTTCCCCACCATCCTCTGCCCCTGGCTTCTCCTGAGCAGACTGGCTCAACTTCTGGTCTTGTGGTTTCCCTCTGTCAGCTGTCATAGCAACTGTGGGTGCTGGGAAGGGGGAGGCTCTGGGAGGAGCTGTGGTAGGCAGGGGGAAGGTGTCACCTTCCAAAATAACCCCCGAGGAGAGACTGGTGGCCACTTTGAAGCAGATTCTCATCACCACGCTGTTTCCAGGAAACCCCCAGAAGCTGAACAAAGGAGGGGCTTTTAAGGAATGAAGCCTGGTGCAAGATCCTTGGTCTTTCTGGACAGATGGGAGACAAGCCAGACATCTAGAAGTCCAACCAGATTTGGAGGAGGATCGGGGAGCAGAATTAGGAGGAGGGGGCAAGGTTAGTGGTGAGAAGGTCAGGGTATGAGATCCCCAAGAGGAGGGTCTGTCTCCCCCATCTGCCTAGGGGTTCCTTGAAGGCTGCGTCCTGGTCTCCCCTTGAGATGAGGAGGCCCCACAGTGTGGGCTCTGTATTGTGCGTGAGATAGGGAGTCTCAGCCAGGGCCTCTGAAATGCAGCCTCTTCCACTTGTCTGCCCAAGCCTAGCACAAAGCTTCTTCCTGTCCCCCGGAAGTCTGCCCCGCACCTCTTATCTGCCCCCTGCCCTGTCCTCCACCCAGGGGTCCAGCCCCACCACACTCTTTCCAGAGCCACTGACTGATTTCCAGCCGCAACTTCCTCTGGACTTTACTGGACTTTACTTTGGCCTCCTTCTCGGCACACTTATAGGCCAGTTGTTTTTTTTTGTTTTGTTTGTCTGTTTGGTTTAATCTGTTCAGTCAGAATCCTTCCTTCCTCTGAGAAGGGCAGAGACCTCTAGCTAACCCACCATCAATGTACTCCTGACAGTTAGCTCTAACTCTGAACGTATGCAAATGGTCCACAAAACAGACCGCATCCAGAAAATGATAACAGTGGCCACCCCTGACTGCAGGCTGGGCGTCTGCCAGGCACAATGCTAACACTTCACACCTGGCATCTCAGGTCATTCCTTCCTTCAAGACTATTACAGAGCTCCCATTGTCCTCCAGCCCTTGCTAGGTGCTGGAGACACTGCAGTCAAAAGCAGACAATGATCCTTGCCCTTCTGGAGTTTACATCCTCACAGCAGCTCTAAGGGTGGGCATCCTTGCTCCCATTTTCTATTACCTAAGATAAGAAAGCCAGTAAGCAGACTCCATGCTCAAGCTCAGCCCTTTATAAGGCAGAAGGTTTTTTAAGAAACATGAGATTTTGGACTTTACAAACTGAAAGCACTAGACTAATAGGAACCGGCTTCTGCATAATACTTTCAGTTTATAAAACACTTGAAGAGATGGCTGATATAGTGCTGGACTGAGGAAGTACAGGTAAGCCTGGGACAGCTTGCTTTGCCAGAAAGCAAGGAAGTACTCAAAGCAAGATGAGGACACAAGGACCTGGGAACCAGTTTGAAGGGGGTCCCACTGGCCAAACTGGGGGCAATTTAAACATCAGAACAACTGATGGTAATTGATCATAGCCCATTGAAAAATGAGAAATCCATGAATCCATTCTGATATAAATAAATTTATTTTTTTAAAGTCTTTATTGAATTTTGTTACAATATTGCTTCTGTTTTATGTTTTGGTTTTTTTGGCCACAAGGCATGTGGGATCTTAGCTCCCTGACCAAGGATCCAACCCGCACCCCCTGCATTGGAAGGCAAAGTCTTAATCACTGGACCTCCAGGGAAGTCCCCCATTCTATTATAAATAAACGAATGAATAAATGGAGAAGGAAAATCTCTTCTAACAAATGTAGAAAGATAACGTAATTAGAAAATCACATTCGGTAGACTTCAAAATAATAGTCAGTTTAGCCAAGGATTAATCAATGGATGCTAAAACTATGGGATGAAAGTTTGTGAGAAACCGGATCTATGTCATCACAATGTATGTCCCTACAAGATACTCATTGAATACAAAGGGAAAAAAAATAGCAACTTGGCAATGGAGGAGACTGACACCTCAACCAAGTGATTCAAGTTCAACATACAATGGTTCAAATTAATATCATTTATCCCCTGATATGATATACTGAGAAAGATATACCAACTTCTGTGATATTCCTGCCAAAAATGCAAATTTTCAATCTAATCATGAGGAAACATCAGACAAACCCAAACTGAAGGATATTCTACAAAGTAACTGGCCTACTGGACTTCCCTGGTGGTGCAGTGGTTAAGAATCTGCCTGCCAATGCAGGAGACACGGGTTCGACCCCTGGTCCGGGAAGATCCCACACGCTGCAGAGCAACTAAAACCGTGCGCCACAGCTACTGAAGCCCGCTCACCGTATCTAGAGAAAGCACGCGCACAGCAATGAGGACCCAACACAGGCAAAAATAAATAATAAATCAACTAATTAATAAAAAAAATTACTGACCTATTATTTTTTTACATGTCATGTCACAAAACACAAAAATCAAGGAATGATTCCAGATTAAAAAGACAGAGATGTGAGAATTTAATGGAATGGATGATCCTGGATTGATTCTGGACAAGAAATAACATTATTAGACCCTTAACAGGACAATTGAAAAAACTCGAGTAAGTTCTGTAGATTGTAGTGTATCATCCTGGCTTTGATAATTATGCTATGATTATGTTTGAGAATGTCCTTGTATTTTTATTTTTTTATTTTTAATTTTTTTTTTGCGCTACGTGGCCTCTCACTGCTGTGGCCTCTCCCGCTGCGTAGCACAGGCTCTGGACACGCAGGCTCAGCGGCCATGGCTCACGGGCCCAGCCGCTCCACGGCATGTGAGATCTTCCCGGACCGGGGCACGAACCCGTGTTCCCTGCATCGGCAGGCGGACTCTCAACCACTGCGCCACCAGGGAAGCCCCGTTGTATTTTTAGAAAACATTCTCTGATGTGTTTAGGGATGAAGGAACATTACGTCTGCAATTTACTCTGAAATAGTTGAGTATACATAGAGAGATGGGGAAGGGAGACAGAATGATAACAAATGAGGTAACTTTTTAACAGTTGGGGAATCTCCGTGAAGGGTATACAGGAATTCTTTGATTCTTCTTGCAACTTTTCTATAAATCTGAAACAATCTCAAAAAGTTAAAAGAAAACATTTTACCATTAATTTTCTCATTGACTTTTCATGTAGAAGTTAAAAGCGAAGGTCTTATTACATCCTTATTTTACAAATGTGGGTAACAAGAGTTTGGAGAACTGAGCGTACTGGCTCAGGCTGTTCAATTAGTGGTGAATCAGAGTTTGAACCCAGATCTCTATGCCTCAGAGCTTCTTGCATGTGGGTCTGAGGGATTAGTATGAGCTAGTACCGATGGGGATGTGCCCCTCTTTTAGGCTCTATCTATCCTAAGAAATTACAACATTCAAAGCATTCTCACCTCTCCCCGCCCATCTCAAAATACCTAAGCAACTCAAGTGGACTGGGCACCCTTTGTCTACAGCACCACCTGGGAAAGGGTCCATGGAGACACGTCTGACTCGGGACTAACACACATCCATGAAGTAGATATCAAAGCCACTGAGGCCCTTAGAGCTGATGGATGGGTCATCGTAATGAAGGAATGAACTAGTGGGTGAATGGACATTGGCATGCACACAGACTTTCATTTCAGCCTAAATACCTTGGATAGTTGAAGGTGGCTCCTCTTCTGGGGACCAGCTAAGGAAGGGCTGAGGAGGGGCAGCTCCAATGCTCTGTAGCCCTCAACATGCTTCTCCACCCCTCTTTCCAAAGGGCCCCTCCCTGGCATTCCTATAACCCATGAGCCATCCACCCAATGTGGGCCACAGGGAGACTGATCAAAGGGAGAGGAAGGATCCTGGGGCCAGTTAAGGTCTGGAGCCAGCAGTCAGGCTCTGGGGTCCCACTCAGGCAGATGCAGGTCTTATTGGGCCTGGAGCTTTTGCAGTTTAGGAGGCCCGCTTTAAGAAAAGAAATAAAAGATTATAAATATAAAATATATAACCCAAGTGAACATTTATTTAGAATGAGAAAAGAAGTCATGATGAATCATAAATTTTATTTAACATCATAAAATATATTTGTATTAACTAATATATTTGTATTAACTAATTGTCTGGCACTCCTCTATACTACTTTTTAACAGACTAGTGGCTGGTATTTCACATTTAAGATTTCCAACTGTGATTAAATATCTCATTTGTGGGGAATTCCCCAGAGGTCCAGTGGTTAGGACTCTGCACTTCCACTGCAGGAGGCTTGCGTCTCCAATCCCTGGTCGGGGAACTGAGATCCTGCAAGCTGTGTGGCCAAAAAACAAACAAAAAAAATTAATTCATTTGTTCACATTTTATAAAAATATGTCCCCATATGACTTGGCTCCCTCCACAGCCTTGGGAGGGGCCCTGAGTTTTCAACTAAATCGATTTCTGTTCCACTCCTTCTGGACAAAAAGTTTTGAGCTTAGGGAGGGCATGAACAGGAATTCTCCCTCCCAAGCTTGGTTACTCTAGAAAGGCCCCAGGGACCTGCTGGCTCTCACTCCTCCCCTTCTCCCCTGAAAATGCAGTTCTCAAGAAAACTGAGCCTTGGAAAGTTGAGGGCTCTAGCTGTGCGTGTTCCACAATAGAAGAGGTTAAACCTCTGACCAAAGCTGGATATAGCCACAAGGCAGGCTTCTTTCCTTCCTTCTGAAGGGGCCCTGATTTTTCCTGCTTCAGGTTTCTGAAGCACATTGTTCCATTTGTCTGAAACACAACCCCTGCACACCCCACCTTCACCTCTTTTCCACATTGTCACCTGGTCAAGACTTAGGCAACTGTTAAGTCTCAGTTTAAAGGGAAGTTGCTCAGGAAGGCTTTGTCTGATCCCCTTTCCCTTAAATTAAATCACAATAATTATCTATTCACTGTAATCCTACCCTGCCAGCACCACGAAGCCTAGAACCTTGTTTGTCTGTCCTTCCGTCTCGTTGGTGCCTGTATTTTTGCAGTCCATGGCGTACTGTCTGGTGCACAGTGCCTGGCACACAGTGGTGCTCAAACAGTATTTTTGAATGGGAGAAGGAAAGAAAGGACTTGACTCTGATGGGTGAGGAAAGGGGAAATGTGGGGACGGAACGCCCCCTACTGGACACGTGGAGTACCAGGGACCCAGGACTCCTCCCTGCACTGGGAAGAACAGTGTGGGGCGGTAAATTCCTTATCTGTGGGGTGGTCTTGGGAAGACTCCTACAGATTTATTCCCTCTCACTTCTATCAGCTCCACCACAGCTCTCCTCCCAAGCTTCAGAGCAGGGTCTGAGCTCTGCACCCATCCTCCCCGACACGGCAGACCAGCCCACACAGCTCCACAGGGACCATCCCCTGAGCTTCCCCAAAATTAATATCCCTCCCTCCTGGACATTTAGCTTCCAATAGAATAGGCCCAGATTCTTCCATCGATCCCTTTTTCTCCTCCTCCCTAATCAATCAATCAGGAGTGATTGGCTAGGGCACTGGGGTGGATGGATGTGGGAAAGGAATGGTGGGCAGGGAGCATGGAAAGTTGGTGGGATGGGGGTGTGGGTGGGTGAGTGTGCTTCCGAAACAGGGTCCCGCTAATATTATGGCCAGAACAATGGGGTTGTTCTTGGAGGGATGCGAGGGATGAGAAGGTACCTGGGATGAGATATTTAGAAAATGGTGAGTGAGGAATTCCCATCGACTGCCTTGACTGAAAAAGCATAAAATTGCTCCACATTGGGACTTCCCTGGCTGTCCAGTGGTTCGGACTCCGCACTCCAACGCAGGAGCCGTAGGTTCAATCCCTGGTTGGGGAACTAAGATCCTGCGGGGTGCAGCCAAAAAATAAAAAGAAAAAAACTTGTTCCAGATTATACAGCACGGGGGTCGGGGAGGGAATCACAGAAGGAGTTTGGGCTAGGAGAAATATAGAGTTCCATTGAGGGAGGAATGGGGCTCAGCAACCGAGATGGAGGCTCAGATAGGAGTTTAGGGGTTCAGTGAGGGGAGTCAGTGCTAAAAATATGGGAGGAGACGGAGAGGGCAGAAGGAAATCTTGGGTGCCGGTAAGAAGGGGAAGAGGGTGGGGGTCAAGGAGAGATAGAGGTCTCGTTCTTCCTCTGGTGGGGAGGGGAGAACCGACCACACCTGTGTCTCTCCATAACGGTTCCCATCCCTGGCCCCTCCCCCAGCAGTGCCCCAAGTGGGGCTGGGGAAGAGTGACAGTTACTTAAGGACCCTGAGTCCCACTTGCTCTTCTAAGCATCCTGTGGTCACTGGAGGGCTAAAGGGGGCTGAAGCCAAAGCTTGGGTTATTGATCTCTGGCCCCAAAGGTCAGCTTCAGGGGCAGAGGGAGTGGAGTGGCCACAGTGGGAGCCTCCAGAGACCCCGCAACAGTGGGGCTGTGCTGCACAGCCTGGTTTCCATGTCTGCATCCTTGGCTTCCCATGATCCCCCAACACACACACACACACACACACACACACACACACACTCATACCTTCTCCATCCAGTCCTGTCTGACACTTCTGCCTCTGAGATGTCTCAGACTTTTTGTGTTTGGATTTTGGAATAACTAGAGAGTATAAAGCAGGGATTTAGATGGAATTATTTACTACTAATCCCACCCCCAAGACAAAACCCTAGGAGTCCATGAATGCATCAGTGAACTCAGTGGGAAAGCACCAGTCTGGTAGTCAGGAAGGATGGCCACAATTTGCAGTGTGGCTTCAGGCAAACCACTTAACCTCTATGGATGGATCTTAGTTCTGATGTATAAAATGAAGGGGTTTAATCAGATGAGCGCTAGCATTCCTTCCAAATAAACAATCTAAGATTCTAAGGAATTAAGTAGGAACAGGGACAGTAGGGGTTAGGGTAGGAATTAGGTTAGGTTCAGAAGATGGTAAAAAGAATTCTTGGACTTAGAAATAAAACCTGGATTCTAATTTAGGCCATTATTAACTATGGAATACTGGGCAAGTCATTCATTTATTCATTCAACAAACATTTAATAAGCAATTACTCTATTCCAAGTTTTGTGCTGTATGCTAGACACACAACAATAAGGCAGACATGGTCCTCATGGAGTTTACATTCTAGTAGCCAGTGTGAGATAAAGATAAATTAAAAAATATAATAAAGTGGGGGCAAACAGTCTGTTGAAGAAGCGCAGGGTACTATAAGAACACATGAGGGACTTCCCTGGTGGCGCAGTGGTTAAGAATCCACCTGCCAATGCAGGGGACACAGGTTCGATCCCTGGTCCGGGAAGATCCCACATACCGCGGAGCAACTAAGCCCGTGTGCCACAACTACTGAGCCTGCACTCTAGAGCCCGCAAGCCACAGTTACTGAGCCCGCGAACCACAACTACTGAGCCTGCGTGCCACAACTACTGAAGCCAGCACATCTAGAGCTCGTGCTCCGCAACAAGAGAAACCACCGCCATGAGAAGCCCACACACCACAAGGAAGAGTAGCCCCCGCTTGCCGCAACTAGAGAAAGTCCATATGCAGCAACAAAGACCCAACGCAGCCAAAAAATAAATAAATAAAATAAAAAATAAAAACCCTTCCCCCAAAAGCCATCGGGGAGTTTGGGTCTTTAAAAAAAGAACACATGAGAGTGGTGTTGGGTAAGTGAGTGGGTGGAAGCAAGGAGATCCCTGGACAAAGTGTGACATCTTTGGAGCCTAAAGAATGAATAGTGATCAGCAAAGTGAGGTAGGAGAAATGGTGCTGCTGGCAGAAGGTAAGCATGGGAAACGCCAGGGAGGAGAGAGCAAGGCATTCGGAGGCCCTGGAATGCTAACTGTGAGAGGAGTGAGGAGCGTTAAGTTTGGAGGTAAGTCTGGTATTGGGGTCAGAGACCTGTCTCACCTGCAAAACTGAGATAACCACATGCCAGTCATGCCTCCCTCCTTTCCAGCAGCCCTGTTTTCCAGGGTCTGGTGAGATAATGTGTGGGAAAACACTTTGTGGTTGGAAAAGCATTGTGCAAAGTAACGCACAGACAATGGAAAGGAGCTATGGATCACTGAGGATCAAGCTAGGTAAATCTGGCTTTAGGCTAACTTCCACAGGAACAGTGGGAAATTAACCAAAACTGAGGCATTGAGCCTCCAGTAAATTTGTCCAAGGTAACACAACCGGGGAGGGGTGGGACTGGGGTTTGAAGAGAAAGCTTGACCCCAGAGTCTGCCCAAGAGGGAGGGGACTTGTTCTAAAGACCCCAGTGGGTAAAGGCTATCGACCTCAGCTTCAATTCAACGGAAGGAAGAACTTTCTAAGCGTCCTAAGTATCAGGGGATGGAGAAGGCTTCCAAAAGCAGTAAGCTCTCTGCTGCTGGCGGTTTGTAAGCTGAGTCTAGAAAATGGTTGATACTAAGCTTGGGATCTGGCAGGGAGTCAGCCGATCTGTAAGGTTACTTTTGGCTCTGAGAGACAGGCACTCAAGGATCCTGGGTCTCCTTTCTCTTTGTCCCACACCCCATCCTTTAACAGAACAGCAGTGGGGGCATCTCTTTGCAGAAACCTCAAAGTGCAGCTTGCATTCACGAGAGGCTGGAGGAAAGAAGGGACAGCTTCCATGCGTCTGTCCTTCTCTCGCCCGTCTTCCACCATGGCCAAACCACAGGAGCCCAGTGGTGAGGAGAGGGAAGAGGTGGTCCCCTGTTATCTGGAGGCTTTGACTCCAGAGTAGCTTATATGGAGTCTGGCTCTGTCTCAGATGTCATCACTGACATGAAGTGTGGCTTAGTAATTAGGAGCATAGCCTACAGCATCAGACACCTCCTGTTACCCCATTTGAAAATGAAGATAGGGCTTCCCTGGTGGCGCAGTGGTTGCGAGTCCGCCTGCCAATGCAGGGGACGCGGGTTCGTGCCCCGGTCCGGGAGGATCCCACGTGCCGTGGAGCGGCTGGACCCGTGGGTCATGGCCACTGGGCCTGCGCGTCTGGAGCCTGTGCTCCGCAGCGGGAGAGGCCGCAGCAGTGAGAGGCCCGTGTACCGCCAAAAAAAAAAAAAAAAAAAAAAAGAAGGTTGTTGGGGGATTACATGAGCTAATGTAGGGTCTTGACACAGTACCTGGCATGTGGTAAACACTCAAACATTTTAGCTCTTATTTTGTTGCTGTTACTTGCTGGGAGAATTTGAGGAAGTTATTCAAACAGTCAGAGATTCATTTTTCTCTTCTGTTAAGTGAGGAGATAACATCTCCCTCGTAGGGTGGTTGGAGGGGACTATGCTCGGCACACAGCAGAAGTTAACAGATGTTATTTCCTTCCTTCCACTAATGGACGGGAGTCAAAGATACCATGACACCTTTTGTGCTATTCTTGCTCTGTAATTATCACAGATGCAGCAAGTACGAAAATGCCTTAGAAATCATAAATCTGTACTCCCATTTAATAGATGGGGAAACTGAGGCCCAGAAAAGAAGAGATTTGCTCAAGGTCGCACAGTGAGTTAGTGATAGATCTAGGACTAGAACCAGAACTTTCTTACCATACAATTCTATCTCTATTATTGACAAAATGTTGAATGAATGTGTGACTGAAGATTGAATGAAGGGAGTACAGGTCTCTCCAGATGTCTTCACAGGGACGGGGAGGACTTGCTGACGTGGGAACCAAACTCCGTGGCTGTTCACTTTCAAGCCTCCTTGTTTTCATTTCTGCTGTTCCTCTTCTCTGTAATGCCCTGCCCTCCCCTGGCTTTCAAATTCCTATGCAAGGTCCAGTGCAATGCCACCTCCCCCCGGGAAGCCTTCCATAACATATAAAATGAGTCAGCTTTCATTGTTTCCACAGTGCATTACGTATGTCTCTATTATATGTCCCAGCCACAATCTGATGGGATATATTGGATTGGCCAAAAAGTTCATTCGGGTTTTCCGAACAAACTTTTTGGCCAACCCAGTATATCTTTTACACGTCCTTTCCACTAGTTTTCTCCCCACTACACAGACAGGGAAACCAAGGTACAGAAACCAATCCTGAATTTGAAGCCCCATTCTCTGACTGAAAAGGGGAATACTAGGAAACCTGAGTTTCTAGTTCTTATTATTAGCTAGCTATGGAACTTGAACAAGTCACTTGGACTTTAGGTCTTGTTTCCACATTTACAAAATAGGTTGGGAGAAGATAAAGTCTGAAGATACTAACTTATAAGCCTCTTCTAATAGAAGAAGTGAAGTGTAGATTATTGAACCTGAATGCTAATTCCAGAGTCAACCTACCAGGGTTTTAATCCTGACTCTCACTTACTCCGTGACCTTCAGGGAGTTACTTAACCCCTCTGTGCTCAGCTTCATCTGTAAGATGGGAACAATAACCATGTCTATCTCATATATTCGGTGTGAGAAATAAATGAGCTAATCTATGTAAAGCACTCAGCACAGTGCCTGGCACATGGAGAACCTTCGAAAAGTGTTAACGGTTGTAATTTTTTTTTTAATTTTTTTTAGTATTTATTTATCACTTATTTGTCTGCATCAGGTCTTAGCTGAGACACGCGGGATCTTTGCTGCTGCAATGTGGGATCTTTAATTGCAGCATGAGAACTTCTTAGTTGCGGCATGTGGGATCTAGTTCCCCGACCAGGGATCAAACCCAGGCCCCCTGCGTTGGGAGTGTACAATCTTAGCCACTGGACCACCAGGGAAGTCCCCAATGGTTGTAATTTTTATCCCATTGATACCGCTGGGTTCACAAGCTCAGCATCTAGAAAAGACATCTCCAACTTCGATATCCTCAAAGCAAGCCAAGTGTCTTTTTTCATTCTGCTAGGGGTCAGCAGAGCAGAGTGGTAAGGAGTATGGCTTTGAAACAATCAGAAAAGTAATGTTAAAAAACAGTAGGCTCAGACTTGTAAGGTCCAAAATATCCCCCTCCCTTATCTCCTTTCTTTTTTTCCTTTTGTTTTTTTTTTGGCCATGCTGTGCAGCTTGCGGGATCTTAGTTCCCTGACCAGGGATCGAACCCGGGCCCCTGGCCTAAACACTGGCTCACCAGGGAATTCCCCCATGCAGCCTTTCTTAGGTGGTTGCTTGAGGATGCTCATCAAGTGTGAAGCAAGAAAAAAAGATCCAGGAAAGAGTAGCTGTATCCACTGTAGTGAGAGGTTGTGAAGGTGACAGCTGTGAAGCAAGTCCAGAGAGCAACCAGGAGGGAGGGCTTCAGGAAAGGGCTTAGTGGAAAAGATAATATGATGGAGCCCTTGAAAAAAGTTGAGGATATTTCAATGACAAATATTGTGGAGAGAGAGAGGAGGTTAGAGTCCAGGGAAAATAAAACAGAGTATAAGAAAAGAAACGTTGTCCTAGTATACTACTTAGCAATGCAGTGAACATTTCCATACTCATGACAATGTAAACACTGGTCATCAATCTAGTTGAAAATGGTGATTTAACTGTACTGGGAAGAAGAGGAAAGGAGAGGTAGGCCCTGTACACAAGGTAAGTCCTCAACCACCACAACAGGAAATCAATAGATAATATCTAAAATTGATAAATCAAGGAACAGAGGTACATGCCTATTACTTAGAGACACGGAAATATCCTCCAGAAGAAATGACCTGTGGGAGTGGAGGGGGTAGGGTAGTCAGGGTACTGTTGGTTTTCATTATAATTCTTTCAATACGAATTGATTTTTTTAACCACATGCATTAATTACTTTAACTGCTAAAAAAAAAAAGAAGAAGAGGAAGAATATTTGAGTGAGTCGCTTAACTCCACTGAGTCTCAGTTCCCTCTCCAGTAAAATGGGATCATAGTAGGATGGATGAGGACAGAAAGAAACAATATACACAAAGCATTCAGCTCATACCTGGTATATAATCATCTCTCAAACAGTAACTGCAGCATCAGGGAAGAATAAGTTAAGGACTAGGCTCAAGTTGTCTTGCGGAAATGACAGCACTTGGTGAGATACCCTGCCTTTTGCCTCCATGGTACGTGACAATCATTGGACACATGCAAATGGACACCAGGTGAAAGACAGCTGGCTGAGTTGTGATTCACAGGCCAGAGTAGAGTCACAGTGAGGAACATTGAAACGATCAGCAGCCATGAGGGAAATTACAGTTTGGCTTGGCAAGTTCCACTGCAGGAGGACACCTGGTGAGTTACAGTCTCTGGACAGTGGGCTATAGCAGGCTCATCATTTCCTCCTCTTGCTTGTACTTTGTGGGGGATATGTCAGAAGGAAAAGATTTAGAGGCTGTCAGGGTGAGGGTCAGAGGTCAGCTGGGGTCAGGAAGTCTATTTCACTGAGGTCACTCTAGTCTCCTTTCAAAGTAATGAAGCCATTATTGGTGAAAGCAAGTGCCTGGCGTCTTGCTCTGTGAAGCAAGGCCCACATGGGGAGCAGGACTGAAAGAAGGAAGGGGACTCCCTTGGCTCATCCTCCTTCTGCCAATTCAACAGGCCTAAGAGGTGAGAGGTGCACAATCCTGCTTGATGTAGGAAGCCCTGGTCCTTGGAGAGGGATGAAGATGACAGCATGGGGTGAAAACAGATTGTTTCTCAGAGCAGTTAAGAATGGGGTCTCTCTCTCTCTCTCTCTCTTTGTCTCTCTCTCTCTCTGTCTCTCTCTCTCTCTCTCTCTCTCTCTCTCTCTCTCTCACACACACACACACACACACACACACACACATCACATCACTTTAGAATGTCAGAAACGGAAGAAACATTTGTCTAAGAGCTAACCCATCTCCCTCATTTTACCCTTAGAGCATAAACCTAGGTGTCTTTCTTGAGATCACAGGACAAATTAACAGGCTGGAACTATATATATTATACATTTTACTTAATTATTTGTTTATTATCTGTCCCTCTCCTCTAGAATGTAAGCTCTATGAGGGCAGGAACTTCATCTGTTTTGTTTACTGATGTATCCCCAGTGTTGCAAACAGTGCCACCTGACTCATAATAGATGCTCAATAAATATTTGTTAGATGACTTAGTGAATGAACCGATGAATGAATGGAAACACTGCACACATCGTATTCCCTTCCTCATGAATAACAGAGCATACCACCATACTAAAGGCTTTACAAAGTCCTGTATAAGAAACCTACTTAACATACCATTTTCCAAATGATTTCACTATAGAGACTTTTTTAAAATGGTAAGATGTATTAATGATCTCATGGAACTAGTATCCTGAGGGACACATTGCGGAAAATACTTTTTTCAAATGCACACCATCACTCATATTAGCATATGGTCAAGGCTTTAATTCCAAGCAACCACCCTGGACCTCACCACAGGTTCTCAAAACACTTCAGAAATGTGAGCTGGATGTGGATGATTGCCCAAAAGAGGACCTGTTTTGGCTCTTGTCAGCTCTTTGATTTAGAAAGTCAAGGAGTTTGGGGGAGGGTGATCAGTAGAAATGGCAGACTAGAGCTCTGGCCCAGGGAAGAGGAATCACAAGCTTGGGTCCTATTTACTAATTATATAGAACATATAGTCTCCTCTCACAGCCATTTTGTTTGCACATGTCTTGTTCTTCATTGGTAAAATGGGGACAGTACTAGTCATGATAACAACATACTGGGACTGTGGAAAGAATGTGAGCTTTGGAGTTAAACATATGGGTTCAAATATGTCTCTGCCATGTATTAGCTGAGTTACATTAGCCAAGCTGTATTGATTCATTAGGCTTGTTTCCTCCCCTGTAAGGTAGAAACATTAATACCTATTACTTAGAGTTATTGACAGGCTTGAATTAGATAAGAAAAGTGCCTGTATTCTTGATAAATAATAGCTGTTATTATTATTACCTATCAGAATATAAGCTCCACAAAGGTGGGATTTTTGTTTGCATTGTTTACTCCCAACACTTAGAACAATGCCTGCCACAGAGGAAGTGCTCAATAAATATAAATATTTTTTAATGTTGATGAGTTATTAATATTACTAAGACCTCTTTCAACTCTTCCTCTTATGGAGATATGAGCCTACACAAGAGAAACTTAGCAAAGTACTATAAAGGGGAGATGTTCTTTGTGTTGATACTAGACAACTTTGTCTTTTCTAAAGTGCTCCCTTTTCTTCCTTTTACCTAGATAATATTATTCCCAGAAACCAATACACAAGAAATTTGCAATACTTAGCTATATCATGTCTTGTCCCCCTAACTAGACTGTAACTTCTTGGATGGCAGGAAATGTTTCTTCTTTACTTTTGGGGGTACATTTTTGGTCATTACACTACTTAGTGCATATTATGTATCTGATTCCTCCACCAAATGTGTGAGCTAGCACAATGACTGGATCATAGTGGTTACCTAATAAGTTTTCACTGAGATGGGGACCCAAGAAAGGGAGAAAGTTTAGTCAGGAGCCTCCATCTCCCACATGGAAACAACCCAATGCAGATGAGGAAACAGTTATGTTGGGAGCCATGTGTCCCTTCCTAAATCATCCTCTGCCTCCACATGTGCAACTTTATGGAGTCCTGAGCCTTCCTGGGTTTGTATTGCTTAGACTTGAGAGAGGCAGCCTAGAAGAATAAGTATTATGACTGTTGTAACAACGTTCATTATTTCAATCAAAACCTATTCAGACTGGTATATATAGAATGCATAAACAACAAGGTCCTACTGTATAGAACAGGGAACTATATTCAATATCCTGTGATAAACCATAATGGAAAAGAATATGAAAAAGAATGTATGTATATGTATAACTGAGTCACTTTGCTGTACAGCAGTAATTAACACAACATTGTAATTCAACTATACTTTAATAAAAAATAAATTTTAAAAAAACCTATTCAGGAAACTCTTCTTGGGTGTCTTCTGTGGGCCAGCCACTGTGAGAGATGTGAGAGAAGATGCAGATGTGAGAGAAGATGCAGAAAGAAATAACACATGAATGGTCCAAATCCTCAGGGGGCAAATGGTTCAGCAAGTTCTAGATCACAGAATCAGGTGCACAATAGCTATAATAATAGTAATAATTTTCATTGTTAAGAACTAACTATATGTCAGACACAATTTTAAAAGCTTTACTTAGATGATCTAACTTTATCCTCGTAATAACTCTGAGAGTTAAATCCTCATTATCCCCATTGGGCAGAGGAGGAAACTGAGACATAAAAAAGATAAAGAAGTTGCCCCAGGTGTCAGAGCTATAAATAGATATTCAAACATAGACAATCTGATTTCAACGTCTGTGTTCCCATGAAAAGTGCTAATAATTAGAGAAATAATTTGAAGAAAAAAGATTAGTCTCTCTTCTAGTCTCATTTTATTTGAATCAAAAATATTATTTCCTCTTTCCTCACTCTCTATGGCTACTTGCATAGTTATACCCATTTTTCTGAAGGGGAGCTTGAGATACTTGCGCTGCTCTCACAGAATCATGTACGTCTGGAAATGCCCTCTCTTTAGCGTTCAGAAAAGTCTGTTCCTTCGTCTCAAATGTGTCAGGGTCATTGGGGAGTTGAGAAGAACCAGGTTTTCTGGGAAGGACTTGGAGGTGAGAACTCAAGAAGGCATTCTCAAAGCTGGGAGCTGGGAGCCAGGAGAGCGGGTCTCTATTCAGCACCGTGGACAGAGCTCCGTGCGCCTTCAGGACCCTGGACAGAGAAGCTGGTCGAGCCTGCCGGGAACAAGTCTGACTTGAGAGCAGACCAAGGGAAAGCAGAGCGCTAAATTCCCGTATTCCTTCTTTTCTTCAGCGAGACCTCAGTCACCTGCTCCTGAATCTTAGGAACAGGGGTACAGAGAGTGAGTATATTTTAAGGGGGCTAGTAACGGGAGGAGATAAGACTTGGGTGAGGAGTATTATATATATAAAAAATGGCTTTGGCTGATGTACTCCCACAACTCTTGGAAGATCTAAATCAGGGTCCTCAGATGGGAGTGTGGCATTGTTAGTGATATTTTTTAATGATTTGTATTTTTTTAGGCTGAGTAGCAAAGGGCCACTGTTGTCCTTTTTATCCCAAAGTCCTATCCCCCATCTCATACTGAAGTTTTAGTCTCTTGGAGAGCACTCCTGGCAGGAAAGACAGAGAAATAATCTCTTCGCAGCCCCTTGCCCTCCTCCCCATCTTCCCGTTCCCTACCCCCACTCATCCCCGTTCTCTCTTTCTCAAGTATACTCGTGCGCGCGCGTGCGCACACACCCACACACACGTGCACGCGCGCGGGTGCAGGGTGAGAAACACGAGAGCTTCCTGCACACTTAGTGGAGACGACTGAATTCCGAGCGAGCGGATGCCCCCGAAAGCAGGCTCTGTCTCTTTAAATGGGTTGTAGCAGTGGGGGAGGGGAACTGGCCGGAGCTGGCATTGTCCAGTTTGAACTGAGCACCGGAAGTGAAGGGGCAGGGCCAGGGCCGTGCACTGAGCCCCGGGCCATTGTCCATCTCCGACCAGGGCACTAGCCACCCCCCTGGCCAACCCTCTTTATCTTCTAGAAGGGGAGGCTAACTCTTCAAATGAGGAGAGCCGCTACTCCAGTTCCCCCACCAACCTCACGATAGGGAAGAGAGCGCACTTCAGAATGGGGCTCAAACGAGGAGGGTCTGGGAACCTGAGAGTGTCGGGATCCCAGCAACGGATAGGGATAGGATGGGAATGGGGGCAGGATGAGGGCAGCTGGTGGAGAGAGGAACACCCTTCAAGCCTCTTTGGGTTCCTCCTGTTCTCTCAGGGAACTCCACGTGGGGTCAGTTTTAGACACAGGCAACAAGGAAGGATTCTTTACGAAGAATCAATTTAGGAGCGCTTTGAGAGATCCAGAAAAACTCAGTCGGAAACGCAGGGAGGCAGAGACATTCAGTTAGTCAGAGACAGACTTTGAGAGGCTGCACCTAGGTCAGGAGTGGAGATCAGCCCTGTTGGGTCTCCAACCTCCCCCCTGCTTCCCCATCCTAGGCTTCCTAGTGTCCTGAACTCCAGGTCTATCTAAGCACACGGGGGTGGGGGTGAGAGCGGGTCAGCGCTGAGCTGCCGGGTCAGCTCTGAGACCTGAAGGGGAAGGGAGGGGGAGGGGCGCTCAAGGGCTGGGGGAGGGGGAGGGCTCATCCATTTCTCCCTTGACAGGTGGTTTGTGTCTCTGATTGGCCAGCGCTGCCAGGCTCACACCTCCCTCCCCCAACTCTCTGGAATGTATAATTATCTGCAAGGGGGGTGGGGGTGGTGTGTGAGTGTGTGTGGGAGCAGTCACGTGGTTTTAAAACTACCCCCCCCACAGGCCCCCCACCTGTATGCTGCTTTGGGGACCCCTACTGAGTCCTTAAAGTGCAGGATCCCCAATTCCCGGGTACTCAAGACTTCTAGGGCTGACGGCCCCAATCTCCAGATGTGGGGGGGGGCCGGGGGGTGTCAAACCTCAAGGTTCTGAGAAGGGACACCCCAGAGGTGTCAGAGACCGATGGGGCGGGGGTGGGGGGTGGGGGCCGGAGCTGGAGCCGGAGGGAAAGGGAGGGGAGAGGAGAGGGAGGGGAGGGGAGGGGGCTGCCCGCGGGGGGTTGGGTCATTGTCTTTTAGAATTTGGGAGCCTTTGAAAAGCCGTGGGCCCTCCCACCGCTATTGTGCTGGGGAAGATGTAGCAGCCTCTTCTCCGAGCCACCCCTTTGCCTCCGGACTTCTCTGGGGCCAGCAGCCGGCCGACCTGGGGCCCGGGGCCGCGGGCTCAGCCGACTACCATGGGCTCTGTGTCAAACCAGCAGTTTGCAGGTTCGACCTCGGGACTTACTGGGGACAACTTAGGCTGCAGGGGCGCCCAGAAGCCACATCAAAGGGAGGTGGGGGAAGTGTCCCCCAGGCTAGCCGAAGGACCCCAAGTCTGCGGCCTCCTGTTTCAGGGGGCGATCTCTGGAGCAAGGAACCCTGGTGTCCCAGTGCCGTGCAAGCTGAAGCTACGGGGGCGGGGGGAGAGAAGAGGAGGGGCCTGTCTGGCCGTCTGTCCCCGGGCAACGTGTAGTGGGAAGATGAGCAAAACTTTCGGGGCACCACTGGCCTCAGTTTAAGCTTGGGGAGCGCGGGAGGCAGCCGGGACAGGTATTTTCTCGTCGGCATCTTGGTAGCTGCAGCGCCTTGGGTGTCCACCCGCGGGCTGCACGCTCAGGTCTCCTTGCCGGGGTCTCTGGTGGGGTCCTCCAATTCCGTGGCCCCCCAGCTGAGCGCCCTCCCAATCTCCAGGTGGCGGCGCCAAGGCGCCGGAGGAGGCGCAGGAGGACGCGGCCCGGGCGGCCGAGGAGCCGCAGCTGCTGCACGGAGCCGGCATCTGTAAGTGGTTCAACGTGCGCATGGGATTCGGCTTCCTGTCCATGACTGCCCGCGCCGGGGTCGCACTCGACCCCCCGGTGGATGTCTTTGTGCACCAGGTGAGACCGACCCCTGTAACTTTGCCGCGGGAAGGGGATGTTGGCGCGCGGATCCAAGGGTGGGCAGACGGCCTCGGCTGTTGGGTTGAGGGAGATCAAGGGCCCTCATTGTGCGCTCCCATCTTTGCCGTGGCACCCCAGTTCTGAGTCCCCTTTAACTCCAGCGGGACGAGAGCTGGGGGCAGAGCCGAGTATCAGCACCCCTACCCCCCTCCGGGAACCCCTCTGGTTTACCACGTGTCTGTTACCTCTTTCCCCTGGGCAGGGGGCAGGGGGCAGGGGGCAGGGAGATGACCCCATGTGGGAGAACTAAGGTTGTATTGTGCTTGCCAGTGGGGGGAGGGCGAGCAGGCCGGCCAGGGAAGCACATGCCCGGTCAGAGCAGAGCCCTGAGCGCCCGCGCCTTTCACTATGGTGTGAATGGAGCTCCCGGCCTGGAAAGAGGGAGGGAAAGCACTTCGGGACCCAACGGGGTAAAGCTGAGAAGTCAGTGGGGTCTCCTCACCCAGGTGGTCACCCAAAACTCAAGCTCTGGGGCCTGGGTCGGTTTGGCAGATCCTTGAAGGATCTCTCTGGGGGCTTGAAAGTTCCTCGAGAACACAGTCTCAGGCACACGGTTCACTCGCTGGGCTTTTACTGTTCATTTCCTATCAGGAAAGAAAACCCAAGGAGCCCAGGCCTTAGATTCCTGGGCCAGGCTCGGAGGGAGTTAGGTTGCAACCCCAAGTTCTCAGTTAAAGCAAGGCAGCACAGTGGGGGTGAAATTCAGTGTCGCAGGGCAGAGGGTGGAGGGAGGCTAGCCTCTGGACCTATTCTCCTCAGCTTGGCATTTATGGCCCCAGACAGCCATTGATTGCTGTCCTAACATTCCCAGCCTCAAACAAGGAACCAGAGACTTCAGGTTTCCCTCCTCCCTGGCCACCCCTTCCTGAATATCTTAGAAGCATTTCTGTGGTCCTGGGCACAAGCCACACATAACCACCATGTAAAGGAAGTTGCTGCTTGTGTTCCCTCCACCTTTGGAGGTTTGGGGCTGGACCTGAGAAGAAATTGCTAATCCCAGGCACAGTAGGTTGACACCCAGGCCGGGCATGGAGGGGTTACTTCGGAGAGGTTGGCTTTAGGAGCAGTGGGGGAGGGGAAAGGAGGATGTGGGGATTAAGGGTTGGAGCCTGAGGGATGGTATTCTGGAGGGGGAGGGGTGGAGATGCTGGGTGGAGTAGTTGGAGGCAGCGGGGAAGTCTGAGCATGCCCCTCAGCGAGGACACAGAATGGGGGGAACAGGGGAGATAGAGGATATGGGGAGACGGGGGCCCACCAGTTAATGTTGGGGTCACTGGGCTACTAGAACATCTTTCCAGAAGGGTCGGCAGCAGAATGCTTGGCTATCCCCTTGCTTCACCCAGTTCCTCCACCCCCAACTTTACCCCCTCCCCATCAGACAACTAATTCTGGCTGGTGGCTTTGCCCCCTTCCCCGTCTCATTTACATATGTGAATGATAACCCACAGGAAATAATTGTGGGAAAAAGAAGGGAATTGGCCTCTTTAGATCTATTAAATCACTTTATTACAGGAACCAGCTTTGAATGGCCCTCCTCAGCGGGGTGGCCAGCTCCCCCACTCTCCCATTTATCTGATCACAAAGAGATTAAAATCTCTCCTGGTCTGGAGATGACTGGACAGCTTCCCCAATTTTGGAAGGCTTGGAATAAAAGAGTCAAACGCAACATTTTCTTGCCTCCCTTCCAAAGGCTGTTGAATAGGGAAGGACTGAGGGGAATGTAGCCCCTCTGAGGTTCTTTGGTGATACCCAACTCGCAAGGAAGGTTTTCCTGAGCAAATGCATCTGTGCCTCAGCCCACTTACCCTTAGGATCGAAAGCAGTTGGGAAATATTGGAGGGCATAAAGGAAAGCAGGGACCTTCTGGTTTGGGGAGTGGAGCCCGTACCACATTATTTCAGATGGGTTTGCTGGGAGATAACTGGACTTTGGGGTCTTGGAATGTCCAGGGACATTCCACAGTTGAATAAGTTATCAGGAGGAGTTGAGCTGGGATAAGGAATCAAGAATTTGTCTCCCTAACACCCCCTACTGACAGTCACAGAGGACAATGGTGGACATTCCCTGAGCCTCACCTGGTAGCTCTGTCTTTCGATTGTGCACTGCTGGGGCTTACGTTGATCCTCAAACCCTACCATAGCAGTTAGACTAGTGATTCCAGTCCTACACTTGAGAGATTTGAAATCTCTCCCTGGGGATCTAATATAGAGGAGTTAGGTAGATGCAGGACAATCCTTAAAAATCCTCCTGCGGGAAGGGAGTGTTCCCAAAGTGGAGAGAGAGTGAGACATTTGAAAACCTCTCCTTTGGCTGCTGGTGGTGGGTACCTTAGAATTGCAGGGTGGGTGGTGAGCAAGATAACTGTCCTAAGATAACATCTGCTAAGGGAGGGGGTCAGGGAGCCCCTTTCCTAAGGAAAGAGGAGTGGGGAGCAATTAAACATTTTCTTTTCCCTTCCAAGTTTGGGCCTATTTGGTTCCCAACACGCTGTTCACTATTTTTGCACTCCCTGTCAAACACGCAGTGCCCCACAGGGGTGGATGAGTGGGAAAGAAAACCTACCTTTAGCTTTTTAAAAAAATGAGTAAATAAAACCCATAAAGCAAAGAGACTTCTGTAACAACCCTTTTACTCAGCCACAGGTCTTATGCTAGAACTCTCTTCCTGTCCCTGAATTTGGGGGGATTTAAGAATCATAATAATGGCAGGTGGCCAGCCCTTAAATCAAGGTTTCTCAACCTCAGCACTATTGACGTGTTTTGAACAGGATAATTTCTCATGCTGGGCATCCCTCAGTTGCGACAACCAAAAATGTCTCCAGACATTGCCAAATGCCCCCTGGGAGGCAAACTCGCCCCCAGTTGAAAAACAGTTATACATCGCAAGGTGGAACAAGAAAGAGCTAACTACTGTCTCCTGGTTTCCTGAGGTTCACCAAGGATTCTCAATTCTCTATGGCCATTTTAAGAGTTTTGGCTTACCTCATGTTTTCCTGTGGCTCAACTCCCAAACCCCTTAGATTTGTAGAAATTTGAAAATGAGGAAAAGGTCCCCTGCTTTCTCCCACAGCTCTTTGGAACCCAAGTCTGTTTAAAATGGCTTTCTGGCTAAAATGCTGTATTACAAGGCTTGGAGGCCAAAGAAGAGCCCAAATTTGACCGAGGGACCAAGTTTGGGTTAGGAGAAGAAATTTCCAATACCGAGAAACTGCTGAAGCCACGTGGCCTGCTTTTTCTGAAAAGGATGAGTGGGGGGTAGTGAGAGCAACTCAGACCCATCTAGAGTAGGGCTCTTGGGTTTGGGGGCAGGGAGAATGTAAAGGGATCTTTCCCACCTGGTTTATAACCTCACTAGTGCCTCTGATTACCCACCTTATGTTTCATTTTTTGATGTACTTGTCTTAACCCCTCTTCTAACCTGTAAACTCTTTGAAGAGAGAGACTAGCAGTCTGGTTAGTTTTCTAGTATGCACCTGGTGGGCTGAAGAAATGAATATGGGTCCCCTGAGGAATCAGGAGTACACTAACAGTTGGGGATCCTTGTCAGCAGAAGTCTTCCTCCAGACACAAAAGGCTGGAGGTAGGGAGGGAATGTTAACTGATAGTTGCTGTCTCTTTCTGGACTAGGGCCTGAATAGGGCCTGGCACTCGGTAGAAACACCATGAAAGCTTGTAGAGTGAGTGTCAGTGGATTGCAGTTGAGCTCCCGATAGGATATTGCACGGGTTTGATGGGTCATTCATTAGTTATTTCATTTCCATCTTAATAGGAAACTATTTTTTAAATGAGTGGATTTTTTCAGGAAGTTGGCAGAGAAGCACATGAGTTGGTTTGAGCATTATGGGATCTTCTTGGGTCCTTCTCTTTCTGAAGAGACCTGCTTTCTAGACAGTGTCCCAAGTAAAGGCTGTGCCACCATCATGAGCAAAGCTTGTGGTTGGTGACACCACAAGCTTGCCATACAAGTGGTTGTCAGTGATTTTCTCCAGGGCAAGGTTGTTTCTGGAACATTCCTAATCAAACTACCTATTGGAATTTGCTGGTGCTTTTTTTTTTTTTTTTTTTTGAGAAACAGCCCTAGGCAAATCACCCCTCCTTTCTTCCTGCAGGCAAGAATAGCAATTACTATCAGTGTTAAATCTGGGAGGTCAAAGGAGGTTGGGGGGGGGAGGAGAAAACTTTCAAGAATAGTACCGCACTTAGTACAGAGGCAGCTTGGAGTTACTTAATTCAGACTGGAAAGGAGAGTAAATGGCTTTTGTCAACAGAGCAGAACAACAACTGGGTTACTGGTTTAAAACTCCCGGACACTTTCTTCACTCCATGGGTAGGTGGGGGGGGGGAACCACCCTGGGTTGGGTCCTCATCAGAGTTCAGTCTCCTTGCGACTCCATTTTCCTAAGGACCAAGGAGAAGACGCCCACCCTAAGGAGCTGGGAAGATCAATCTAGGTGAACACTCGCGTGCAGAGTTGAGAACCGCGGTCTCCTTCCTCTCTTCTGCTCCAGTCTCCCTCTGGCTGCCTTTGTGCCGCCTTGCTGATGAGCAGCACCATCTGGTGGAGAACTCCAGGCTGGAGCTCGTGGTCCTGGCTGTGTGTCTGAGCAGAGGCGATGTGTGTAGGGTTGTATGCTCACAGCCTTTGGTTCTGGACGGATCTCTTTCCCCCACCCTCCCTGACACACACATCAAAATAAACTGCTTCTAATAGAACCCATTGGTTTCCTAGCGCCTACCAAACCCTACCTTCAGGAATGACGCTTGGGTTGAACTGCGAGGACACCTCGGAACCAAGTCATTAAAATTACTTTCACCTGCGGCTTTTTACTTTTTCATTGTGGCTGTTAGAAAGTTTTTAAATGGCTGTGCGTCTTGCATTATATCGCATAGTGCTGGATATAGAGTCCGGCTAGTTGCAATCAGCTCGGGGCTCTCACACTATAAATTTGGTCAAGGTGCTTCACCCCTCTGCCTCTGTGACCTCACCTGTAACACAGGGGGCATGATAAGGTCTACCTCACAGGCTTGGTGTGAGGGTCACATGTGTTACAACATGTAAAGTGCTTAAAACACTGCTTAGCCTATAGTAAATATTAGTAATAAAATTAAATCTTAGTCATTTTAGATAGTAGAGAACTTAAGTTTCTTCTGCAAATGTTTGTGCACTGCTAGGCACCTAGAACTGAGGGTATAAACATGCACTAGGTAGTCTTGAGCTGGAAGGGCCCCGGGTTTTGCAGAAAAGCCAGAAACCCAAGCTGTGATCAAGTCTGATCTCCTGCTTTTACAGATGATTATAGAAACCAGAACTTATTTATCCAAATTTCATAGAGCAAGTTGAGGGAAACTCGGGTTCCTGTGAGCTTTTTACTCCATGTGTCCTGAGTGACCCCTTAGGTCCCTTCTATCTCTAACTTATAAAGGCATACTTGATGTGGGGGAAGCTTAGAGTAGGCAGTGGTGAGGTATTAGGGGGCCGGAAAGACTAAGTACTGTAATTGGCCCAAGTCCTTCCTTGCCATCCAAAAAAAGAGAAATGCCTCCTGTAACTGTTTTCTGTCCGATTAAATGCCATCTTCCCCTCTCCCCACTATAGGCTGCCCACCCTCCTACCTCAAACAAATTGGGAAAGGAAGATGGGAGGCCTGCCTCCCTCCCACCTTTAATATAATTTATCTGAATAAATAACCCTAATTAGGTCCCTGAGTAAAAGGTTTGACTGAAAGCCCTGGAAGGGTGGGAGGGCAGGTCAGAAGGAAAGATGGCTGTTGGCAATGGTGACTTTGGCAGACCAGCAAGCTTGACTGGGGAAGAAAGGTGTCTCTGTATCCGTTTCTCTCACCGTGACCATAACCCTTATGTGGAGAGGAAGGAAGGAACTGATGAATGCGGTGAATGTGGGGTGGGGGGGAGTCAGGGGGGAATCTGCAGCCTCTGGAACTCCAGGAATCTGACCACCAGAACCAGCCAGTGTCAACTCTTTGTTTCCCCGGAGCTGGGCTCTATTGGGGGAGCTCAAGCCTTGCCCCTCCCCCCCCAGGTCTTTTCTTTTTGGAGGGGATGGAGAGAGGGGCGGGGCCCAGGCCCCGCTTTGTGTGTGGCTGGGGGTGGGGTGGGGTGATAGCAAGAATTTCAGGCTCCTTTCCGATCAGGCCCTGTGAGGCAGGCTCCGTGGGGCTGCACGCCGATTACCTACCTGATAAGAGAGGAATTCAAACTATGTGTTTTAGAAAGGGGCGAGGTAGGCCCCCCACCCCCACCCCCGGGAGCCACCCTTGGAGACCACCAGTCTAAATCTTGACCTGTTATGGTGAGGTGCCTGCAGAGTTGGGGGTTTTTTGGTTTTGGTTTTTTTCACCCTTTTAAAGTCTTAAGCAGACCTCAAATCCTCCAGTGATGGAGTGGGTGAGCTGAGAGGGCTGGTCAATTTCATATGTCCCCATTTATATTATCCTCTTGTTCTCATAGTAAGCCTAGGAGGTGTGGATGGAGGAGAGTGTTGTCCTCAGTAAACTGGAGCTCAGAGAGGGGATGTTTTTCTGAGTTTCCACTGCCAGTTAGTGATAAAAACTAGAGTTAAAATTCCCAGTCTCTTGACACTTCTTTCTCACTGTTACCCTGCCCTCATCCAGTCTGAAGAGGTTGATGATAATTGCCACTCAGGATTTATGTGTGGCAGGCTATGTGTTAACTACTTTTCATGCATAAACCCTCACAGCACCACCATAAAATTATTATTTACTCCATTTTGTAGGGTAGCACAGAAAGCGGGGACAGGCTGTCAGATTCTAAACCCTGGCTCTTAGTCACTTATCTATCTGCTGAATCACAGCAAGGACTGGGAGTGTTCCAGCCTAAGAGCCCACTAGGCAAATGGGAAAAGCTGGGTTTGCCTGGGTCAAGAATGCTCTTGGTCTGGCTCCTCCAGCACCTCCTGACTCACTGGCTTGTCCCAGCTCAATAAGAGACAAGTCAGATTTAACATCAAATTCAGTGTGGTTGTTACACAACGGGGAGGGGGAAAGATTTCACCTTTCTGAAATGTTTTTATTTTCTGCTTTAATGCTCCACATCAAGATTGGTGGGGGGAGTCATCACAATTCTGGCTGTTCCTGTGGGAAAAAGAAGAAAGGATCCCCAACCTTTGGAATATTTCATTGATATTTATTGAGTATATATTCTTCATGTTTCCCTGCCCGCGTAATCTTCATTAAAATCTTAGGCGGCTTCCCTGGTGGCGCAGTGGTTGAGAGTCCGCCTGCCGATGCAGGGGACACGGGTTCGTGCCCCGGTCCGGGAAGATCCCACATGCCACGGAGCGGCTGGGCCCGTGAGCCATGGCTGCTGAGGCTGCGCGTCCGGAGCCTGTGCTCCGCAACGGGAGAGGCCACAACAGTGAGAGGCCCGCGTACCGCAAAAAAAACCAAACAAAAACCAAAAATCTTAGGTAGGGATTTCCCTGGTGACGCAGTGGATGGGACTCTGCGCTCCCAGTGCAGTGGGACCAGCTACGATCCCTGGTCTCAGATCTAGATCCCACATACATGCTGCAACTGAGATTCGCATGCCACAGCTAAGGAACCCTGGAGCCGTAGCTAAGGGGCCCCGCCTGCTGCGACTGGAGAGCCCACGCGGTGCTGCAACTGGAAAGCCGGCGGGCCACAACTGAGGAGCCCGCCTGCCACAACTAGGACCCAGTGCAACCAAAAAAAACAAAAAACCAAAAAAAAACCCTAAGGTAGGTTTTTATCCTGTTCTGAGGCCCAGAGGTGAGTGACTGACCAAGGTCACACATGATGCTGGAAATTAGTAGAAACAGCATTTCATGAACCAGGTTGTGTCTGGCACCTGAGCCTATGCTCTTAACCAATTACCTCAACGGAAGTTTTGTCTTAAGCAGTACCATCTAAATTAAAACAAAAATGTAAATGACTGAGGAATTGGGGATCGCATCTGGCAAAAGAGCATGTTTCACCTAAGTCCCAGTTTGAAATATCCACCCTGCCCCATCACTACCACCAGCAGCATGACATGCCTCAAGCCAGGACTGGGTGCACGATGATCCCTTTTGCTTCTGAACCGCATTTTCAATGAGGACTGCACCTTGTTGACATATTTGACGTGCTCTTTGGATGTTTTGGAAGCTATCTATAATGAAGCCTATTCTGGGCAGGGTCTGGGAGAGGCTGTCACTCCACTGATGTGTTGTTGACGCAGCAAGTGGCAAGGTGAAATGGACTGTGAGCTTCAAATCGGAAACCCTGGGTTCTTCTGACCCTGGTTTTGCCATTCAACTAGCTGTGTGAATAACTCCTTTTTTTTTGGTTCAGACATGCAGTGTTTTAGTGAGATCGTTCCACACATTCGAAGTCCTTTCCTTTAACAATTTGCTCATCTTCCCAAGTAAAATAATTAAAACCTACCTCCTTGTTCATTCATCCAAAATGTGCTAGGCATTATTTAGGTGTCAAAATGCAGCAGTGAACAAAACAGGGACTTTATTTACAAGTTTACATTCTTTTTAATGGCTTCATGGTATTTTTGTTTTCTGTTGTTTTTTTTTGAACGAGTGAGATACTGAACATATGTGTCATGCTAAATCCTCCTGCAAATTACCTGCTTATATTCTGTTCTGTGATTCTTTTTATTCTTTTTTTATTATTTTTTTTTGCGGTACGCGGGCTTCTCGCTGTTGTGGCCTCTCCCGTTGCGGAGCACAGGCTCCGGACGCGCAGCCTCAGCGGCCATGGCTCACGGGCCCAGCCGCTCTGCGGCATGTGGGATCTTCCCGGACCGGGGCACGAACCCGTGTCCCCTGCATCGGCAAGCGGACTCTCAAACCACTGCGCCACCAGGGAAGCCCTGTGATTCTTTTTTCTTACTGACTTACAGTAGCTTTTTGTAGTTTTATCAGTTTAGTTATCTGTCTTGATTTTTAAAAAAACTGTCTCAAAGTTTTTTCCTCTTAACACTGAGATATTTAATTCTTCCAAAATATATTTTGCATACGTATGATGCAAAGTGTAGATTTCTGGCTTCATTTTCAAATGGATAACTGTTTTCTCAATAGTATTTATGGAATTGTTTTCCTCACCTGTTGATTTCTCCACTTAATCTTGGATCTCCCAGTAGACTTTCCCTTCTAATCCACTGATCTGTCTGCTTGGGTCATACTGCCTTTTCCCTTCAACTTTCAGAAACATTGTTTTGATATAATTTCAAACTTGGGAAAAGGTTGCAAGAATAATACTAAAAACTCCCATATAACCTTTACCCAGATTTATCGGTCCTTAATATTTTGTCCCATTTGCTTTTTTATTTTTTCTTTGTACAGATAGACAGATATCAAGCATCTTTAAATATTTCAGTGTTTTTTCTAAAATAGGGCCATTCTCTTACCTAATCTCAGTACAATGATCAAAATTAGGGAACTTAACATTGAAACATTTATCTACCATATGCAAATTTTGTCAGTTGTTCTAATATTTTTTCTTGTTCTAAGATCCAATCCAGAGTCATGTGTTGCATTCAGTTTCTTTACTTCTCTGGGGTTTGTCTTTCATGACTGACATTTTTTAAGTGTATAGGCCTGTTACTTTATTTGTTTTTTATTTTTATTTATGTTTATTTATATTTAATTTTGGCTGCATTTGGGTCTTCACTGCTGCACGCGGGCTTTCTCTAGTTGCAGCAAGCAGGGCTACTCTTCCTTGTGTTGCTCGGGCTTCTCATGTTGCGGAGTACGGGTTCTATGCATGCGGGCTCAGTAGTTGTGACTCACCGGCTCTAGAGCACTGGCTCAGTAATTGTGGCGCACGGGCTTAGTTGCTCTGCGGCATGTGGGATCTTCCCGGACCAGGGCTTGAACCCGTGTCCCCTGCATTGGCAGGCGGGTTCTTAACCACTTCGCCACCAGGGAAGCCCCAGGTCTGTTACTTTATATTTTACAATTTTACATTGGTTGATTTCTTATAAATGCTATGTTTAAGAATTTTTCTTCTGTTTTATTTTTCTTAGAACTTTGAGACTAGCTGCAAAAAATGCTATGGCATCTGTTTATCTAATGATTGTTCCTAATGTGATGTAGATATTTTGTTCTTCATTGTGATGACTCTTTGAGTCACAGTTTCTTTACCGATAAAATGGAAGTGTTCTTCCAACCTTAGAGGAACATGTGCATGCAGGTTTTTTTGGTTTTGGTGTAATAACGGAGACTAACATTAAAATCTACCATGCTTCCCTCCCCCAGAGTAAGCTGCACATGGAGGGCTTCCGGAGCCTGAAGGAGGGTGAGGCCGTAGAGTTCACCTTTAAGAAGTCTGCCAAGGGCCTGGAATCTATCCGAGTCACCGGCCCTGGTGGGGTGTTCTGTATTGGGAGTGAGAGGCGGCCCAAAGGAAAGAACATGCAGAAACGCAGATCAAAGGGAGACAGGTATGGATTGCAAGGCAGCTTGTGTGTGGGTTGGGAGGGACATGCTGAGGATGAGGAAAACTCTCCTCATTTTGCCCCTTTCTTGGACCAGATTGCCAAAGGTAAAAGGAAGCCTGCGGCCCCTGGATGTGGGAGGTGAAGAGAGGGCAGTATGTGAGGAGGGTACTTCATGACCTAGCTCTTCTACTGACAAGTAATTACGTTCTGTTAGCACTAGCCTCGATTGCTAAACGGATTTCATGATACTAACCTCACATGATTATTTTAGAACTAAAAGAGACCATGGATGTGAAAGTGTATGTGGTCAGGACAAGATGGTGTATCTGTACCTGTTGCTTCTTCACCACGTCTCCAAATGGCTGGTTTCTTCCATCTTAGTTCTGTGCTCAAACAGATCACATAGTCTGGCTCCTTTAATTTCTATATTTTTATTGAATGACAGGTACTCTTTTTAAAGGTATGGTAGTTCCCAATTGGGGTCCAGAATTTCTGTTCTTGGTATTTTCAAGTTGACATGAATCGGAAGGTATCATCTAGACAATTACGTATCTGGAAAGGACTCAGAGTCATCTAGTCATATTCCTCCTTTTGTAAGTGGGGAAATTGGTCTCTGGGAAGGGAAGTGGGTATAGTAACAACTTGAACCAGAGCCCAGGTGTCCTCTTTCAGAGGAAGGCTTGTAGTCTCTTCTCACTCCTTTCTCTCAACTTTACCATGTTGCTTGGTGCTAGGTGCTACAACTGTGGAGGTCTAGACCATCATGCCAAGGAATGCAAACTGCCACCCCAGCCCAAGAAGTGCCACTTCTGCCAGAGCATCAACCACATGGTGGCCTCGTGTCCACTGAAGGCCCAGCAAGCTCCCAGCTCCCAGGGAAAACCAGCCTGCTTTCGGGAGGAGGAAGAAGAGATCCATAGCCCCGCCATGCTCCCCGAGGCCCAGAATTGAGCCACAGTGGGTGGGGGCTATCCGTGTGTGATCAGGAAGTTTTGAGGAACAGGCATCCATCGGCAGAGTGGAGAAAGTGGGGACAGGGTGGGTAGGGGGCAGCTGGCACTGCCATATTATCTCAGGCCGGGGGCCAAAGCGTCACCCCCTCTTTCCTCTTGGTGGGGGGGAAGGGGTGAGGCAAAGAAACTCCAATCATGCTCTATCCAAATGCACGTGAGGGCTTTGGGGGGTAACCCTTCCTGCATGCTTTATCTGAGTCTCCATCCCCAGAATCTCCAGCTTTTGAAAGTGGCCTGGATAGGGAAGTTGTTTTACTCTTCAAGAAGGATATGGAATAATATTTCCCGTGCCAGAGTGAAAAGATTAAGCATGAGACCAGATTGATGGACCCAACCCACAAGCCACTACATTCTGTGGGAGGAAATATCTCAGGGGTAAGGCAGGGTTTTCCACATCTTGTCTGCTCACAACCTCCTCCTGGGAGAGAGTGCTGAGAGAACTGTCCCAAGCAGTGGGTTGTGATGACAGGCAAAAGGGGGGTTGAGGGAACAGCTGCAGACCTGCTGCTTCTAAGCTCACTCCCACCCCATTCTGGGCCAATACAATTTTATTTATTTGCTCCCTTGGATGACTGTACCTTGGGTCCCACTTTCTTCAGGATGCCAACTGCACTAGCTGTGTGCGAATGACGTATCTTGTGCATTTTAACTTTTTTTTTCATAATATAAATATTCTGGTTTTGTATTTTTGTGTATTTTAATCTAAGGCCCTCATTCCTGCACTGTGTTCTCAGGTACGTGAGCAATCTCAGGGATAAGTCGGCGACAGCTCCGGGTCTGCACAGCAGGAATACTTTTTGTTGCTCTATCACCAGAGAGAACAACTATTTGGAGCGTATAGCCTATTGAACTACCTCATTTTTGCCAATTAGAGCTGGCTTTTCTGCCACAGTGTCCTCTTGAAACCCCTCCATCTTCAATGTTTCATGGGAGACTAGGTTTTAACTGGGTTGCCCCATGGCTTGGTCTCCTTCTACTGAAAGATTGGAAATTGGTCTGAACAGGAAAAGGTGGTACAGAGAGGTTAGGAGAGGCTGGGCCAGGTAAAAGGTGCAGAGAGGGGAAGCCAAGATTAGGCAGAGGTCATCTGTATGTGTGATAAAGGATTCCTGTTCCAGACCTGTAATCCCAGGGCATAGGACTCGCTTTACATACCAGGTCCATCCTTCAGTGGATTGGGCTAGGCCTAACATACACAACAGGGTGTATTGTATGTGTTTTTGTAAAAACTGGGAGTTGGTAAGGACAGGTTTTAAGAACGATGCCTCTGTACCCATCTTGAGCTGCCCAGGGATGGATATATGAAGCAAGGACAAGATCCTTAATCTTTAACAATTCTGGACTTTTCCTCCTTGGTTTCCAGAGAGACCATCAGTGATGGCTTCTTTGTGGTTCCCAGAGCCAGTGTCCTGCCCTGCTGCAGCAGTAATTAGTGTCATGGTAGCTAAAGGAGAAAAGGGGGTTTCGTTTACATGCTGTGAGATCACTGCAAACCTACCTCACTGTGTTGTAACGGGGCAAATGCAATAGAACGCATTGGGTGATGTGTGTCTGATCCTGGGTTCTTGTCTCCCCCAATTGCTGCCCCCCTCTAGTTATTGTATTTGTCTGGACTTCGTAGGACTTCACAAGTAGCTGATTTGGTGATTGCTAGGTGGCCTAGTTTGTGTAAATATAATGTGTTGGTCTTCTCCATGTTCTTTTGGGGTTTTATTGTTTACAAACTTCTTTTTATATTGAGAAAAATAGCCAAAGCATCTTTGACAAAAGGTCTGCACCAGCCAAAAAGATCTGAAACATAAACTTGGGGGCCCCTCTTCTTGAAGTGGGAGGTCTTGAACTACACTTTCTTTTGTGTTCCCCTTCCCCTGTTTCCTATTTCGAACAAGATTTTCTGTCCTAAACACTGTATTCCTACCCCCTCTTCTTTCCCCCTTCGTGCCCTCCCCAAAAATACTCCATACACCTATACGTTTAATTTGTGGGGTGTCTGTGATTAAATGATTTGTGCAAAAATCCTGAAGAAGCTAAGAACTCACCATCCCTTGTTCTCAATCTCCTGAGTCATGACCATTCCTTGATTTGATTCATTCCAAAGAGACTGCTGTCTTTGCATGGATTAAAACCTACTTTAATCTCTAATCCTAGGGTTAGAGGAGCAACGAGGGGGCCTTCCATGTAGAAAGTGGGGTTGGGAGACCACGAAAGGAAAGATGAATGTATAGTCAAGTCACTCAGGAACTTTTATGCAGGTGCAAGAAACTTATGTCAAAGTGGCCACAAAATTGTTTAATAGGAGACGGACGAATGTAACTCCATGTTTACTGCTAGAAACCAAAGCTTTGTGTGAAATCTTGAATTTATGGGGAGGGAGGGAGGGTAGAAAAGCATGTACCTGTTCTTCATCCCTTCCCCTCATTACTGAACTGCAGGAGACTGAGCCCCCTTGGGCTTTGGCGACCCCATCTGGGCAGTGTTTATTTGTTGGTTGATTTTGCTGTGCCAGGTACTTCCTTTCCCATTTGCTATCATTTTGTAACACATGCTGACCCCTTTCCCTTCCCCTTCTTTTCCTTGGGAAAATACAATGAATAAAGACTTATTGGTACCGAAACTGTCATCTCCTTGGTTGATATTTAAGGTGCTTTCTTCCTACCATTATTTCCACTTTCTTGGATTGGGACTCAAGTCACAAGAACCATTAAGTTTTCTGTTCAGCCATTTTGTTAGGAGTGAATCTTGAAAGTTCAGTCTTTTTAGCACCTCATTACAGTGGATTTTTGTTTCTAGTTAAGGCCTCTTGTCCTTTCCTTGGAAGCTGCCACATTCAAGAGGGGATTAAGGGCTTGGCATGCATAAGAATGGGGTTGCCTGTGCCACTGACTGGGATGAAAGGATGGGGCCATGGCTTGGGGCATGAGACCCTAATAATACTTTGTCCCTTGCTCCTCAAAGCCCTTTACAAATCTTAATTAATTAACCCCCTGCAGCAACCCAGGGATGGAAATACAGGGGAAACTGTTGAAATTGAGGCCAGAGGAGATACACTGACCAGCTATAAACACATGTTAACAAGTTCACTAGCCTGATGAACACTGTATTTTTAAACATCTAGCTCCCCCTAAGGGAAGGAGGGTTTAGAAAAGAAAGACTTGATTGGAGGCATACCAACTATCACCCAAAGTGCACCGAAACGTTAACAGAACAAGGGTAAGAAGTTTCATATATCCCTCTAGGGACTTCCTACCAAAAGTCAAAGCTGACCTTGGAAGATGTTAAAAGTAGCAAGCTACTACTGGACTTCACTAAATGGTTTTCCTGCAAAATTGAAGAAATCAGCTAGGCAGAAACTTACTAACCTACATGCAAAGCAGGAAGGATGGAAAAGCTTAAGAGACCATTCATGGGTGGGTTACTCATCTCTGGAGGGCATTCTTTGATCATTTCACTCTGTTAAAAATAACCCTTTCATCAGAAAGAGTGGAAGACAAAAGTAATGAATCGGGAGTCATGACTACAGCATCTCTTGCCTTGTTTCCTTGACACTGCAACCCAAAGTAAGAAACTACAAGAAGGTTCTCTGAAAATGGTAAAGTTTTTTTTTTTTCCCCTTCTCTCATTTTAAGAAAACTAAACTCCCAATATCTTTTGTGAGTTAGTGCCTCAAATTCCTGCAGCCCTTTTCTTTAAAGGTTTGGTACAGAATGAATGCCCTTGATTTTTCTGTCAGGGTTAGTTGATGGCCTTCCTTAAACTTTAGAAGTCATTCTTAGAGTTCTTTCTGGCCTTAACCCTTTTTTGAGTTCTTTGGGTAGGTCCTGAGAATGCAAATCCCAAAATCTTGAGTGCCTTAAATCAGCACAAAATGGACTGATATTAAGTGCCCTCCCTGTGAGGCTAACTACGGCTAGGAACTTCGCAAACGATTAAATTCACTAAATAAGACAAAACAGTATAAAAACAGGATATTTAAGACTTCTACCAAAAAAACAAACAAAAAACACTTGTACCAGAGCTCTAAAGCCAGTGTAGCGGCCTTCCAGCTAGCAGGACGCCGCCTTACCCCTTTTCTCAAAAGTCCAAACTGCCACCAGTGGCTAAGGAGTCCCAGCATTTCTGAGGTGGGGCTCCCCTAATTCTTGCCCCGTAACCTAGCCCGCCTGTCTACAGACTTCTCGGCTGTCCCAGGTGGTCTGAACCCCGCCTTCCCCAGCCGGGTCCCTCGCACGTGGTCCGGAGCCGGGCAGCCCGCGCGGTTATCCCCTTCACCCCAACGTGCCCCGCCCCTGGAGTGCGCACAGCCGAGAACTCTAGCTTAGCTCATCTCCGCTCCTCCTCCGAGCGCGCAGGCGCAGGCCAGGGCCCCGCCCATTCGGTGACGGCAGAAGCGTGTCCCAGCGCCCAACGATGACGTGTTCTTCCAGCGCCACGTCGTGAGGAAGTGTCGGTCTCCTCGAGCTGTTGAAAGGTGCCGGCGGAGCCTGTCAAGGTGCTGGATTCAGGGGGTGAATTAGAGGAGAAGAGGAGAGAGATGACTGAGCGGGAGGCAGCTGTGGGAGAGACAAAGGGGGCAGTGGAAGATACAAGTGAAGGAGTAAATAATTGGGAAATCTCTGGGGTAGGAGGTAACGGCTGCAACAACTGAAGGGGTTAGTGACCCGGAGCCCCGAGAGTGGGAAACACAGCCTGGTGGAAGATGGAGAAGGAAGAAGGGGGAAGGATCAGGATGTAGGCACTACGATGTGACAGGAAGCAGACTTACATGTTCAGAAAAAGGCAGTGCAGACTCTGAGAAAAAAGGGGATGGGAGCAAGGTCCACCAAGCCCATAGAACCAAGGAAAGGCCTCTGCGCCCAAAGGTCCTATTGGCTTATAAATTCTGGGTAGTGAAAGACTAGAGGCTTAGGACAGTGTCTTTTTTTTTTTTTTTTTTTTTTTGGCTCTGCCGGGTCTTAGTTGTGGCACACGGGATCTTAAGTTGCAGCATGCGAACTCTTAGTTGTGGCCTGTGGGATCTAGTTCCCTAACCAGAGATCAAACCCGGGCCCCATGGATTGGGAGCGCAGAGTCTTAGCCACTGGACCACCAGGGAAGTCCAGGGCCAGTGTTTCTGGATTCTAATGCTGGCTGATCTCTACCGTTTTGGTGAATCCCTGCAAGTCAGCCATAGTTGTTTGCAGGTGTGGTGACTTCTAATTCTCTGTCTTGTTTATACAAGGTTACCTGGTTGGTGACTAATTGTTCTGTGCTGCTTCTGCTGAGGCAAGAACTATGTCATGGATCAAGGAAGGAGAGCTGTCGTTTTGGGAGCGGTTCTGTGCCAACATCATAAAGGTGAGCAGTGGCCCAATGCACCAGTTGGCCTTTTGGTTCGTTGGGTAATCTTATATTAAAACCTGTTATAAAAACTGGGTAACCCATGATATTTATGGATTTGTAGTAGAATTTAGCAATGGTATCAAAGAGCCTTAGAATTGCAGGTAACTTCCAGGTCTACATTTCTGGCAGATTATTGTCCTAACTCTCACATTTTCAGGAAGCCTGAGACCTCCCAATATCATTGGGCAGCATAGACTGTTAGATCTTCCTGAAATTTGTTTCCCTAGAACTTTGATGTATTATTCCTAGTATTGTCCTCTGGGCTTTGTTTTGTTTTTTTAATTTATTTTTGGCTGCATTGGGTCTTCATTGTTGTGTGCGGGCTTTCTCTAGTTGCGGTGAGCGGGGGCTACTCTTTGTTGCAGTGCATGGGCTTCTCACTGTGCTGGCTTCTCTTTGTTGTGGAACACAGGCTCTAGGTGTGCTGGCTTCAGAAGCTATGGCATGCGGGCTCAGTAGTTGTGGCTTGCGGGCTCTAGAGCTCAGGCTCAGTAGTTGTGGCCCACGGGCTTAGTCGCTCCGCGGCATGTGGGATCTTCCCAGACCAGGGATCGAACCCTGTCCCTTGCATTGGCAGGCAGATTCTTAACCACTGCGCCACCAGGGAAGTCCCTGACCTCTGGGTTTAGATAAAATAACGAATCTTTCTTTGATGTGACAGTAGAGCATAATGGTTAAGAGGGTTCTGGAGGCAAACATGAATGAAAGTTCTATTCTGTCGTTTATTAACCGTGTGACTTTATATGGTGATTTTGAGGATTAAATGAAACTACATAGAAAACACTCAGCACTGTGTCTAGCAGTTTTTAATTACTATTATTGGGGCTGTCTTTCAATCATTTCAAGACTACAATCACTCTGTTTCCTACACTCCACTCCCTAGATCTTCCCTCAGCTTTTTCTCTAGGAATCACAGCAATGTTATATCCTCCTCACATGAAAGGTTTGATATTGGAGCCAGTCAGCTTGGTTTTATTTTTCAGCCACAGGCTGTCAAGCAGCAAGTAGCAGTGTATTTATGAGTAAGTAAGCCTTGTACCCACACATACACTCACACACAAATGCCAGGTGATCTCAGGCAGTCCAGGAAATAGAAAAGCATCTCCTCAAGGAAACACTGCGGTCACATGTTGGGAAGAACAAGCTGCATGACTTTACTGGAATTTTTTTTTTTATGGCTATATATGGGGGACAAAAGTAGAAAATGTTGGGAGATGCAGGGGAAGTGGTCTATGAAGAGCCCCTCCAGTGAGGGAAAATAGCCCAAGGAGTGAATTTTTGCTATGATAGACAACAAAGTCTGCTCTAGGCCAGGTAAGAAGTTTTGTTTGCCCCCAAAATGTCTTTTTTGTTTGTTTTCAAATGGCTCCTGACATTTAAATTTTTATAAAAATCTTGATTAGCTTCTCTTGTAAAATAAGAAGATCCAACAATATGAGGCCCCCATTCCTGTGTGACAGGACTCGGATACAACTGAGAAGTGTATGCCTCTTTTATGTGGAGGATGCCCTTTACATTTGGCCATACCCATCAATATCCTTCCTGTGCCTTCCAGTTGAAGGCTAACGAAACCAAGGTGGTGGTTAAAGGCATATGGTTAGGAGATGAACTCTGAAAGCACATAGACCTAAATTTGAATCCCCACTTTGTCTCTTCTTGGCTGTGTGACTTATGCAAGTCACTTGACCTCTCTGAGCCTCAGTTGTTTCACCTATAAAATGAAGATAACACTATTTACTTCATATGTTTGTATGATAAAAAATTAAGATGAAATGTGAAAAGCTCAGCATAGTACTTGGCATGTAGTAAGGGCTCAATAAACATATAAATAAAAATGAATAAAAGTGCTTAATGCTTATGTATTGAGCTAAAAGTACAGAATACCCAGTTCCCTTCCTCAGGGCTTTTATCATATAGCTCAAGCCTGTCAGCTTGGAATATTGTCTCCCTTTATCTCTGAGGAGTATGTGATGTGTTCATTTGTCTTCTTACTTCACAGGCAGGCCCAATGCCCAAACACATTGCGTTTATAATGGATGGGAACCGTCGCTATGCCAAGAAGTGCCAAGTGGAGAGGCAAGAGGGTCACTCACAGGGCTTCAACAAACTGGCTGAGGTGGGTGCACGTTGCAGAACCCAAGGTGAATGGTCTGTGGAGAATTGGATTATAGCTAGAAAACCAGGCCCTGAGTTTGCTGTGGTTTGAGAGTGCTTTTTTATAGCTGTTTGTCTGTTTTATTGCTTGCTTGCTAGCCATAGATCTCATATCAACATTAACAGAAAATGAAGTCATCCAGTGAATCATCGCAAAATATTAGAAATAAGAACAAAATTGTCTCCTCTTACCACTTTAATCAACAATTTATGTTTTTCTGTGCCTCATCCCAATCCTTGTAATATGTTCAACATGACTTAACATTTATAAAATTACATCTATAGCTTTGATAACCTTATTTTTTTCTTGACATTTTGGCAAGTATTTTTCTAGGTTGATCTATGGCTTTCTACCTATATGTTTTAATGGCTGTGGAACATTTTTCCTGAGGATCTGACATAGTTTGTTTAGCTGCTCCACTATTATTGGACATTATAAATGGTACTAGTTTAGAATAAATTCTTAGAAGTGACATTTCCAGAGCAAAGGTAGAGGGTGACTACCCATTCTGAGGTTGAGGTGTTTCTCAGGACACAGGCCTTTAAGTGCTTAAACTAGGAAGAGTGCCAGACAAACCAGGACATCACTCCAACCAAACGTCATCAACGTTTTATGGTTTTAATGCCCACTGCAAATTGGGAAACAGTAAATTTATCAATAAGAATGGAATATGTCGATCTTTGTGAAACTCTGTAGCCCACGGATCCCAGCTTCTTGGCACAAGAACACGTCCTGAAGCCAGGGCAGTGATATTTTTTGCCTTGAATGAGTGGTTGTGGAGTTCTCTCTAACACTGAGGTCTTCAGGTTTGTTGATCTCAGTTTCTCTTTTGTGACTAAGAGGCAGGTTTTGCCTAGTGCTTAGGAGCTTAAGCTCTGTAGTCACTCAGAACTCATTGGCACCCCTACTCTGCCACTTCCTGGCTCTGTGACCTGCTGCAAGTTACGTAGCTTCCCTTTGCCTCAGTTCCTTCATCTGTAAAATGGGGAGATTACATGAGGATTAAACAAGATGGCACAATGAAAAGCATGTGGCACAAGACCTGGCATAAAGGATGTGCTCAAAAAATTGAAGCTGTTGTTATTAGCCTATATTAACTGAGGTCAGTGGTGGGCTCCGACCCAGGTGTACCCACCAAGTTTGCTGCCTGGTAAGATCTTCAGTCCCAAGCCTATTCAAGTGTCAGGTTTGCACTGGTAATTTTCCTGAGGTGGCAGTGAATGGGTTTGTATGTCTGATAAGGGATTAGAAAGGTAGCTCTTCAGCTTTATTTCTTCAGTTCTGTTTGAATGTCTTCTGTCCCTTACCTTTAACCTCCAGGCTCCCCATCTCAACACTGTTATTCTCATCTTCAGTTTGTTCTCCACCTTTAGTGGCACTGGGTTAGAGCAGTACCGTACCAAAGGACTGAGTTTAAATTTGAGTTTCACTTCTTTTTTTGTTGAGGTATAATTTCATACAGGGAAATGCACAGATTTGGGGTTTTGACAGTTGCATTCATCTGTCTAATCCACAGCCCTGTCAAGATATAGAACATTTCCATCTCTCTAGCAAGTTCCTTTGTGCCCCTTCCCAGTCAAACCCTGTCCTCCCTCCTCTTCTCCTCCCCTTCCCCCTCACCTTCTGATTTCCATCACTCTAGATGAGTTTTTGCTGTTCTAGAACCTCATATAATGGATTCATATGGTAGAGCTGTGGAATTTTGACTCGTCTTCAACTTTCTGAGCCTCAATTTTATCATCTCTAAAGTAGGCATGAAAACAATAATTCCTTTCTCAAGGGGTAGCTTGAAGAATCAGATGAAATAATGTATGTGAAAACCCTTTGCAGACTTAAATGATACACAGCTGTGCGATTGTTGCTTTTATTCTTATAACTCATCAGCCTCTCAGTCTATTGGAATAATGATGTTATGCTGTGAGTAGTAATACCTTGTGTGTTTATGTATCTTTAGCCACCTTGTGAGGGATGGATTGTGATCCTATTTTACAGATAAGGAGACTTAGGCCCTGAGAGGTTAAATGATATGCCTGCAGTCACATAGCAAGTGCTTGATGGAGTGAGAGACTGGAACCTAGATATTTATTCTCTCAGTGAAGAGCTCTTTCCAGTAAACCACAATAGCATCAGCATAATAGTACTCATTAAGTTCACATTTTTCAGTCTCTCAGGTGGTAGCTTTCTGCTTATTTGGTTCATTATTCTGAGAGAGGCATTGGTATTATCCTAGCTTTACCCAGTTTGGGGAGGAGAAAAGTCTGTCTCTCACTGAGTCGGGGCTGAGGCATCTCCTGTTTCCCTTCCTGCTCTTTCCTTGTACCCTAGCTCCTTGCCTTCTCCCCTCTCAGACTCTGCGTTGGTGTTTGAACCTGGGCGTCCTAGAGGTGACGGTCTACGCATTCAGCATTGAGAACTTCAAACGCTCCAAGAGTGAGGTAGATGGGCTAATGGATCTGGCCCGGCAGAAGTTCAGCCGCTTGATGGAAGAAAAGTAAGATGCTGTCAGAGGGGGAGCCTGTGTTCTTATACCACCTCCAGCCTTACCTAACCCTCAACTGTCTTTTCTGAGGCTAGTTAAGGAACTCTAAACCCTTCTACTGTTAGTTAGGCCTCTTCAGTGGCAAATATGGCAAGCTAGTTTTCCTTCCTTCCTTCCTTCCTTCCTCCCTTCCTCCCTCCCTTCCTCCCTTCCCTTCCCTTCCCTTCCCTTTCCTTCCTTCCTTCCTTCCTTCCTTATTTATTTATTTGAGGATATAGAGGTATTTCACAGAATTCAAGGATACAGATAGCCAACCTCAGGCAAAACCGAAGCCAGGAATTGAAATCGATTAGGTAGAGCCTCCTCAGACATTTATTTCCTTTGCTCCACAGGCTAACTTTGTCTTCTTCAAGAGAGCTGCTCAGAATGAATTAAAACCCTTAATTGGTCCACCTTAGTTCAAATTTCTACCCCAGGACCAGTGAACTGTGACCAGGGAAGTAGAGTGAGAGAGACTTTGAAAAAGCCATTTTCTGCTATGCAGTCATCCCTAAAAAGTTACTGTACTTCCCTGCATATACCCTTGGACGGGACAGGATGATGCATAAAAGCCCTTTATGGGGATGAGTCAGTACTGTTCTTGCTATCACTAAGTTTACACTTAACTTAGGGAGCAAAGCCAGAATGGGGCAAAGTGGAAGTTTGGTGGAGATTATTTGTTTCACAGCGTGGAACCCTCTTCAGCCAGGACTGCCCCAAAGTGTTCATTACAACCATTCTCTGCCCAGCTCCTCCCCACACCAGGACCAGGAAGATGAGAGAACAGAGAGCTTAGAGCTCTAGTGGAGCTGGGCCTGGGACAGGTCTGTCATTTCCATCCCTGTGTGGGTCAGGGTGCGGGGAGCATAGCCAAGCTTCTGTCTATCCATATTAGTCTCTGGGCCACAGACATTACTCCTTCCCTTGTGGCTCAGAATTCACACCCAAGGGGCTGGGGACAGAGGTAATGGGGCCACATTCCAGGTGTTCAAATTCTTCAAATTCTTCTGTACTTCACACTAATCTTACCTTTTTTAAGTGCTTATACTATGTGTCAGACCCTGAGCCTAACATGTACTCTCATTTAAAATTCACATTATCCTGTGAGAAAGATATTATTATCCCATTTGTAGAGAGGAAGAAAGTAAAAACCAGAGAAGTTTAGGGGTGTATCCTGGGTCACACAGCTATCAGGCAGAGCCAAAACACACAGGGTCTTTCTAACTCTAGAGCTGAGCTGTTGTCTGCTGTAGAGACAAGAAGCAGTCTTAACACTTCTTGAAAGATCAAAATCCATGGCAGTAGAGGTGCTCCTGAGATTGTTTTAATCAGTCACGAGTAGAGAAGATGGTCTTAGGTTATTAAGTCCTAGGCAGAGCAAGAAGAAACCTTAGTGGTGGTTTTCCAGCAATGTGCCACAGAACCCCGTAGTTGTGAGGAGTGGGCATGCAAGGACCCAGAGGGAATGGGGTATACAGTGCTTGTTTGCATTTATCTATTTTATATGTTGGGCTTCTGTTTAAGATTTGATTTGAAGAAAGACTTGTTTGGCTAAAAGAAGTTTGGAAAACCACTGGCCTAGTTCAGTTTCATCAGTTGGGAAACTAATCCTGTTTCCCAACTGTGAAGAGAAGAGAAAGGTTTGCCCATGGTCACGCAGCTAGCTAGTGGCAGAGCCAGGCTGGGAGCCCAGATCTCCTGGCTCCTTGCCAGGGCTTTTACACCTCCTTACTCAGATCATGTGCCTGATGTCTGAGAATAAGCACTTTCACAGTATGACAGGGGTGGTTATGCAAGGTCAGATAGTAATCGGTGGCACTAGGCACTAGGGCTTGAATCTAGGTATTCTTTTTTTTTTTTGGCTACACCACACAGCATGCAAGGTCTTAGTTCCCCGACCAGGGATGAAACCCGTGTCCCCTGCAGTAGAACCATGGAGGAACCGTGGAATTCCTGAATCTAGGTATTCTTATTCAGAGCAACATTTGAACAAAGTAAATTGTTCAAGATCAGACAGCTGGTGAGTAGAAAGCCAGAAATCGAACTTAGGGAGTTTGGTTCCAGAGCCTGTCTTTTTAATCACAACATTACACTGCCTCCATATATATATGTCTGATCTTGAACAAATTACTTAACCTCCCTGTGCCTCAGTTTCTTCGTCTGTAAAAGGGGAATGATAATGGTGTCTGCCTCAAAGGTTGATGTAAGGATGGAATGCATGTAAAACACTTAGACCAATGTCTGGCACTTAGTAAACATATAATTAATGTTAGATGTTACAAAAGTAACCAATAATACAACTCCTGCTGTTGAGGAGTTTATTCACCCATCAAAATGGGACAAACAGCACAGAACACGTGAAATGCAACTTGTTGACAAGGACACACAAGGCGGTGTAATGTGTGGTAAAGAGGTTTGGGTTCTCAAATCAGGCAAACCTGGGATTCTGTCCCGACACAGCACTTGATGGCTGTATGACCTTGGGCAATCCCTATCTAACTATTCTATCTGAGCCTCAGTTTCCCGCTGTAGAACAGGGAGTGTAGTAAACTCCCTTCAGAGTTGTTGAGGGCATTCAGTGAAATAATACTTGTAGATCAGTGCCTGACACACAGGAAGGCACTCAAAAACTGGTAATTGAGTATCAGCTAAGCACTTTGCTTTCTCCAGCTCAGCAGGTGCTCTGTCCCACCTCCCAAACCTGCCTCCTTTCCCCCCTGATCAGGGAGAAACTGCAGAAGCATGGGGTATGTATCCGGGTCCTGGGTGATCTGCATTTGTTGCCCTTGGATCTCCAGGAGCTGATTGCACAGGCTGTGCAGGCCACCAAGAACTACAACAAGTAAGTTTTCAGATTTCCCCTTAGGGACCTGTATTAATCTATGACTCCCTGCTAACTTTAGGGAGACGTCCTGGCCCTTCCTTGGTCTGCATTTGGTACAAGAGGTAATGAGGAGTTGGTTTTGGATGCTTGAGACTTCTTCCTCCATCTGCAGGGCAGACCAGAGGTGGTTCTGCAGCACCTTGTTTTATGTGTGTATACTCACACATACAGTTTCTTATCTTCCTCCTTCATGTGCCTTGCCCCCCATGTACATATGTATTTTTATATATATGTGTGTGTGTGTGTTTAATTGACAGGGAATGGGGTGGGAATGTAGCAGGCCTTATCCCTGTCTCTGAAGACAGATCCTTCAAGAAATTCTCTTTCTGTCCCACTGCTTTAACCAATAGAGGGGATGACCTTGGAAGGGCATGCAGATGCAGAGGAGAACAGTTTAATAATCCAGACTTCATTATGTGTGGCTTTGGGATATAATGCATATTTGGCAGTGGATTTGTTTCACATCAGACTTCCTTCCTATTCTTTGCTTGTTCTAATATCACAGTGAATTCACATCCTCTGAAAGCTGGGGGTTAGCAGAAGGGAAGAAGATTAGGAGAATAATAAGGGTCAGTTAGTATTTTTCTTACTACAAAACTAATATGTTTTTTTCCCAAGAAAACTTGGAAAACTCAAAAAATTAATAATCTCGCTTTTCAGAGGTATCCATGGTTAACATTTGGTGTGTGTTTGTTCTACCACAGAAGGGGTGCTCTGTAATAAGTGACTCCACTCCTTAGTCCTTGTCCCCCTTTGGTAAATTATTCTGTTCTTCCCTTCTCAGGTGTTTCCTGAACGTCTGTTTTGCTTACACATCCCGTCATGAGATCAGCAATGCTGTGAGAGAGATGGCCTGGGGAGTGGAGCAAGGCCTGCTGGATCCCAGGTATCGCAGTTATTGAGCATGATAGGGAAAACAGGCATACACCGAACCATAAAATCCCTCCTAAGTCATGTACTTGAGCCAGAAGTCAAATCGGGAATGTATGTGGAAAGATTTGAGAGGGGTGGTCCCCTGCACTTAGAGCTTTGGAATGACTTATTATAGCCTGCTTCAGAATTTCTGTGTTCACCACAAACCAAGGAGCTCCAGAAAAAATGGCATGGCTTGTAGCAACACTGTGGCATTCAATAAAACATGATGCCCTGCTGGCCCTTTGGCAGAGTTTTTCTAAGAATGATTTTTCAGGAATGCAGCTTGTTGGGGGTATTGGCCTTTAGGCCTTTCATGTTACAGTTTCATGCAAGATCCAGGTATTTTTCAAAAAGAAAGTTGTTCATCGTTAGCAACACGGTAGAATTACTAGAGCTGGGAGAGACTTGAGAAGCCATCTGTCTGCTCAGTCCCTCTCCTGTTATTATTAGTGTAACCTTTGGTAATAATATTAGTAAACTAACAACAGCAGTAGTAAAATAATAGTAGCAAAAAACAAGCCAGGCAATGTGTTATGCTGTGTTTATTTGATTAAGTTAATATTCTCATGTTTAAGAGATTTGAGTCTTTTCCCCATTTTATAGATGAGAAAACTGAGCTCACATTGAAATGACTGTCCCAAGGTCATTCAGCTAGTAAGTGCCAGAGCTGGGACTTCTAACAAAAACTGTCTGATTCCAGAGCTTTTGTCCTTACCTTTATTATATATGGGATTGTGGGACCCAGGAGGTTTTCTGACTCCCTTCTTGGGTATAATTCGATTTTCCTGGGAAACTAAATTAAAAATGAAGAAGTTTCTCAGTGAGAATGAAATTAACATTATCAACATTATACAAATTAGCATAAATTTATAATGATGCTAAGCATGATAAAGGCATTGATGCATGGTTCAACAAGAATTTATAATAAGAGGAATGGACCTGGTAGGGAAGGCTCCCCAAAGGAAATGATAAATGACATAAGAAGGGGGTGAGAGGATAAGCAGTAACTGGGGAAAGAGGCAGTATTATGAGGAGCTTGTTGGTTGCACAAATACTGTTGGAATAATTCAAGTAGAGAGTACTTGGAAGGGAGCTTGGATTATGGTGGTGATGGTGGAATAGAGCAAACAGACTGCATTAAGAGCTATGAAGCAGATCAAATAGAGAGGACTTGCGCGGTGGTTGTGGGATGAATTGGGAGATTGGGATTGACGTATATACACTAATATGTATAAAATAGATAACTAAGAAGAACCTGCTGTATTAAAAAAATAAAATTCAAAAAAAAAATATTAGTGAGAGAGAAAAAAAATCGAGAGGACTTGATGGATTGACTCTGGGACAAGGATGTGTTATGGTGACTCCAGGGTTTTTGACTTATAAAACAGTGGACAGTGGTGCCCTTCGCTGTGCTGAGAACCCTGAGAGGCTGCAGTTTGAGGAAGAAAGTCAGGAGTTTGGTTTGGGATATATTATAGATGTTGAACACAGATATCAGGTTGACAGTAGAGAGAAGTGGGGACTGGAGATAGCAGTCTGGTAACTGAAGCAAAGAGAGAGCATGAGGAATCTAAGGGAGAGTCTAGAGTGAGAAGAGAGGGCCTAGGATGGAGTTTTTTTTTTTTTTTTTTTTTTTTTTTTTTTTTTTTTTTTTTTTTTGCGGTACGCGGGCCTCTCACTGTTGTGGCCTCTCCCGTTGTGGAGCACAGGCTCCGGACACGCAGGCTCAGTGGCCCTGGCTCATGGGTGTAGCCGCTCTGCGGCATGTGGGATCTTTCCGGACCGGGGCACGAACCCGTGTCCCCTGCATCGGCAGGCGGACTCTCAAGCACTGTGCCACCAGGGAAGCCCTAGGATGGAGTTTTGAGAAACTCATAAGTTTTACTGGCTGGGTAGAGGAAAATGAGCCTTAAGGAAAAAAGAGAATCAACAACCAGAAAGGTAGAAACAAAAGGGCTGCCAGTATTACAGAAGCCAAGAAAAGAGGGTGTTTGTTAGCGCAGGTGGTGTGGCGGGTGTGCATTGGTGGGAGCAACAATGTCAAATGCTGTAGAGAGGTCAATTAATATGTGGATCGAAAATTAGCCATTGGGGGAGAAACATTAAGATACTGGTTAAGTTGGCGGTATGGGGGCTGGGCAGGAAGATGAGATATAAGTAGATGAGGGATATATAAGTAGATGAAAGTTCTTGATAATTTTCTGATTCTTGGCTTGGGGAATGATTTCATAGTTCATTTTATTCTTAGTGCTTTACGATTAATCTTTTATATAATTTTTTGTATAAATTAAATAATATATTTAAAAAAATAAGGGACAAATGTTTATGCTAAAAAGAAAAAAAGCTATTTAGCAAGCAGATTTAATATGCATTCATGCCTGGAACTAGAACTCTGATCTTGCCTCTTAGTGCAGTGTGATTTATACTGATACCACATTGCAGTAGCCACTGACCCCCTGCTTCTTGCCCAGCTAGATTTCTCATATCCGTTTTCTCTGCCCTGCATGGTTTAGTAACTTGCCTGTGTGGGTTAGTCATGCAGACATGGCGTGGACTGGGCGGGTTGCTAGGGTAAGGAGGCTGATGTCTCAACCCATCAGCTCAGGAAGCTTGGTGTTCAACTCAGACTGGGCTGATCAGGGCCTGAGGCAGTGCTTTTTACATTATTCAGCTTTAGACAAATCCATATTTATAACAGAGAGTCAATGAGTTAATTACAGTCAGGCTCTACCCTTCCCATAACTGGAATTTTTCTATTCTCATCACCACCATCCAACTCCTCATTTTCCTTTCTTCCAGGGTAATATATTTTTTTCTACCAGTCATTTTAACAGATTGTTTTTTGAATCTCAAATTATAAAAGAAGGAATTAGATTTAGCATAAATGATAGTTAATAAACTCTCTTGAGCAGGTCTTGACCATCTGTAGGCCTCTGTCTTCCTCTTAAAACAATAGTGTTAATAATAATTGCCGGGCTTCCCTGGTGGTGCAGTGGTTGAGAGTCTGCCTGCTGATGCAGGAGACGCGGGTTCGTGCCCCGGTCCGGGAGGATCCACATGCCGCGGAGCGGCTGGGCCCGTGAGCCATGGCCGCTGAGCCTGCGCATCCGGAGCCTGTGCTCCGCAACGGGAGAGGCCACAGCAGTGAGAGGCCCGAGTACCGCAAAAAAAAAAAATAAAATAAAATAAAAAAAAAATAAATAATAATAATTGCTAATGTTTACTAAGCATTTACTCTGTGCCCAGCACTTGCTAAGTATTCCATGTACATTATTTCATTTAATCCTTAGGCCCTTTGAAGTAGACACTGTTTTTATAAATTGAACCTTGCTGTGAGGTTAAATAACTTGTCCAAGTTCACACAGTTGACCAGGATTTCCAACCTGGCTCCAGAGCCTGTGTTCTCTTTCACTATGGCATACTGACTGCCTTATAGGAGGGTTGAAATGAACAAAAACACAGTATAAAAATAAAAATTAATAACTAATAGTTATCAGGGACTTCCGTGACTGTCCAGTGGGTAAGATTTCGCCTTCCAATGCACAGGATGTGGGTTTGATCCCTAGTCACGAGCTAAGATCCCACATGCCCCATGGCCAAAAAACCAAAACATAAAACAGAAGCAATATTATAACAAATTCAATAAAGACTTTAAAAAAAAAAATGGTCCACATCAAAAAAATATACTAAAGGGGCTTCCCTGGTGGCGCAGTGGTTGAGAGTCTGCCTGCTGATGCAGGGGACACGGGTTCGTGCCCCAGTCCGGGAAGATCCCACATGCCGTGCAGCGGCTAGGCCCATGAGCCATGGCTGCTGAGCCTGCACGTCCAGAGCCTGTGCTCCGCAACGGGAGAGGCCACAACAGTGAGAGGCCCGTGTACCGCCAAAAAAAAATATGTGTGTGTGTGTGTGTGTGTGTGTGTGTGTGTGTGTGTGTGTGTGTGTGTGTGTGTGTGTGTGTGTGTGTGTGTGTGTGTATATATATATGTACTAAAAATAAATAAACAGTAGTCATCAGATCTTATTATGAGGCAGGCATGAGACTAGTAGGAGTTTATCATGCATATTCTCATCTAATTTTCATATAAGGTAGTGACTATTATTTGTCTTATTTTATAAGACCAGTTAACGAAGGTTTGAAAAGTTTCATTGACGGGCTTCCCTGGTGCTGCAGTGGTTAAGACTCCGCACTTCCACTGCAGGGCTGCGGGTTCGATCTCTGGTTGGGGAATTGAAATCTGCATGTCATTCCGATGCTGTGCGGCGCGGCCAAAAAAAAAAATGCAGACACATTTGAAATTCAGAGGGGTTATGTGGGGATCCAAAGTCCCACAGCAAGGTAGTGGGTCTGGAAATAACCTTTATTCCTCTTATTTATGTAGTACTTTATAGTTCCCAAGGTACACTCAAATCTGTTATTTCATTTGATTTGACTCTCACAATAACCTATAAGTAGATAGGACAAATGTGCCATTTCAAAAATAAGAGAGCTGAGAAATTGTTGATTGCACAGGGTTTCACTTTTTTTTTTTGGGGGGGGGGGCTGCTCCATGTGGCCTATAGGATCTCAATTCCCCGACCAGGGATTGAACCCAGGCCATGGCAGTGAAAGTGCCAAATCCTAACCACTAGACCACCAGGGAACTCCCAGGTTTCACATTCTTAATTAAAGAATTAAGATCATGCTATCAAGACAAGACTCAGGGAAATTATCAGGGAAATCTGAACCAGAGCCCTTCCTATTGCCCAGTCATAAGTGAATATTATTTACCATATGACGGTACAGAAAATAAAGCTCCCTCTGTGGTTTGCAAAAAGATGACTGAGAGATGGAGTAACTTACCCAAAGGCACACAGCTAGTAAGTGTAGATCTTTGTTCTGAACACTCAGCCCAGATCTCTGCTTTTTTTTGACTATGCTCCCAGGAAAATGTTCCCACACAGAAATTTTGTCTTCTAGACCCTTCCTAAGATGCAGCTGTTACCACCTGGAGATTCTGAATCCTGCCTCTGGATACTTGGCAGGATAGATAAACAGTATTCTTGGAACCACCACACACCAGTCTTGCAAATACCCTCTTTCCATGGACTGGAGAGTTTAACTTAAGATGAGTGCTGCCAGTCCCCATTCTTCCTTCATTCCGTCTCCTTTCTGAGTATCTGTCTGCTTGGGAAAGTAGCTCTTATCAAACACAAGAGGGCTCATCATTTTGCTGTTTTTTCAAATCCTAAGTAAAGTGGATGTTTTGCAGTGTTTCACGGTCCATATGACTTAAATTTAAGTTTTTTTGTTTTTTTGTTTGTTTGTTTTGCGATACGCGGGCCTCTCACTGCTGTGGCCTCTCCCGTTGCGGAGCACAGGCTCCGGACGCGCAGGCTCAGCGGCCATGGCCCACGGGCCCAGCCACTCCGCGACATGTGGAATCTTCCTGGACCGGGGCACGAACCGGTGTCCCCTGCATCGGCAGGCAGACTCCCAACCACTGCACCACCAGGGAAGCCCAAATTTAAGGTTTTAAAAATGTTCTCTATCATAAATTCAAACAATAACAGAAGTATATAAAGTAAAAAGAGATAGTATTTCCTTCTTATCCAACCTTCCAGAGGTAATCACCATTAATAGAATGGTGTATGCCTTTCTAGATTTTGTTCTTTGTTTATATATACATGTATTCGCATGTGTGAGTAAGTGTGTGTGTGTATTTTCCACACTGTATTTTTTCTGAAATGTGCTTTCTTTCATTTAATATTACATCTTAGACATCTTTCCAAGTCCATGCATTTAGATTTACCTCTATTAAAAACAGTTGCATAGGGGGCTTCCCTGGTGGCGCAGTGGTTAGGAATCCGCCTGCCAACACAGGGGACACGGGTTCGAGCCCTGGGCCAGGAAGATCCCACATGCCGTGGAGCAACTAAGCCCGTGTGCCACAACTACTGAGCCTGCACTCTAGAGACCGCGAGCCACAACTACTGAGCCCATGTGCCACAACTACTGAAGCCCGCGCGCCTACAGCCTGTGCTCTGCAACAAGAGAAGCCACCGCAATGAGAGGCCTGTGCAGCGCAACTAGAGAAAAGCCCATGCGCAGCAACGAAGACCCAATGCAGCCAAAAATAAATAAATTTATTTAAAAAAAAAACAGTTGCATAGTATTTCATCAAATTGCAGAGTCATAGGGTGTATCCATTTTAAAAACAAGTGTTTTAAGTGAAGGACAACACATATTCTGGTGGGTGCATCTGGTTTTAGGCTGCAACTAAATGGCTTTGGGCGAACATTTCATCTTCTCTGAGCCTCAGTTTCCTTATCTATAAAGTGAGGACAGAAGTACCTAATGTAGTTGTGAGGATTGAAACCATTCATTAATTTATCAAGCATTTGCTGAGGGCCTTCTACATACCAGGTAGTATTGGCTAATGTAGTTGATGGTATTCTGTAAACTGGGAAGCTTTATGTAAGGAAGTTCACCATGAGAATAATCCAAAAAGAGATGTGGACTTATCTTTGTCTCTTCCCCACTCACCTTAGCGATGTCTCTGAGTCTCTGCTGGATAAGTGCCTTTATACCAACCACTCTCCTCATCCTGACATCTTGATACGGACTTCTGGGGAAGTGAGGCTCAGTGACTTCCTCCTCTGGCAGGTAGGTCGTTTCCAACCATTGTTCTGTTTGTGTCGAAACTGAAAACTGTGACTGCACCCACAAAACAGATTGGAGGGTCAGCTAAAATCCAGATAAATGTCTCCAGGCTGTGCCTGGTAACTTTTGCTATCCCTTCCTCATCTTTCCCTGGCTTTGTGAGCCTGTGTAGTTCTTGCTGTCTAAAGTGCCCAGGGGAAGAATCAAGGCTATCCAGCTGTGGTGAAAGCTTTACTTGTACCTCTCTTCAAGGAACTGGACTTCTGCCTTAGGTCCCTGAGCATAAGCTTCTGCCCTGGTAACCTGCCATGTCCCCCAGCACCTCTGGGCTAGAACCTCGCCTTGCATTTACTAATTTCTCGCCTTTAGAATAAAGGGCGGCATCTACACAAGCACAGGCCACAGGAGATATAAACTGTATGCAGACTCTTTCTTCAGGGCCTGCCATTGCCTATCAGCTCAGTTATCCCAGTGTAGGTAGTTCTCTAAAAGCCCATATCCAAATAAGTTTGTCTTTGCTTGAAAATCTCCATCATCTGTTAAGTTGGCCCCTGAGTAGCACTTGGCTGGGGGAAATCTTGTTCAAGGAGAGGCTGAAGGGAGAAACTCAGCTTGGAAGCAATTCACATGGTAAAGTTCTGGAAATTTTAATGGACCATAGTCTTAAGAGTGAACTAACAAGATTTAGCTACTGAAGATACTTTTAGTATTTGGCTATATTGAAAGCAGTATAATGTGCAGCTTGTGGTTTTATGGCCCATTCTGCTGGTCAGATTATGTCTAGAGAGTTTACTTCTGGGCACTGGGTTTTAAGAGATTGCACTGGTAAACTAGAGGACTTAGCAGAAGAGGCCAGCCTGGATGGCAAGGAGTCTGAAGCTCATGTCCTATAAGGCAGGGGTCCCCAAGCCCTGGGCTGCGGACCACTACCAGCCTGCGGCCTGTTAGGAACCGGGCGCACAGCAGGAGGTGAGCAGCGGGCGAGCAAGCGAAGCTTCATCTGCCACTCCCCATCGCTCGCATTCCTGCCTGAACCATCCATCAATCCCCCCACCCCACCCTGTCCGTGGAAAAATTGTCTTCCATGAAACCGGTCCCTGGCACCAGAAAGGTTGGGGACCGCTGCTATAAGGAATGAGTGAAGAATAATGGTCTGGGAAAGAGAAGAATGGTAATAGTTTATTCTCTTGGGAAAAAAATATTAAGTTCCTCCTTTGTGCTGGAAATATGGCAGTAACCAAGTTAGAAATAATCCCTATTATCATTTATTTATTTACTTACTTACTTACTTACTTATTTATGGCTGCGTTGGGTCTTCGTTGCTGTGTGTGGGCTTTCTCTAGTTGCCGTGAGCGGGGGATACTCTTTGTTGCAGTGCGTGGGCTTGTCATTGTGGTGGCTTCTCTTGTTGCGGAGCACGGGCTCTAGGTGCGTGGGCTTCAGTAGCTGTGGCTCGAAAACTCTAGAGCGCAGGCTCGGTAGTTGTGGCGCACGGGCTTAGTTGCTCCGAAGCATGTGGGATCTTCCCGGACCAGGGCCCGAACCCGTGTCTCCTGCATTGGCAGGTGGATTCTTAACCACTGTGCCACCAGGGAAGCCCAATCCCTACTATCTTAAAACTTACAGTTTGTTGGAAAAGACAAGTGAACAAGTCATTACAACCTTGGGAACAGATAACAGGCAGTTCTAAGCTAGCCTTCAAATATTTGAAAGACTGTCACTTTGAAGAAGAAATAAAGTTGTTCCAGAGAAACGACCTGAGACCTTGGTAGGTGACATTGGTTTAACTTAATGAGCTATCTGACAGCTAAAGTTATCCCCCTTGAGGCACTGAATTCCTCACCACTAAAGGTGTCAAGCAGTGGCTGTCAAGAATGTTCCAAAAGGGAGTCTTATATCAGTGATTATTGTTAAAAGTTCACCCAGCTCTTTGCTCTGCTTTATGTATGTTATCTTGTTAAATTTTCACAGTACCTTAAAAACTAGTTATTCTTATTACCCAGTTTTACAGTTGCGGACACTGAGGCCCAGAGAAGTTAAGTAACTTGCCTGAGGTCAAGTAGATGGTAAACGGTGGAGCCAGAATTCAAAGCCAGGCAGTCGGGCCCCAGAGCCCATGCTCTTAACCATTGTCCCATACTCTGCTACTTAAAAATAACAATGACAGCTACCATTTGTTCATTGCTAACTTTTATCAGACACTGTGTCTCCCAGATGACCTCTAAGGGCCAGGAGCCAGTAACATAATCTAGATGTTATTTCATAGTCCTAAAATTGGCTTAGAAAAATCCTGGTGGAAATGTTGATCTAGTCTCGGTTTGGTTCTGCCTTGCTACAGGCAGGTGATTTTACTGCCTCAGATGACCCGTCCCCCTATTAGTGAGTGAATCCGGGCTGGCAGCAGCAGCTGCAGCTCAGGATGCCTGTCCAACCTCATCTCTGGGTGTGATCAGCCTGCTCTTTCTTTGGAGCCTGACCAGGGATGTGTTCCAGTAACATGTTATTAAACCATACTCTCTTCCTTCCCCACCTTTCCCAGACCTCCCACTCCTGCTTGGTGTTCCAGCCTGTTCTGTGGCCAGAATACACGTTTTGGAACCTCTGTGAGGCCATCCTGCAGTTCCAGATGAACCATAGCATGCTTCAGGTAAGAGTTCAGGGCTGGCCTGACTGGATGGAATGGAAGAAAAGGTTAGCATTGATGACCACCCACGGCTATATATGTCAGGCACTTGCTAATAATCATGTTAATGATGAGTAGCTACCACTTACTGAGTATTTACTATGTGTCAGGCACTGTGAACAGTTTATATGCACTATCTCATTCAATGTTCCCAAGAACCCAATGAGCTAGGTATTATTAGCCCCATTTGTGCAAATGAGTAAATCAAAATTATTTAGCTAAGGACACATAACCAATAAAAGATGGAACTGGGATTCAAGTTATAAATCTTTAATCTCTTTACTATGGAAACCCAGGAAAGGCTTCTCAGAGAGATTGGCCATTATTCCCTGAAGGAATTGGCCTAATAAAAGATTGTAGAAGTGGAAGTATACAAAATCCAAGATGCTTCCAGAGGGATTAAAAATGAAATAGCACTGTCTTTTTATGAAACTGTGTTCTACCAAGACTTGAAGTTCTGCTTTCAGTTTTGATCACCAGATCTTGAAACAGGTTTCATTAGGAGGCAGAGTCACCTACGTCTGATTAGGACTCTTAATAATAATGGCAGTGTGTGTGGTGGTGGCAGCTAACGTATTGAGGGTCTATTAAGGCACTTTGGTGTTTTCATGTAAGTTTTCTTATTTAACCCTTCCAGCAATCCAGCAGGCTTGGCGTCCTTGTTTTTCAGATATGGCAACAGAGGGGCAGGGAAATTGTCCCAAGGTCACAGAATTTTAAACCCAAAGCTGGTGATGCTTCTTGAGTCTGGAGAGATAATGGCCAGGAGGAAATAATGATCTAAGTCAGGGCTTTTCGGTCCCCTTGGCATCGCAGACTCCTTGGAGAAGCTAACGAAAGCCGTAGACCATCTCCCTAGAAAAATTGCAAAGATCACTCTAACACATGGCATTTTGCATAGAATTACATTAATCCCTTTAACACATAAACTACTTCTGGGGGTTCACATAACTCCTGAAATCTTTCCATGAATCCCAAGTCCAGAACTCCTGGAATAAGTCAATCAAATCATGAAGGTTTGGTCATGTGCTTGATCACTTAGTCTCAGAATTTGAAAAAGGAAGTTAAGTTCAAGTAAAAGGAAAAACAGCAAAGTCTCAATTATCCACTGTCAAAGAGGAATGAATATCAGATTTTTCCACATGACCAAGTCTCCCGTTAAGAACTAAAACTTTTTTAAATCCTATTTTGATAGAAAACGTTCTGAAACAGGTCTTGTGCGTAATTCATTAACACCTTCTGTATACCAGGCACTTGCTAATAATGATGATGATTAGAATAATCACATTCTAATGATGCTGATAACGATAATATTGTTAGTAACTGCCCTCTTGAAGTACTTCACTGTGCAGGATGGCCTTGAAGGGTGGGACTCTTTCTCTAAGCTAGATTGTCCCAAAATACTTGGCTTTGGGATTTCTTGTATATGGTCAATGGCTAATTTTGACAGCATCCCTTCTTCCCTTCTCTTCCTATTTCCAGTTTTAAATCAGCTACAGGCAAGGAAACCAGGCAACCAAGCTTGTTAGAGTTGTCTGTAAAGTGAGAGTAAACTGGCCTTGCATGAAGCCCAGAGGATCTTGGTGCACGAGCTTTTGTGTATGGATATTCTTGTCTCTGAGTTGGCTGCTGAGAAGTCTTTTAGTAATTTCAGGTTTCTCAGATACTTTCCCACATGGCTATTGGAGGAATTACCTCAAGTTTCACTCATTTCATAAATGTCTATTACTGAGTACCTGGTCTGAGTCAGGCACTATGTTAGTATTAGGCACAAGAGAGTCAAGCAGTTAGTTGGCCAGACAAGATCCCTACCTTCATGGAGCTTGTATTTTTACTTGAGGAGACAGATAATAAGTAAACAAGTTTATACAATAATTTCAGATTGTAATAAGGCAATGAAGAAAATAGGGTGATATGCTAGAAGGTAATGAAGAGAGCAGGAGGTGCTGAATAAAGCAGTCAAGGAAGGCCTCTCTAAGGAGGTCTTTTTTAAGCCATTATATTAGAGATGAGAGATAGCCAGATGGGTAAAAATCCAGGGGGAAAGAATTATTCTCTGCAGAGGGAGCAGCAAGGGCAAGGATACTAAAGTTATAAAGTTTAGGTCTTGGAAGAACAAAGAAAGAGGTCAGCACACATGAGGGAGAAGGATGTGGGATGAGGCTGGGTAGGAGTCAGGCCTCTGATCACTGAGGGCCTTGTAGGCCATGATGACACATCTGAAGACTTTTGATCAGGGGAGTGACAGGATCTGATTTATATTTTGTAAAAATCACGCAGGATTTTCAGAGGGCAGGAGTCAGAGACCAAACTCCTACAGTAGTCCAGGTGGGAGAATGTGCCTCAAGGTGGGGTTGCAGCTGTAGAGAAGGGGAGGGCTGAGTGGACTGAGATGGAGGAAAAACAAAAGTTAAAACAGGAACAAATGAAACTAAGTTGATAATATAACCCCCAGTGAAAGGGATTAATTCCAGTTACCTGAACATAGTTCTCTGACTATATATTTTTGGTGGGATATATTCTAAGGATAATACAAACTGGAAAGCTAACTTAAACATTACTTAGGTTTATTAATGGTAATGTTGATGATGTAACTCTGAAACTCTTTTATTCATCTTGTAGGATAAAACAAATGAGTAAAATGTTAATGTTATTAGGAACCAAAACATTTAGGTTTTGGCCTGGGCAGCTGGGTAGATGGCTCTGCCGTTTCCTAGGATGGGGTGGAACGTGTTTGAGGACAGCCATTAAGAGTTTCATTTGATACCTAAGAATCATAATTTCAAACATTTATTGAGTTCTTACGTATCAGGCATCCTTTTACTTATATTCTATGTAGTTCTGTAAGGTAGATACTATTATTAATTGCCCCCATTTTTAGAGTGAGGAAACCAAAGTAATAACAGAGATGCTGACTGCCCTGAACCTTTTTTCAGCAGACCTCATAGAGGTTTTGGCCAGATTTCCTCTACCCAGGAGCCCTCAAACTCTGTTTCTAGAAATCTTAGCACCTCAGCAGAAGCACTAAGCGTACAATCCAGACTGACAACATCCTGGCCAGTTTGGCCTCAGACCAGAGAGCTGATCTTTCTAATATCTCCCTTGTATGTATCCTGTATCATCACCAAACTGGACTCTTCACAGTTCCTTGTTCCCAAACCCTTTGGTATTCTGCCTCCACATCTGTGTTCTTGACCCATCTCCCAAATTCCCATTGTTAAATTCTAAGCTGCTCTGTCTCTAAGCCCAGCCCAGTATGTCCCCATTCCCTGCAGGAAGCCAGGGCAGGGAGTTGGGTTCTTGATCTATAGTAGCTCACTGGGATGAGGGCAGCTGATGGATGCTAATGGAAACAGGGACTCAGCTACAAATTGTTGGAGGCTAGACCTTGGTATCTGAAGGGACCATGGCAGTTTCCAGGTGGTCACCCATCAGTCTTAGAGAATGGGGGCTGGCAAATGGAAGAAATCTCGACTATGACACAGTAGGACAGATAGAAAATTAGGGCAAGGAAGGGGTGGGCAGCAGTACAGAGCCACTGATCCTCAGTTACAGGCTGCATGGATGGTAGGTCCATGGGGGGGATCTTTGACAGAGATGAGGAATAAGTGTTCGGTCCACTTAATCTGTAATGATATAGAGGGAGAATACACATATTCCCACTAAACTTCCTTTGATGCATTTGTCAGAGGTTAAACGCCAGGGTGGAACAATCAACCATTTTATTTCTAGTGCTCTTCAGGTAGTCACTATCTTCTTCTCAAGAGAAGTTAATAACTTCAGCTATTGTCTCAGACATTCCTGACTTTGAGTCATGGCACAGCCTTCTAGCTGTGTGACTGACTGGGCAATTACTTAACCCTTCAGAGAATCACTTTTCTCCTCTGTAAAATGAGGGGAGTAATGATAATAATAATACCTGCCTCACAGGTTTGTGATAAGTCTTCAGTAAGCTAATACACTAAAAGCGCTGGAACAGAGTTCATTTTCAGAGACTGGTGGCCAATATCGTTCACAATGTATGTCTCTGGGCTCTTCAGACTTCATCTGTCTCCAGAAAAACCACAGACACTTAGCATCCCGCTCATCCCATCGCCAGTACAGTTCCCTTAGCAGGGAGACTCTGGGTGCTCATCAAAACATCATGTTTCCAGCAAGAGGTACTGTCTCTAACAACCCTCAGAAATGCACCCCCCCATGCCACTGACCTGGGCATATTGATTGTGGCAAATGGGGACTTTTGGGAAGACTTGTCATTAGCTAATGAATGTTTTGAAACCCAAGACCTGCATCCTCTCCATGCCCCAGTGAGGTCAGAGGACTTGAGGGTTTATATACTGGAGGGGCTATTACATCTTGTTCTCTAATTCTGCTGAGGAGAGAACAAGAGCAGAGAGGCTTAATGCCCAGGAGAGATTTATATTAATAGGTTCGGGCCCCATTTCTCAAAAGGAGCTCCTTGGAGCCCTGACACCAAGACCACATAAGGTCTGCATAAGAAGTGTCTAAGGTAATTATTAACGCCCTCTCCCCTGATAGGTCATTATACAGGGAAAGTAGACAGTATGGTCAGGGAGAGAGAAATTGACTATTAGGACTTCCATTAGCCTAGATTTTCAGAGGCTGAGTACCTGAGAAGAACTTACAACACCTTTGAGATAGGGAGGTAGATCTAGACCATGTGGAGGTTGCACAGAGGTGCCCAGATGCAGGCCACTGGTTCCCCACTCCACCCCTAGAAAGTACAGCTTATCCAGAGGCACGAAACACATTTCCCAAAGATCTTTCACGAAGTTATCTTAGGGCTTCCCTGGTGGCGCAGTGGTTGAGAGTCCTCCTGCCGATGCAGGGGACGCGGGTTCGTGCCCCGGTCTGGGAAGATCCCACATGCCGCGGGGTGGCTGGGTGCGTGAGCCATGGCCACTGAGCCTGTGCGTCCGGAGCGTGTGCTCCGCAACGGGAGAGGCCACAGCAGTGAGAGGCCTGCGTACCGCAAAAAAAAAAAAGTTATCTTAGTGGAGAAACCAAGGGAACTTCAAACCACTGTGTGACCTAGGCCAGGCCCCTCCCCACCTCAGCCTTGGTGTCCTTGTCTGTACAATGAGAAGGCTAGAGCTCATGGTCTTTACGAGCTCCCCTGACTCTGTCATCCTAACAGTGAATCGCTGATTGCTGGCAAATTAGGGGCCAGGGTCTGCTTGGCTGCAGCCTCCCTGCTCAGCACTCAGTCTAGGGCTGCCATTTGGAAAAAGCCTGAGCCTCATGGAGCAATTTTAACCAGCTCCGCATTTCCTCCTTCTGTGGCTCGGTGCCCTCCTCCTCCCTGTTCAGCCAGGACTTAGCCTACTTAGCCCTATCCACAAGCAGTGGTGACAGAAGAAGGGCTAACTGTTAATAGCCAGGCACCAGATTGGGCATTCATTATCTCATTTTTCCTCAAACCACCCAGTGATGTGGACACTATCGTCCCCATTTTGCAGATGAAGAAAGAGGTTTGGAGAGGTGAGGGAGTCCTCTGGACAGAAACTTCTCAAACCCAGTATTCCAGGCAGACTCACACTGGCCTGATCACGCTCTTTGATTTCCTGAGTGATCTATAGTAGCCCATTATTCCCCCGCTGATATTCTCCTCCCCCCATACACTTTACCTTTATCTGAATCTTCCCCGTTGGTTAAAGCTCAGCTCAGATTCTGCCTGACCATGAGATTTCACTGCCCCCTTGACCTTCATCAACCACAGTTTCTTTCCTCTGAACTGCATGGCCCTTTCTCTTACCTCCATGATGATCCTTACCACATTCCACCTTGTATTATGGTATTTGGGTACATCTCTGTGTCCTACTCAGCCTGTAGGCACATGGATCGCGGTGACTATGTCCTGTGCATTTCCATACCCCCAATAAAGTCTTGTATGTAGGACCCAGGGTTCCTCCTGACTAAGGCCAGGAAGAAGCCCTTCTAACAAGATGAAGACCCTTACAGCAACTTTTTAAGCTTGTTTTAGTCTTCATAGCTCCACATGGGAGTTCGTTATCATAGCAGAAGAGTATCCTTGAATGCCTTGGATCATTCAACAGCCTGGAGGGGGGATTTTCCAGATTTTTCATTTGTCATCTTTATTCATGCAGTAAGTCTTTATTGCTGAGAGACCCTAGCAAATCACTTCCCTACTCTGAACCTCCATGTCTGTCTCCAGCACCTCCGTAGCTCTTTTGGGAGGGTCAAGTGAGACAACAGATGAAGTGCTTGTGTACATGTAAGATATTCCTTAAAGGATTAAAACAAAGCAATCCAGGTGTTCACAGGCTGAGTAGGACACAGACAGGTACCCAGATACCACAGTACAAGGTAGAATGTGGTAAGGGTCACAAAGGGTATAGGATACCAAATCGGCAGCAAAATGGGAGTTTCTCACACATGGAATAGGTTTGGCAGGAGGGACTCTGGTGCTAAGGTTCTGCAGCCTGTTAGAGTGGCAGGAGCAGAGCATCAGTGAGGCACAGCAAGGCCTTGGTTCTGCTCCAAAAGGGTTTTCCCCTTCTGTGCCAGGAGCATCCTCCTTGTCCTCCTGGGATCATACAGTCAGTGTACTGAGCATTTCACATGTACAGGGTGCCCCAAGTGCCAGAAAGGAAAAGCCACAGTCTCTGTCCTCTAGGAGTTTATGGTTTGTCTGAAGACACACACAGGGTATGAGAAGTGCTGCCAAGGAGTATAATCACTTACCTGGTGTCAGAACTGGTTCCAGGAGCCTGAGGGCTCCACTGAGCCTTCAAGGGTTCATTTTTCTAACAGAAAATGTGGACTGTGGACACTAATGCCTATTCTAGAGGCAGGATGAAGTAAGTGGCTTAAGAAAGCTGAACCTGCTTCTCATAATGTTCACAGGAGGGCCATTTGCTGCACGAGTCAGCCTGGTCTCCATATGCGAGGCAGTTCTGGATCCAGACTCTGAAAGATAACTTTAGGCAGTTGGGAGGATGGCACCCTTAGAGTGACCTGGGAAACCAAAGAAATGACCCACTGCATATGTCCCAGGCAGGAATAGAACCTTCCTTGCATCAGAGTGATAACTTGTAAAATTGCTGTTTCTGTTTGAGAGCCTGCTAATATGCTGGAGGGGTTTTGCATACATTATCTCTAATCCTTAAAACCACTCTTCAAGGTAGGCACAACCCCGCTTTACAGATGAAGAAGTGAGGTTAGGAGAGGATTTGCCCAAAGCCACAAAGCTAGGTGGTGGGGGAACCAGAAGTCACACCCACATTTGCCTTGTTCCCTTCCAAGTGCAAACCTGAGAAGAATTTCAAGAAATATAGAAACTCCCACCCAAAACAAACCAAGATGGATCCAGAACTGCCACTGCCCTGCCTATACAACATGGGCACCACCCATTGCACACCTACTACCAAACCTTTCCAGATCTGCTACAGACTTCCCACTGTTCCACTTAACTTGGCCCGTCCTGTGCCCCACCCTTACCTCCTCCATCCCAATTCCACCCACGCCTAAAAATGATCTCCCCACCCCAATCCCCACTTTTCTCTAGCAGAAGGCCCGAGACATGTATGCAGAGGATCGGAAGAGGCAGCAGCTGGAGAGGGACCAGGCTGCAGTGACAGAACAGCTGCTGCAAGAGGGGCTCCAGGCCAGTGGGGACGCCCAGCTCCGACGGACACGCTTGCACAAACTCTCAGCCAGACGAGAAGAGCGGGTCCAAGGCTTCCTGCAGGCCTTAGAACTCAAGCGGGCTGACTGGCTGGCACGTCTGGGCACTGCATCAGCCTGAGTGAGGCTGGCCTCCTGCCACTTTGCCCTGCCCTCTGCCTCCAGGGCCCCACTCCCCTTTCTTTTCTTGGTGAAAGGTACCTCCCTCCTGATGATGAATTGTGTTTCCTTTGCTTGGCAAGGTAGCCCCAGAGGCCAGCTTTGCTGGCCATAGACATCTTTGGGCTGCCTGGGACAGTGCCCCTGGAGAGGGTTGAGGGTGAGAGTCTCTCACAAGTACACTAAACCCAAACTCTGATCCAGGTCAAACTCTGATCACAAATAGGTTCAGAGAGCAGAGGGCCCCAGCTCTTCCATCTTTGCCACCTCTACCTGTACTCCTAGGTGCACTTTCTTTTTCCACCAGCACATCCTTCAACACAAAGAATTTCGGGGAAGAGTTCTCCCCAAAACCTTAGCCCTTTACCCATCCATCTTAGTCTTCACAAAAGATGTGGACCCACCTTGGATCTGCTGGTAAATAGCTAATAGGCAGCCAGCGTTATTTAGGCAAGGAAGGGGAGGGAGAGACAGAAAGAAAAGTTGCCCATCTGCTGCTCCTCCCCCTTGGCTGTCCACCTGGGATTTGCTATTGAATCTCTACCCCCTCCCACCACACAGTGCTGACTGCTCACTGAAAGCAGCGCCCCCAATGGTGCGCGGAAGCCAGGCGGGTGATTACAATCCAATTACCTATTGTCGACTCAGCCCACACAAGCTTTTCTCCTCTTGCAGGGCATGGGGCCAGGCTCCACTCCCCAGTGAGACCGGTCCCCTCCATGGCTACAGAGTAACAGAAGACCTATAGGCCCTGGTGAATCTAATCCAGCACAGGCCACCTTCCCTGGATCACATCAGGACCAAGAGCACAGAAACAAGCACTTCTCCCAACTGACTGCCTCCTGCCCTCAGCATCTCGGACTCTGCTTCCCACCTCAACAGCCTTTGAGGCTTTTCTCAGCTTTTGACCTGTCCCCCTAAGTAGACCGTGAGATGATTTATTCCCAGCATGGCAGAGTCTCAGCTTGTGAGGGCCAAGGTTGCCCAGCAGGGAGAAGAGGGCCAAGTCAAGGGCCGTGTCCTTTTCCTTACCTCTCCCTGCCAGGCCTCGCTGCAGAGCTGCTGAGAGGATTAGTGCCTTTGAAGAGCTGTCTGAGCAGCTCTGTGCTTCAGGTGCCCCAGAGCAGCAAGCACCAGCGGGTAATACCAACCAAAGGCTACTCTGTTTAGTCTTCCCGTTTTACTTTCTGCAAACTGTTTCCCAGCACCTCCCTCTAGGGGAGAGGTAGGATCTTGCAAGCAGTGCTAAGAGCATATTCTTTAAAACCTGTAACTTCCCTATACGCCAGTCTCCTCCCCTTTCTGTGCCTGGATACCTGGCACAAGAGACCCTTTGGGCATCTTCCCTGCTCCCAGAATCAAACATAAATGCCCGGCACTGCGATTGAGAAGCCAATCAATGCACCCTTTGGCAAGTCCCCCTCACACACCTGGCACTACCCACTACCAATCCCTGGCACGGGGTTCCCAGAGAGCAGGTGCTGTACATTTTCCAGCTTTACAAGGGGGCTGTTGACAGCCTTAATTAGGGAGGCATGAATTATGCGGCTATAATGCAGAGCCCTACAATTAAGGCGGGAATGAGGGGCTGGAGGCAGCAAATGGAATCTGCCCTGTGAGCATGGTTGTTGAGTCCTATCTCCTTTCTGGGTCTGACTTTCCCTACTATGATTGGGGTACAGCAGAGGTGATTAATGGGGCTGGTATCTTTGGCCTGAGGTCCTGTATTCTGGGAAAGGTACACAGTGGGGAGGGGTGAGGAGTGGCTGCCTCTAAGGGGTGGAAAGGAGAAGAGGCGGAGGGATCGCTGCTGCTCAGGAACAGGGGCTGCAAATAGTTGATATGAACTCACAGTGATTGCTTTCTACCGGTGTGATTTGTACAAACCAGCTCAACCCTTGCCTCAAGAAATTAGGTGAGACCTATTTAAATGTCTTCCCACCTGTGAGCCAACCCCCCCCCAGTTGAGGATATTTATCGTGTTGCGTTCTCTCGGGTGTCAAATAGAATTTTTAAAATTCTTAGATGTAAAACTTGTTTGCGAACAGTGCAACAGAAAATCATGTTTTGCTGCAGCAATTGTCTACCTTCCTCAGGTGCACTTGGCTACCTCCAGGATCCCTAGCTTTGGGGACGGGGTGGGGGAGCCACTGGAAGAGGCCTTTTTCCATCGCAACCCCTGTACCTCTACTTGTTTCCTAATGCCCGGACACTTTCCTCCACCCTCCTTTTCCCTCGCGCAAGTGAAAGGAAGCCAGCCAGCCTGCCAGTGTGGAAGGAGGGATTTCGCCAGCTGCGTCTGCAGCGCCCAGGGTTAGAGGCTGCATCGGGTGGGGGCAGCTGAGCTTCATGTCTCCGTAGCGGGTAAAGATTAGAGGGAGGGGAGTGCTAGTAGGCCTTCTTGGCGGCCACTCTCCGTCATTCGGTGGCGGGGTTCTGAGGTCCAGGAATACAAGGACCTAGGAGAGCCATCCACCCGACAGGCTTTGGGGGGGCTTCGTTGGTGTTTGGGGAGGCGGCTGAGCAACGGGTGCTGAAAGGACAGCTCCTACCTGCCCCACTGCACCCGAAAGGCACCTCTGCGTGTAAAGTCTCCCCCTGGAACCCCCACCCCACCTCGAGTGGACCGCCTTCCAGGTGAGGTGCCCGAGAGGCGTCCTCCGAGTGGCAGCCTGGAAGGATGCACGTCCGGCTGCGCCGAGCTGGCTTCCCCGCTCTTTCCCCACTTCAGCGTCAGCCTTGGCCCTGGGAACTGCAGCCTGTGCCTCCAAGCCGCGCGCTTCCTCCCGCCTCCGGCGGAGAAGGGCAGTGCGGCCAGGCCTAGCAAACCCTTCTTCTGGGGCCCCCAGCGGGAACAGGAAGGAAAGCGGCTGAGATGCGCCCTAAGTGTCGCATGGCTTGGAGAAGTGGGTAGCTCGGTTGCATAAGGTGGAAGGAACTTGGTAGTTTGGAAAAGCCAGCTCTTGGCGGGAGCCGAAACCCAGAGCCCGCCGAGTCGCACCACCCTCCCTCATTTATTGCCCTCGACGCGCGCCTCCCCCACTGCGCCCCCACCCCCTAGGCGCGCTGCCGTCTCGCGCGCCCTCCCCCCCATACCCCCCTCCTCACTCCCTCCAGAGGAGGTGAGTTTAAACCCCGCCCACGTGACCCCAGCTGGGCCAATGAACGGCGGCGGGAGGTGAAATCCGGTTCTAACCGGTCCGGGGCTCCCAGCGCTATAAAAACTTTATAAACCCCCCCGGAGCCCGAGCAGTGTGAAGAAGAGGCGAGAGCGACCCTTGGACTGGCCAAAGCCGCGAGCCACTGCATCCCCGTGTCCAGCGCATACGTCCCGCCGCCGTCGCCACCATGCCCAAGAGAAAGGTACGTGGCGCGAGGGCCCCAGGCGCTGGGCCGCCGCCGCCGCCGCCACCACCACCACCACCACCACCACCAATGCAGCAGCCGCCGCCGCTTCCCCGGCTTTGGGAAGCGCGAATCAGCGGCGAGCTGGAGCAGACTCAGCCCCCCGGCGCGGTAGCTCGAGGCGGTGTCAGGCGGCCCCGGGCTAACCCTGCGCGGCTTGGCTGCCCGCGGGCGCCAGAGGCCATATTGGAGGAGCGGCGGCCGCGGCGGGAGGAGCCATGTTGGCGGCTGTTTATCCCGCTCCCCTTGGGCTCGACGTGCCCGCCCCGCGCCCCCTCCCCCCATCGCTAGCCCCCCCCCCTTCCCCGCGGGCGGGCAATTCAAACCCAAAAGGGCGGGAAGGCGGCATTCGGGGTTGGCGGGCGGGGGAACGCGCTGCCGCCAAAAAACCGCCGCCGTGAGGGGGCGGGGCCTTTTTCCCTGGGGGCGGGACTTCGCAGTGTGGCCCCACCTCCACCGCGCGCCGCCCACGGCCCCCGCGCACGAGACTCGCCCCGGTGCGCGCCGCTGCCGCCCACGAGTTCCCCCGGCTGCGTGCTCCTCCCGTCTCCCGCCCTCGACGGCTGCCATGGCAACGGCGCTCGGGCCCCGCCTCCGGAGGGGTTTGTTTGCTCCTAGTACAGCTGTTGCTTCTGCCTGGCGCGGCGGCGCGGGCTGCGCTTCGCGCGCCTCGCTCCAGCTTTGCGCGCGCTTCGCGGGGCCCCGCCGTCCCTGCGCGTTATGAGCCAGACCGGGTGTGAGGCTGACACATAACAGCGTTCCTAGCGCTTTCTGAGCATTTCGGGGATTTGCATAGGAGCTGGGGATGCTACAAACTGAGGATTTGTATGTCTTAGGAAAGTTGTGTGCAAGATTCCCTTCGATTTTTTTTCTCCCCCCTTTAGGACTTCGTTAAGTTTACTGAATCATTAAGAACTGCTTCAGAAACTGCAGCTTTCTTAGCTTTTGCTTGTTTTTTATAGGCTGAAGGGGATGCTAAAGGAGATAAAACCAAGGTGAAGGATGAAGTAAGTCTTATTCTCACTGCTTTTGGAGTCTCACAAAGCCTTGGGCTCCTTTAGTGGTAATTAACCATATTCATAGTCCTGAATTTGCTTCAGTAAGCTCTCTTTACTTCCTATAGTCTAGAACAGTTCAGGTGCAAAACTTTTTTGTATTTAAGTGGTTCAACTGTCCTATTTGTAATTTTCTTTATTTTTTTTAAATAGCCACAGAGAAGATCTGCAAGGTTATCTGCTGTAAGTGTGTCTGCTTTTAAATTTTCATATTATTCCCTGAAACTAAAAAGCATTGAAAAACGGTTCCCTTTGCTTCCCATGAATTACGGTCAGTGGCTGGTATTGAATGACTTACTCTGCTATGGACTCTTGCCCATTTGGAATTTGCTCGTTCTGAAATTGTGATGGCTGTAGCCAAAGTGGGACACTTCCGAGTGTTACTTGAGTGGGTTTCTGAAGATATGAAGTTCTAATGGAAAGCCCGCCACAAACTTTACAAAGTAGGAGAAACTTCTATGCCAGTGGTGCTGTGGTTTGGTTGTGGGTTGTTTTCTTTGGTCCATTGTACTGATGTTCTCTGCTTTCCTTTTCTCCCCCAAATAAAAGAAACCTGTTCCTCCAAAGCCAGAGCCCAAGCCTAAAAAGGCCCCTGCAAAGGTGAGTAGGACGGTGAGACAAACATGCATCTAGGATTTACATAAAAGCCTGAACAGTTTCCCATGTTGCTGACAGGGAGACCTGCTATATAACAACTTCATCTGTTGACACAGAGTTGAGATTTGACAGAGTTAATAGGACTGGTCCTTAACCAAGAACTCTGTCTTCAATTTACAGGAAACTGTACACTTGGGTATTAAACAAGTGCAAGTGTTTAAGCTGTCTTATTCTATTATTTACATTCAGATAAAGAATTCCGTGTATTGAAGACCACAGTTTGGCCTTGTTTTTATGAATGGGGGAGGGTATGTAGTTTATTTGTGTATCTTATATTTGATCAACAACCCTACTTTGTGCAGAGCTTTGTAGACTTGTATCCCGGTGATATGAAATGAGGAGAAACAGCTTTTTTCCCCCCATCCCCCCATTTTAGAAGGGAGAGAAGGTACCCAAAGGGAAAAAGGGGAAAGCTGATGCTGGCAAGGATGGGAATAATCCTGCAGAAAATGGAGATGCCAAAACAGACCAGGTACAACTATTTTCACTTTATGTTAAGTCTGCCCATTCAATCAGTTAATGATCCCAAAAGCTTTTATGGCCTTTTTCTTACATCTGTATCACTCCAAGTGCACCTTTTAGTCTGGAGTTTGCTTGTGGTTTTTTTCTGTGAGTTTAATCTGGATTCTTGAAGACTCTGCCGTCCAATAAAGAGAGCTGTGGTATGAGCCTTGTCCTGTCGTTAGGTGTCGCGCTCATGCTACACCATGGTTTTCAAGTTGGGAATAACCTCAGATCTTGTAATACTGGTGTGCCCCCTTCCCCAATTTTACAGTAAGGTCCAGAGGGGAAGTGACTTAGCAAAGTTACCTGCCAAGTCATTTTCAAAAGAAGTACTGAGTCTCAGTGTCAAAGTACCTAAAACCTAAACTTTGGCCTGGGAGCAAAGTAATGCTATAAATGAAATATAAATGAAGATAGTTTCCACATCTATATATTGTATTCATCTGTCTGTTTTTTGTTTTAGGCACAGAAAGCTGAAGGTGCTGGAGATGCCAAGTGAAGTGTGCATTTTTGATAACTGTGTACTTCTGGTGACTGTACAGTTTGAAATACTATTTTTTATCAAGTTTTATAAAAATGCAGAATTTTGTTTTACTTTTTTTTTTTTTAAGCTATGTTGTTAGCATACAGAACACTTCATTGTTGTTTTTTGGGGGAAGAGCACATGTCACTAATAGATTGTCTCTGAAGCTGGATTGACATGGGAGAAAAACACCTTTCCTGTCTGGTTTTGAGAGACTTCCTCTTGGTTCCCAGGAAGGAGGGGGTTCCTTGATACTGACACACAGTAGCCACCTTGGCGCAAATGCCTTGTGGTGTGGAAACTACAGTTAGTTTTTATGTTCTCTTCTCCCTCTCCACCTTCAGCATAGACTTGACTCCCTTAAACCCAGAGACCTGTTGGAACCTGACCCCCAAAAATTGGTTACCAGTGTGTCAGGCAATCTGGACTTTGCATTGTCACCGTTGAGACGGCGTCCCTCAAAAGAGCAGCGGCTCCTTTTTTAGATTGTGGATCTTCAGATTGATACTTTTGCCATTTTCATTTCCTGAAAGTCAGGGTCGGCTTGTGAAAAGTTGTTAAACAACATACTAAATGTGAAATGTCAACCCTCACTCTAAACTTTCCCTGTTCAGAGCATCACATGAAGACTTCATGGGGTTTTATAGTGGCTTTCTGATTTTGGTAGTCCATTGCAAAAGGGAGTTTGAAAGTTGTATACTGTTAACGATTGTCTGCCCATGTCCTGCCTGAAATACCATGATTGTTTATGAAAAGTATCTTTAATAAAGCTGGATACAGTTTGACTTGGAATGCTGCCTCTAATCTTTTCCCAGGAGTGGGGGAGCCTGGTTTCTCCAAGTCTCTTGGGACAGGATGCATTCTGGTGTGAGGTGTAGAGGTTCCATGTACAGTCAGTCTTTATGGTCCATCTGTAGAACACAGTGCTACGTGGACTTGGGAAAGATCCCAGGAGTAGACAGGTGGTGAGAGGCTGGGAGCAGAGAAGTGGTTTCTGTACTTGGTTATGTAGCACTACCTGAAGTGTATTTTTAAATGCAGGTATTTGGTAGATCTGAGGTTTGGGCCTGGCAGCTGATGGTACAAGAGCCTTTCCACTTCATTCACATTTAAGATCTCTGTAAAATTAGCACGTTAATAGATAACGGCTGTATAGTCCTTGTGTGAGAAGAAAATGCCTGTGTGTCTACACGGTTGGCCATAAGATGTGTAAGGCAGATGGCGCCCTGCTGTTGAGCAGACCTGCAAATCTTCTGTGAATTGGTTAAATTCTTGTCCTTGTTGGTAAACTGCTCTAGCTCCGAAAGCAAAGACATTAATGGGGACTTTGCTGATTGCCTTATTCTGGAGACCCTTCAGAGAACCCCTTTCCTCTAGGGAAATAGCAAGAAGTTATGTTAGGAAATAGAACTTGTAATAAATTGATGCTTGCAGTTTGAATTTGCTTTCATGGGTCACCTGTTGTTTGAGAGGAATAAAGTAAATTGGAGGCTATTTTAAAAAAAAATCTTACATTGCTTTGTTTATCCCTTTAGTCAAAACGGTAGAGCTTTCATATCAGTTAAGCTCTTCATTGATAAGTTTTGTGTGTATTATCTCCAATCTTCAGTTTTGAGATAGTTGTGTAATGCAAGTGTTTAACACCCTTTTTACCGATGAGGAAACGGCTCACATGAAGAGACTTGTTCGAGGGTATGTGTACATCTAAAGAGAAGCAGTTATGAGTACATCTAATGAGTAGCAGAGTCCTGGTTCAAACCGCCAACTTTAGTCAAAAATAATTTCTGAGTTCGACTTTTAAGGGGCACCTTTTGGATAAAGTAACGTTTACCCACTTGGGCAATTTCCAGGCATTTGCTTCCATTATTGCTGAAATAGTTCTAGGATGTAGGTTGTTAATTTTTATTCGGGGATGGTGTCATCTTCCGGAGTGGAGCCTGATACAGCTGTTAGGAGTGGGGGTATGGCAACTTGTCACTTGCACAGAAGTTGCAGGATTTGAGGAAAGCCACAGTTGGGGTTATCTCATTAGTATTTGTTAAGAGTTCAGGTTGTCGAGACGTGTTGAGCCATGGACCATGCTAGAAGTTCGGTCAGATGCTCTCCTTTAATCTTAGGGTCAATCCTGTGTAGGTATTACCCCCATTTGATAGCTAAGAAACACATTCAGATATGAAGTGACTGGCTTGGGTTATACTCAGTAGTAACCATTTTTTTGTGTTACCTAGAAATTAGGATGAGAAGAGTGAACTTGAACTTTTTTTTCCTTCCCAGAAAATATTTGCCGATTTGACTGGCTGTGGACCATGAGAGTGCCTGGGCTTAAAAATCAAGAAACCAAATGTGAAAACCTGGTGAGGACATTTACGACAGCCATAATAGTTTGATCAGTGGCAGTCCTGACCTGAACTAAAAATAATCAGAATATAAAAATGGATTCCCTTCCCCTTAGTCCTGTCTCCAAGCCCATTTGGGAAGAGTTACTGGCGACTCTGCTTTGGCTCTTTAAATTAAAAAAAAAATCAAACGGCTAAAACAGGAGGATTTATTCCCTAAGAGAAGTACTGAGGTAGAGTGGTTCTAAGGACCCGGGTGGTTATTTCCAACTTTGCTGCTCTGCCGCTCTCAGAATGTTGTCCACCCACCTCAGCCTCCAAGTCAGCTGCTCCAGACCTCAACTTGACACCAGTGTCCAGAGGCAGAAGACTGTTTCTTTTTTTCTCCTTAAGAAGAGTGAATTATGCAGGACTTCCCTGGTGATTCTTGGCCGGGGAACTGAGATCCCGCATGCTGCTTGGTGTGGTAAAAAAAAGAATAATGAATTATTTCCCAGAAGTGCCTTAGTAGCTTGTGTCTAATTGGGCAGAAGTAGGTCACCTGCCCAGTCTTAAACCAATCGTGGCAAGAGGGATGAAACCACAGAATCTGTTTCGGATTCAGCCAGAATTATTGAAATTGAATTGGGAAGGGATAGATGATGACAGAAGAAGGGTTGAGTGGACAATCACTGCTGCACTCGGTTCCCGTGATGTCTACAAGCCTCACCTTGCGTGGCTTGAGTGCAGTATTTGACACTGCTGAGCACAAGCCTCCCACCTTTATTTTAAGTTGAGAAATAATTCAGACACCATGAAATTCACCATGTCAAAGCCTGTAGTTCAGTGGTTTTTAGAATACTCAAAAGTTGTGCAACAATTACCAATAATTCCAGAGTATTCTTAGCACTCCAGAAAGAAACCTCATACCTATTAGCAGTTGTTCCCCATTCCCTCTCCCCCCAGCCCTAGGCAACCACTAATCCACATTGTCTTTACTTTTTAATTTTTTTTTTTGGCTACGTTGGGTCTTCGTTGCTGCGCACGGGCTTTCTCTAGTTGCGGTGAGCGGGGGCTACTCTTCACTGCGGTGCGCAGGCTTCTCATTTCGGTGGCTTCTCGTTGTGGAGCACAGACTCGTGCAGGCTCAGCAGTTGTGGCACACGGACTTAGTTGCGGCATGTGGGATCTTCCCAGACCAGGGCTTGAACCCGTGTCCCTTGCCTTGGCAGGCGGATTCTTAACCACTGCGCCACGAGGGAAGTATGTACTTCATTTTATTGCCAAATGTCCATTGTATGGATGATATACCATATTTTATCCATTGATGAGTTGGACGTTCAGGTTGTTTCCACCCTTTGGCTATTACGAATACTGCTATGAGTATTGTGTACAAATTTCTGTGTGAACATGTTTCCAGTTCTTTGGGGTATATACATAGGAGTGGAATTGCTGGGCCATATGGCATCTCTTAACTTTTTGAGGAACCAACAGTTTTCCAAAGCAGCCGTGCCATTTTACATTCCTACCAGTGATGTATGAGGGTTCCAGTTTCCCCACATCCTTGTCAACACATACTTTTCTGTTTTATTATAGGCATCCTGGTGGGTATGCAGTGATATTTCATTGTGGTATTGATTTGCATTTCCCTAATGACTAGGATGTTGAGCATCTTTTCAGGTGCTTATTGGCTATTTGTGGGGTTTTTTTTTGCCACATGGCATGTGGGATCCTAGTTCCCTGACCAAGGATTGAACCTGCAGTTGGAAGCATGGAGTCCTAACCACCAGACCACCAGGGAATTCCTTTTTTTTTTTTTTTTTTTTGAGAAATGTTTATTGAAATCCTTTGCCCATTTAAAAATATTTATTTATTTGGTTGCATCGGGTCTTAGTTGCAACATGCAGGATCTTTAGTTGCAGCATGTTGGATCTAGTTCCCTGACCAGGGATTGAACCTGGGCCCCCTGCATTGGGAGCATGGAGTCTTAGCCTGTTTTATTTTTGGTTGCTTGTCCTTTGGTGTCATATCTAAATCCACCATTGCCTAGTCCAAGGTCATAAAGATTTACACTTATGTCTTCTAAGAGTTTTAAGTAATTTTAGCTCTTAAATTTAGGTTTTTGAACCATTTTGAGTTAATTTTTGTATATGGTGTGAGGTCCAAGCATTCCCTCTTTTTTTTTTTTTTTTTTAAATTTTCTTTTGCGGTACGCGGGCCTCTCACTCTCCCTTTGCGGAGCACAGGCTCCGGACGCGCAGGCTCAGCGGCCATGGGTAATGGGCCCAGCCGCTTCGCGGCATGCGGGATATTCCCAGACCGGGGCACAAACCCGTGTCCCCTGCATCAGCAGGTGGACTCTCAACCACTGCGCCACCAGGGAAGCCCAAATTTATATATATATATATATTTTTTTTTAATTTTTATTTTTGGTTGCGTTGGGTCTTGTGCGGGCTTCTCATTGCGGTGGCTTCTCGTTGCAGAGCATGGGCTCTCTAGGCGTGCAGGCTTCAGTAGTTGTGGCACATGGGCTCGGTAGTTGTGACACACAAGCTCTAGAGCGCAGGCTCAGTAGTTGGGGCACATGGGCTTAGTTGCTCTGCAGCATATGGGATCTTCCCCGACCAGGGCTTGAACCTGTGTCCCCTGCATTGGCAGGCGGATTCTTAACCACTGCGCCACCAGGGAAGCTCCCACATCTCTCTTGAGTTTAGTGTTTCCACCAACTTCCTGTGCAATCCCACCTAGACATACCACAGGACCCCAAATTCAGCGTGACCAAAATGGAACTCATCTTGTTCTTCACAAACTGATGTCCCCTGCTGGTCCCACATCTGGTAAAAGCATTCCATCCCTCAAGCAATCATCCTGAAAGTTAGCCCAGATGCCCACCTCCCTCCCCATTATCACTCATTTCCAGTGAGTGCCTAAATCATGGTGAACTTTGGGAAAAAGTTTTTTCATTTTTTTTGTCATGGAAAATTTTAAATATGTGCAAAACTAGAATAATGTAACAAACCCCCATGTACCTGTCACATAGCTTCTGTAATTATCACCTCGTGGCCAGTCTTGTTTTATTTAATACCACTGTCTGCTTACTCCTCTTACTATAACCTGACATCATATTTCATCCATTAATACTTCAGTATATATCTTTAAAGGATAGGGACTTTTTAAAATACTCACTATACCAGTAGCATATCAAAAACATTAATTCCTTAATATTATGAAATACTCAAGTTCTCAAATTTCTAAGTGTCTTTTTATTTAAATAAATTTACTTATTTATTTTTGGCTGTGTTGGGTCTTTGTTGCGGCAAGTAGGGGCTACTCTTTGTTGCAGTGGGCAGACTTCTCATTGCAGTCGCTTCTCTCATTGTGGAGCACGGACTCTAGGTGCGTGGGCTTCAGTAGTTGTGGCTCACGGGCTCTAGAGCACAGGCTCCTCAGTAGTTGTGGTGCACGGGCTTAGTTGCTCCGCGGCATGTGGGATCTTCCCGGACCAGGGATCGAACCTGTGTCCCCTGCATTGGCAGGCGGATTCTCAACCACTGCGCCACCAGGGAAGCCCTTTTTTTTTTTTTAAGTAATTTTTTTGTTTGAGAATCCAAACAGGGTCTCATATTGCAATTGGTTTTAAACTTACTTAGTATACTTCCTCTCTGTGTGGCTTGCCCCTACCTGGATACACATTTATATTATTAACCTGTTTTATTTTTACATTCTTTAAGAATTTTTTAGTTTAATTTTTTTTTTTCTTCTTGCACCGTGAGGCTTACAGGATCTTAGTTTCTTGACCAGGGATTGAACCCATGCCCCCTGCAGTGGAAGCACGGAGTCCTAACCACTGGACTGCCAGGGAATTACCTAGTTTAATTTTGCTTATGTGAAGTAATTATATAGTTCCAGGTCTAATCTACAAAACAAGATGTAGTCAGAGAAGTCTAGTTTCTGTTCCTTTATCATTCTCTGCCTTATGCCCTCTAACAGATAAATAATGTTATATTCCCCCTTTCTTATATAAAGATAGCATACATTTCTCCACCTTGCTTATTCACTTAACAGTATAATCTGGAGATGTGTGACAGATCCCTCACTCCTTTTACAGCAGCATTCATCATATTGTTTTGTGTTATATTTACATGTATTTCAAGTTTTTTGTATATAGTTCTTATGTAGTATATATTTTTTCTCTTTTAGTTTTTTTTTTTAGCTGTTTGGTTTTGTTGTTGAGAAAGGTGTGTGTTTTTGCTCAGTGGTTAACTTTATATTGGTGCCTTTATATAATAACCTTAGTCTCTTCCAGCCCAACCTCCCAATTCACTGACTTTTTTCAGTCTTTCTCCACCAGTCACCTCCTCTCTTAATGTCTTCATTTCTCACCCAAGTTAGGTTGCATTGCCCAGCATTGAAGCCACACTCAGCTCCCTTCTCCCACCTCCGTCATCTCACCCAGCACTTAGCCAGTATGTGCATGCAGACAGCAGAACGCTGCAGAAAACACCCACTGCTGTGCAGCTGGACTCACTTCACAGTTAAGACCACATTTCAAATGGGCCCCAAACACTGCCAACCCCCCCGTTACATTTCCCTAAAAGATTCACCTTTCCTCTCTCAGATAACCTGTTCCACACCTTTACCTCATCTCCCCTCTGCAACACCCCATCTCCATCCTCATCGGTGACTTCCCCTCAAGTTTCATAGTCATGGAAGATGCAGTCGAGAGGAGCCCCCTCATCTTCCCACCTCCTCCCCTACCACCTGCATCCCCTCCTCTTATGGGGGTAGACCTCTCTTCTCTAAGTCCAAGCCTTCAACTTGTCATCCAGATCCATCCCTCTCAGCTCCTCTAAGACTAAACCCATGCAGGTGTCCCCTTTTTCTCTTGCCTTATCCATTTCTCCTCTACTGGATCATTCCTGTGGGCAAACACACCAAACCTCAAAAGCATCTTCCCTTGGCCCTCTTGAGCCACCACCCCATTTTTCTGCTCCGCTTCACAGCAAAACTACTCAAGGAAGTCTGTTTTCTCCATCACCACTTTCTCTCCCCGCAGTCTCTCCTCAACCCACTCCAGTAAGGAGGATTTTGCCTCTCCCCCACCTGTTAAACAGGCCACAGTGGTGTACATATTGCCAGAGTCAAAAATTCTCCCCTATCTCCTTTTTCCTCTCAACGAACCTCTTAGGTGTCCACAACCAGTGTTCTGATTTTAAGTACCATCTGCGTGACAGTGACTCAAATTCTTATCTCCAGACAGAACCTCTCCCCTCAGATCCAGACTTAGACCACTTAATAGACTTCACCAATCTAACAAAAATTTATTAATTTTCCTAACAAAGAATCTTTCCCTCAGGCTTTCCCCATCTAAGTAAGTGGCACCATCGTCCACCAAAACCTTAATTTCTCTCTCCCAGTCCATCAGTCCATTCATGATCAATCCATTGATAAAATTCTATTGGCTCAATTTTTAAAATCTGTTTTGGACCCAACCAGTGTACATCATCCTACCTATAGTGGACGCAGACTCTATGAGGTTCCTCAGCTGCCTCTTCAGCTCTCATTTGGATCCCACCTGCACCAAGCCAGCCCTCCACTTGCAGACTTGGATGAAAGACCACTCCTGGGCCATGAGATCTGGCTTCCTAAAAGGCAGCCAAGTGGCTGGTTGATTTGGTCCAGAACTGTGGAGTCATTAGCTCCCCAGAGGCAGAAGTTGAAAGATAGCAAACAGGCGATGAAAGGGGAGGGAACTGGGCTGGTAAACACCTCTGTCTGCCTCCAAGTTTCCTCCTTTAAGCTCTTCCAGGAAAGGCTCTTGTGCCAAGCAGATAACACCCTCTGAATGTCCTGTTGTGTCTCTGCAGCTTGTTGGGAAGCAGTAGCCAGTGTGTAATGCATCCCATTTCATGGCTCTGCATCTTTCCTTTTCCTCACCCTCGTCACCCTGGGCTTGCATCTCCCAAGTAAAGGATCAGCACTTTAATCCTTTCCTCAGCCTTTTCTTTCTCAAGGAAGAAGGTTAATGCCAGGGTAAGACGCAACCCCAGTCCAAGCCACTATTAACACTCCCTGGGGCAGTGCCTCAGAATACCTGTGAACTTGTGAGCAGTGCAGGTCTGGAGTCCTACCCCAGACCCACAGGCTCAGATTGCTTGAGAAGGGGCTCAGGACTCTGTGATTTAAAAATCTCTTCAGCTGATTCTCATGTCCACTAAAGTTTGAGGAAGAAAGTTTCTAAAGGAGAAAAACTTGTTGCTGTCTTCCCCCTGCTTACTCCCTGCTTGGGTGGTGGCCTATGGCAATGTGAATCTTGGAGTTGCAGCAACTAGTTTGTGACCATAAAGCCAAATGTTGCCAATACACAGGGGATGACAGAGCAGACAGCCTGGGACAGCACTGAGCTGGTGAGCTCATTTTATAGCTACTAAACTCCAGATACTTCTGTGAGATAATGAGACGCCTTTATTTTTGTCAGGTAATCTGTTACTTGTAGCTGAAAACAGCCCTGATTCCATATATTGTTTCATTTTATCCTCACATTAATGAGAGGTGGGAATTAATTTCTCGACTTTATAGGTGAAAAAACTGGGTCTCAGAGAAGTTGTGGCCTTACGAGGTCACACGTGCTATAGTGGCACAGCCAGGAGTCCAGCAAGGCTCATCTGGCTCCAGAGCCCCTGTATCCCAAACCATGGCTCTGTCCTGCAAACTGGCTCAGACAACATTTAATCTGCAGTGTGAATGAACGAGTTGAGCTTGGAAATGTGAATGTAAACTGTCAGCCTGGACTGAGCTCTAGACGGGAAGGCTGAAGCAATATTGACTGACCACAGCAGAAACGTGCTCTTCGTTTTCCCACAAAAATGCAGGGAGTAGAGAACGTTTTTCTCAGTTATTCAAAAACTTTATCTTCTTCAGGGCCACAGGTAGAACTGAACAGGAGGGACGGATCTTAAATCACCTTCTAAGAAGTCTGGGTCAAACACTTGAAAGAATCAGAAAGAACCCCAAGGATCACCTTCCACTCTTAATGATGCATAAAGGAAATAGCAACAACTCTGCATCCTTACTGAGGTCTCTATAAGCCTGATACTCTCCTAAACTCTTTATTTGAATTATTTAATTCTTACAACCTAGTAACATCATTGTTCCCATTTTATGGATGGGAGAATTGAGGCACAGGAGAGTTAAAGTAACTTGCCCAAAATTGCATAATTGGCAAGTGACTAAATCTGACTTGAACTTGGGTGGTCTGAGCCAGAAGGCTGCGTTAGAAATCTCCACACTATTCTGAGTCCCCGGGAGCTCTCCCTGGGCCACACTGATGGCAGAGTGAAGACCAGAATCTACACCTGCCTTCACTGGTCTAGTCTGCATGATATGCCCCAGCCTTTAAAGCTGCCAACTCCCACCCCACCACCCACCATTTTTCTACCACTGAACCTCTGAATGTATCCAGCTTCCCTGCTGGTGCTACCGCCCCACACGGGGTCGCCAGTAACTCTGTCTCCTTCTGCTGCTATCAGACAAAACTGGCCCTTGGGACCCCATCTCTTACCCACTATGTTTAACAGAAAAAAACTTTACCCCCTCTCACTTCCTTTACCAGGGCTGGAGGTTTAGCTGAGCAAAGACTAGTTTCTGGAATGTTTTTATTCTTACTAAGATCACTTTGTGCTAAATGTACGACATACATTATCTCAAACCCACACAACAGTATTTTACAAAAAAGAACACTGAAGCCCAGAGCAGTTAGTAAGTTGTCCAAACTCCTGACCTCTGTGCTGGGAGAAGGCAGTGTCCGTGGTGCCACAGGTGGGCACTGCTCCCATGCTCCTGGCATAGCCCCAGTTGAGCCCAGCAGGCACCATGCCCAAGCAAGGACCCCATTTCCACTCCCAGCACAGGGGCCCAGATCCCTCTCAGTCCCTGGGCCCAAAAGGAACCTTCTTGGCTACTCTGACCTTTGGCTGCTCTGGAGCTGGGGGAAATGGTGGGGCCCTGACAGGGCCTGCGTGGCAGGGGACCAGCCAGAGGCTGGATGCTTCCCCAGAGAGTTTTAGCAGTTGAGGACACAGTGGTCACTGCTGGGCAGCGGAGTCAACAATGACTTTTGTTTCTTATTCTTACCTGCTTGCCCATATGTTCTAAATTTTCCACACAGCCCGTGTATTCCTTGAATGGGCTGGGAGGGAGGTGTGAGGGGAGTGTTTTCTTTGCCTTCTAAACATAAATGTATTGCCTGCTCACTATAAAAATATTCTTTGAAACAATTCAAAGATTAGAAACATAGAGGAACCATGAAAATCCCCGTCACCTCCCCAAACCCACTGTCCTCCCAGAGGCAGCCACGACCATGTTGGTGCGGACCCCTTGAGCCCCAAGAAAGGCATGGGGGGAAAGAGGTGGGCCCGAATGTGTCCAGTCTCCTGTCTCCTCCGTCTCCAGCCTTGGTTCTACCCTTGCCGTCTCTTTTCTCTGATCCAGGTGAGAAGCTCAACCCCTTTCTGGATTCTACCCTGAAACTCATGCACCCAGGACATTGGTTGGTCAGCCAACTAGAATTCACAAAGGGTTCGGGGGTTCCTTGAAGGGTTCACATTGTACCCCATGCAGCAACCAATTTTAAGCATCATCTCGGGTTCAAAGTCCTTTCAGCCACCCCTGCCGATAAGAAATACCCCCCGCCTGGTCCTTTGCCCCATACATCCCACCATCTTGCCCCTCGCCCATTCTTCCCTGACTCGGGAAATTCAAATTCTCCTCCTTCCCTTACCCAAGCAGTTCAGCTCCCCAGCTCCTCGTGGAGCCAACACAAAGGCCTTCCATTGTCCTGGGCCCACCCTCCTCAGCAGGCATCTGTGGTGGTACGTTTCATTTTTTCCTGCTGCTCTCATGGACTGGGATCGGAGCTCTCATAAGGAGGCTTCTGCATACATCTGGGTTACATATTTAACATATATAGTTTGGAGGTGGGTTTTTTTTTGTTTGCACAAGTGAAATCATGTTGTACCCAGTGGTCGGTGACTGGCTGGTTTCACTCAACCTAAAGCACAGACACCTTCCAGATCACCAGTAATAATGGCTGAACTTCTTAAGAACTTAGCTTGTGCTGGGCACCTTATATCTTTGCTGTCCCAACCTGATAGCCACTAGCCACATGTGGCTACTCAGCTCTTGAAATGTGGCTGGTGTTACTGAGGAACTAAGTTTAAATTTTTATTTAATTTTAATTAAATTTAAAAATATTTGTTTGCTAAATACCACTTTATTTTTTGGTAGAACTATGTTTTACTTTATTACATTGCTTGAGATATTGTTGTATAGCTCAAATGTGCTATAGGTGTAAAATACCAGATTTCGAAGACTTAGTAGGAGAAAAAGAATGGAAGATATCTCATTAATAATTTTTATATTGATTTCATGTTACAATGATACTTTGGATATACAGTATTATGTTCAAATATATATTATTAAAATTAATTCTACCTGTTTCTTTTTACTTTTTTAACATGGCTACTAGAAAGCTTAAAATTATATATGTGGGTTGTATTATATTTCAGTTGGACAGTGCTCCTTTATATATAGTACCTCATTATTCCACAGATTTGTTCAACAGATACTTATTGAATAGCTTCTTTGTGCCAGCACTGGGCTAGGCACTGAGGATACAGCAATGAATAAAACAGACCAAAATCCTGCCCTTACAGAGCTTCCATTCTAGATTGCAAATTATTTACAATAACTATACCAGGTAGATACTATTGTTAGCCCATTTTATAGATGAGGAAACTGAGGCACAGAAAAGTTAAATAATTTCCCCAAAGTCACAAAGCTAATGAATGGTTGAGCTGGGATTTGAATTCAAGCATTCTGAGTCCATTGAGGTTAATTTTGAAACTGCTGTGCAATCATGGATATCCAGTATTATACAGTATTAATGTATTATAATTTATCCAACCAGGCCTCTACTGTCCTGTATAAAGGACCGAAACAATAAATGTTATGCGAACAAGTAAACTGTGGGTGAGGGCAAATATAAGATGTTGAAAAGAGACAAGCTTCAGGTCTGAGATTATAAGCAAGGCCAGAGATGAGATGAGGGACAGGTTCAGAAAAATGCTCAACATCACTAATGATCAGAGAAATGCAAATCAAAACTACAATGAGCTATCACCTCCCACTGGTCAGAATGGCCGTCACTAAAAATCTACAAATAACAAATCCTGGAGAGGGTGCGAAGAAAAGGGAACCCTCGTACACTGTTGGTGGGAATGTAAGTTGGTGCTGCCACTTTGGAAAACAGTATGGAGGTTCCTCAAAAAAATGAAAATAGAGTTGCCAGAGTTGCTGGATTGATCCAGCAATCCCACTCCTGGACATATATCCAGACAAAACTATAATTCAAAAAGATACATGCACCCCTATGTTCATAGCAGCACTATTCACAACAGCCAAGAAACCATGGCTGGTTTCAACCATGGAAACCATGGAAACAACCTAAGTGTCCATCGACAGATGAATGGATAAAGATGTGAGAGATATATATAATAACAGTAGCAATGTTTTCTATGTGCATCATTTAATCGCACAATAACCCTATAAGGTAAGTACTATTATCATCCCATTTTGCAGAAGTGAAAATTGAGGTATAGGAGGAGGCAGCAGAGCTGACTTGAACCCAAGCACTCTTAGATCTATGCTTCTAACCACTGTGCTCTATTGCACCTCTCCTGTTAGTACAATATGACCAACCCCAGGGCACCCAGAAGAGAGCTTTGGCTAAGAGAAGCAGCCTTGATCCCCCAGGCTCTCTGCCTGCCTGCTCGGCCTTTGGGGTGCAGTGAGGAGAGTGGGCTTGAGTCGGCAGACCCAGATTTAATTCCCTGATCATGACTGTGGGCACTTTGCCTCTGTGAGCCTCAGTTTCCCATCTTTAAAATATGGGGTACACGACCAAACATAAGGTGGTAAAGGAGAGGTCTGTAAAAGTACCCAGCACAAAAAATCCTAGAGGACTTCCTGGGGGAGCTGAAGGGAGGAAAAGAGGTTCCTGAGTGGAAAAGGAGGGCAGGCTCGGCTGGGGAGAGGCTGCATGAAGGCAGGGAGTGAGATGAGGCATGGGGCCAGCACAGCCTGGTCTCAGTGGCCTGGAACCCAGGCTAGGGTGTGCAGTGGTGGGATGGCAGGGCTGGGTGAGGGCTCTGCAGAGGCAGGAGTGAGCCTGAGACGCATGCCATACTCCGCCCCTCACCCTGGGCCCCCTCACAGGTCCCTAGCCATCCTGCAAGATCCTGGTCACTGATCAGTGTATCTAAAGCCCAAGTCCCCTGCCTCTGGCTGTGGCCCCACTCTGCAGACATTCAACCAGGCTCAGAACCTTAGAGACCTTTGAATCACTTCCCTCCTCCTGGCCATGTCTCCCTCAGCTTTCAAAGTCCATCTCCAGGGCATCCTCCTCCAGGAAGCCTTCCCTGATGCCCTCACCAGCATAGTTCATAGCCTATCTCACCAAACCTGGAGTTACAGACATTCACATGCACCTGAGTCTGCGGAGCCCAGGGGCAGGCCCAGGCCCAGCACCAAACAAAGGCTCAGGGCTGGTTTCACTCAACTGGAGCCCAGCAGGTACTGAGACCCGTCACTTCCTCTCTCAGGACTTCTGCCCCTTGCCTGTGCTCTGGCTGTGCCCTCTCCCTCCCAAGTCACTGCCATACCTCCTCCGTGGTCTCCCCTTCAAACTCTTCTCCATCCCACCATCTCGGCGAGATGACACCTACTTTCATTTGGTTCCTTCAACAATTATTGGTACAGTAAATGACTATAGGTAACAATACTGTATTATATATTTGAAAGTTGCCAAGAGGGTAGATGGTAAAAGTCCATCACAGGGAAAAAAAAATCGTTGTAACTGTGCTGATGGATGTTAACTAAACTTATTGTGGTAATGATTTGCCAATATATACAAATATTGAATCAAATAAAACGAATACAAGGTTATATGTTGATTATATCTCAATAAAAATAAATCATTTTTTTAAATTTATCAAGCCCCCTTCTGCAGGCTAGGCTTGGTCCCAGGTGCTAGGGATACAATGGCAAATAAAACAGCCAGGTTCCATCCCTCACAACGCTCATATTCTATGGGGGATTCTGACGTTAAATCCAGAAGCCCCTCAATGGCCACACAACTGCAAACTGTTGTAAGAGGCCTGCAGAAAAAGAATACGGTTTAAGACTCAGACTGTGGGTGGGGGAGGGATAAACTGAAAGATTGGGATGGACATATACACACTACTCTATATAAAATAGATAACTAATAAGGACCTACTGTATGGCACAGGGAACTCTACTCAGTACTCTGTAATGACCTATATGGGAAAAGAATCTAAAAAAGAGTGGAGATATGTATAACTGACTCACTTTGCTGTACACCTGAAATTAACACAACATTGTAAATTAACTATACTCCAATAAAAATTATTTAAAAAATAGAATAAAAAAGCATGATTAATACAAAAAAAAAAGAATCAGACTGCGGCCTCCTGAGGCCAGTATGGGAGTGTGGAGGGGCCAGGTGAGGGGCTGAGGCTGGGGAGAAGACATGTCAGGCACAGGAAACTGCTGGAGGGGCCAGAGTGGAGTGTGATGGTTGGAAGACAGGCTGGAGGGTGAGGGGTCACGTGATACAGGTCCTGTGTGCAGGTGAAGACCTGCTCTCACCTGCTGGTCATTCCCTTACTCCCAGACCTTCTGTGGCTCCCTTTGGCCGCACACTCCACGGCCCTTAGTTGGCCTCCGAGGTCTACACTAGAGGGAGAAAGGTCATTCTCATTTCCTCTCCCCTCTTCACCCACCCATGTCCACTCACAAACATTTATCAAATGTCTCTGGTAACCAGACAGCTGGGCATATATACACAATACGCATATCTGGGTTTATATACAGCAGGCAACAAAATGGACATGGTGCCTGCCCTTTGCAGGTTACAGTCTGTCTACGTTCTACATGGTTGCTTCCAGCTCTACAGCCATCACCTTTCCAATCCAGCCAGCATTCACCTTGATCTCCAGTGGCTTCCTCACTGTCTCCGACTCCACGAATGTTCCTCACGTGTCTTCTCTACACTGAAGCAAGGTGCATATTTTATTATTTTTTTAAAGTAGAAGCAAGATATGTCTTAGTTTTCTTTTTAATATTTATTTATTTTATTATTTATTTTGGGTGCGATGGGTCTTAGTTGCGGCATGCATGTGGGATCTAGTCCCCTGACCAGTGTTTGAACCTGGGCCCCCTGCAGTGGGAGCACGGAGTCTTACCCACTGGACTGCCAGGGAAGTCCCTCTACACTGAGGCAAGGTGCATATTTTAAAGATACAACTCTGCATTTCTTAAGTCTGAGTCATCTTGCCATTGTTCTTGTCTTGGCCTCATGTTTGTTTCCTCTGTAGCTCTCACAGTCTGTAATTATTAATCTGTTTACTGGTTTAGGTAAAAATGGAAGCTCTGAAAATTATGGCAAATTGAACATATGTGTCTAATTTCAGTCCCTCCCCAAACTCCACTAAAACTACAGAAAGAGGGCTTCCCTTGTGGCACAGTGGTTAAGAATCCGCCTCCCAATGCAGGGGACACGTGTTCGAGCCCCGGTCCGGGAAGACGCTCATGTCGTGGAGCAACTAAGCCCGTGCGCCACAACTACTGAGCTGGCGCTCTAGAGCCCGCGAGCCACAACTACTGAGCCCATGTGCCACAACTACTGAAGCCCACGTGCCTAGAGCTTGTGCTCCGCAACAAGAGAAGCCAGCACAATGAGAAGCCTGTGCACCACAATGAAGAGTAGCCCCCGCTCGCCGCAATTAGAGAAAGCCTGCAGGCAGCAATGAAGACCCAATGCAGCCAAAAGTAAATAAATAAAAATAAAAAATTTTAAAAAAGCACAAACCCACTGAGACGAGGAGAATGAGGGAAGCTGGAAAACAGATGGTTGGGTGGTAACTACACAGCAAACCCAAGGAAACTACTGCCTAACCTGGACGTGGGGAAGGAGAGCCAACCCAATTTACATGACAGACTCCCCCAAAAGGCTCAGGTACCTGTTTAAATGGGGGTGGGAGTATTAAATAGAAGAGGTTGGAAGATGTTCCGGGATCAGAATTGTTAGGTCCCTACGTCCCTTCCCCAATCCTGGCAGGAAACTGGAGGTTTATTCTCTAAAGAGAATTAAACAGAATCACTGGGATGGGAAACTGCAGGCACAGTGGAGGTCGGAGGTATCTCCGAAATCAGGCAATGAAGTGACCATATACACTGTGATGGCTGAGACACCCCCCCAACCTGTTTCCTCCCAGAAAGCTGGCACCCATGGCTTTGCTCTCTGGGCAAGAGGATCAGAAAAATTTCTCTCAAAGCTAATCTGACCAGGCTGAGAGGAAGGACATAAGGTCACATCTTCAGAGAGATAAGAAAACATAGTGCATCCAGGATGCAAGAACAGGATGTTATTTTAAAAAGAAACTAACAAGGGACTTCCCTGGTGGTCCAGAGGTTAAGACTCCACGCTCCAAATGCAGGGGGCCTGGGTTCAATCCCTGGTCAGGGAACTGGATCCCGCATGCCACAACTAAGAGGCTGCATGCCACAGCTAAAAATCCCACACGCCGCAAGGAAGATCCCGCGTGCTGCAACTAAGACCCAGCACAGCTAAAAAAATAAAAAAAGAAAGAAGAAAAAAAAAACAAACATCAACAACAAAAAGACCTTGCAATTAAAATTCAATGGAAGGGATTGAAGATAAATTTGAGGAAATCTTCCAGAAAGTAAAACAAAGAGAAAAAGAGAGAGAAAAGCAGAGAGAAAAAAAGAAAATTAGAGTACTGGTCCAGGATACTCAACATCTGAATAATAGATATTACAGAAAGAGAAAGCAGAACAGAGAGGAGTCATCAATTAAAAATGGAAGAAAATTCCCAGAACTGAAGGACATACGGTTCCATGTTGAAAGGCACCTCCAAGTGCTCAGTGCCATGGGTAGCAACAGACCTGAGGTACCATCGTGAGACATCAGAACCATGGTGGTCAGGGAGGTGTGGAGGGGACACAAAGAGAAGACCCTGTAGCTTCCAAAGTAGAAAAGGAACTACACACAAAGCACCAGGAATCAGGATGCTTTGGACTTCTCAATAGTAACACTAAAAGAAAACAATCTCCAAAGATAGTTGTTTTTTTTCTTCTTTTTAATTCAGGCTGTGCCGGCTCTTAGTTGCGGCACGTGGGATCCTTCGTTGTGACATGCGTGCAGGATCTAGTTCCCTGACTAGGGATCAAACCCAGGCCACCTGCATTGGGAGCACGGAGTCTTACCCACTGGACCACCAGGGAAGTCCCTCCAATGAGAGTTTTTTATAATAATGATGGCAAAACACCTATAGAACTTCTTACGTGCCAGGCACTGTTCTAAGAGTCTTCATATATCCTGTACCGAACCACATTATTAAGGGGAAGGTAGAATGAAGGTATTTGCAGACTTGCAAGGTCTCAAAAATGTCACCTCACACACCCTCTTTCCCAAGAAAATGTTGGAGTAGGTGCTCCACCAAAAGGAGAGAGTAAAGAGAGCAGCAGTCCCAGGGAAATCCAACACAGAAGCGAGGTGACATGCTCATGAAGACCGCAGGATCAGAGGCGGGCTCACCTAGAAGCCTAAGCTTCTGCTTCCTGCACATTCCGTGGGCCGCTGCGAGTGCTGGGAGTTGTAGAGGGTTCTCTAGGCAGATGGGAGAAACCAATCAGAGAGCACTGTGGCTAGATTGCTCAACGAGAGCTCAGAAGAAAAGGTCCTGAGTCTCTAAGGGATCTCAAGCTCCAGGAATTTATTGATTTATCAATCCAAATAAATTACAGCTAACTTTGTATTCCTTTTTTTAAAGGGCCCCCAGATTGTATAAACTTTAAACCCTACAAAGTCTGGATCTTTCCCTGCCCAGAATAATAGCCGTTCACCAGATATAAAGGTCAAACGCTCCAGACTGGAGCAGAAGAAAAGTTTCTTCAAGAAGATGGAATTGATAGGGATTTCCCTGGTGGTCCAGTGGTTGGGACTTCGCCTTCCAGTGCAGAGGGAGCTAAGATCCCACATGCCTCACGGCCAAAAAACCAAAACATAAAACAGAAGCAATATTGTAAATTCAATAAAAACTTTAAAAATGGTCCACACTAGGGACTTCCCTGGTGGCATGGTGGTTAAGAATCTGCCTGCCAATGCAGGGGACACAGGTTCTAAGCCCTGGCCTGGGAAGATCCCACATGCCCTGGCAACGAACAGTAGCTTCTGCTCGCCACAGCTAGAGAAAGCCCGCATGCAGCAGGGAAGGCCCAACACAGCCATAAATAAATAAATTAAAAAAAAAAAAAATGGTCCACACTAAAAAAAAAAAAAAAGATGGAATTGACAGAACACATGATGTGGTAGTCATGGAGTCTGCCTCCCAGAGTCCCCTTCAAGGAAGGGCTTGTGGCCCAGCTGTGGGGAGTTCGAGCAGCAGACCACCTCCAGCTGTCAGCTCCTTCAGGTTCGCTCTCCGATGCAGAGAGCTACCTCGCCGAAGATCAGATCCTTCCTGGGGCAGCCCATAGGCAGGACTGAGCCAGGCAGGGTAGAAAGCCCTGGCCATTTCAGCAGGGCTCAGGACACTCATAGGATGGGCCATACTTGCTCCAAGGCTTCCTGCCAGGTGGGCGGAGGCTTTCCAGGCCTCAGTGCAGTTCCTCTGCCTCCGCCCAATCCTGCTTCCGCCCACTTCCTCTCACAGGTGTTGATCCCTAGTAAACCTGTCTTATCTCCACCTCCGCTTCCAGAGACACCAATCTGAGACACCTGATATGTAGGAACCTCTTGAGAAGAGATTTAGATAACTGGTGGAGGGTGGAATACACAGAAACTAAGCAAGTGACACAACAGGACAATTGTTGACTCTGGGAAAAACAAAAAGTTGTACAGGAAAGGAAAAGTAATCATAGCTTACATATAATAATGTAAACAAAGACTACTGAACGAACCAAAATTATGTTGGCAATATGAGGATGTGGGGATTATGTGTATGGTGGCGCAGGTGATGGGGAAAGACAAAACTTTATCTTCCATAGTAGAAAGTCAAGAGATAGTGTTTAAAACTGAAATGTCTAGAAATGGCGAAACAAGATTACTAGGAGACTGGTTCAAGATGGCGGAGTAAAAAGACGTGCTCTCACTCTCTCTTGCGACAGCACCAGAATCACAACTAACTGCTGAACGATCATCGACAGGAAGACACTGGAACTCACCAAAAAAGATACTCCACATCCAAAGACAAAGGAGAAGCCGCAATGAGACGGTAGGAGGGGCGCAATCACAATAAAATCAAATCCCATAACTGCGGGGTGGGTGACTCACAAACTGGAGAACAATTATACCACAGAAGTCCACCCACTGGAGTGAAGGTTCTGAGCCCCACGTCAGGCTTCCCAACCTGGGGGTCCGGCAATGGGAGGAGGAATTCCTAGAGAATCATACTTCGAAGGCTAGCGGGATTTGATTGCAGGACTTAGACAGGACTAGCGGAAACAGAGATTCCACTCTTGGAGAGCGCACACAAAGTAGTGTGTGCATCGGGACCCAGGGAAAGGAGCAGTGACCCCATAGGAGGCTGAACCAGACCTACCTGCTAGTGTTGGAGGGTCTCCTGCAGAGGCGGGGGGTGTCTGTGGCTCACCATGGGGACAAGGACACTGGCAGCAAAAGATCTGGGAAGTACTGCTTGGTGTGAGCCCTCCCAGAGTCTGCCATTAGCCCCATCAAAGAGCCAGGTAGGCTTCAGTGCTAGGTCGCCTCAGGCCAAACAATCAACAGGGAGGGAACCCAGGCCCACCCAACAGCAGACAAGCGGATAAAAGTTTTACTGAGCTCTGACAACAGAGCAAGACCCAGCTCTACCCACCACCAGTCCCTCCCATCAGGAAGCCTGCACAAGCCTCTTAGATAGCCTCATCCACCAGAGGGCAGACAGCAGAAGCAAGGAGAACTACAGTTCTGCAGCCTGTGGAACAGAAACCACATTCACAGAAAGACAGACAAAATGAAAAGGCAGAGGACTTTGTACCAGATGAAGGAACAAGATAAAACCTCAGAAAAACAACTAAATGAAGTGGAGATAGGCAACCTTCCAGAAAAAGAATTCAGAATAATGATAGTGAAGATGATCCAGGACCTCAGAAAAAGAATGGAGGCAAAGATCAAGAAGATGCAAGAAATGTTTAACAAAGACCTAGAAGAATTAAAGAACAAACATCTAGGGGCTTCCCTGGTGGCACAGTGGTTAAGAATCCGCCTGCCAGTGCAGGGGACACGGGTTCGAGCCCTGGTCCGGGAAGATCCCACATGCCGCGGAGCAACTAAGCCCATGCGCCACAACTACTGAGCCTGCGCTCTAGAGCACGCGAGCCATAACTACTGAGCCCACGTGCTACAACTACTGAAGCCCGTGTGCCAGAACGAAGAGTAGCCCCCACTTGCCACAACTAGAGAAAGCCCATGCACAGAACGAAGACCCAATGCAGCCAAAAATAAATTAATTAATTAAATAAATTAAAAAAAAAACACCTAGAAGAATTAAAGAACAAACAGAGATGAACAATACAATAACTGAAATAAAAAATACACTTGAAGGAATCAATAGCAGAATAACTGAGGCAGAAGAACAGATAAGTGGAAGACAGAATGGTGGAATTCACTGCCACGGAACAGAATAAAGAAAAAAGAATAAAAAGAAATGAAGACAGCCTAAGAGACCTCTGGGACAACATTAAACGCAACAACGTTTGCATTAAGGGGTCCTAGAAGGCGAAGAGAGAGAGAAAGGACCCGAGAAAATATCTGAAGACATTATAGTCGAAAACTTCCCTAACAGGGGAAAGGAAATAGTCACCCAAGTCCAGAAAGCGCAGACAGTCCCACACAGGATAAACCCAAAGAGAAACATGCCGAGACACACAGTAATCAAACTGACAAAAATTAAAGACAAAGAAAAATTATTGAAAGCAACAAGGGAAAAATGACAAATAACATACAAGGGAACTCCCATAAGGTTAACAGCCGATTTCTCAGCAGAAACTCTACAAGCCAGAAGAGAGTGGCATGATATACTTAAAGTGATGAAAGGGAAGAACCTACAACCAAGATTACTCTACCCGGCAAGGATCTCATTCAGTTTCAGTGGAGAAATCAAAAGCTTTACAGACAAGCAAAAGCTAAGAGAATTCAGCACCACCAAACCAGCTCTACAACAAATGCTAAAGGAACTTCTCTAAGCGGGAAACACAAGAGAAGAAAAGGACCTACAAAATAAACCCATAACAATTAAGAAAATGGTAATAGGTATATACATATTGATAATCACCTTAAATGTAAATGGATTAAACGTTCCAAACAAAAGACACAGGCTTGCTGAATGGATACAAAAACAAGACCCATATATATGCTGTCTACAAGAGACCCACTTCAGACCTAGGGGCACATACAGACTGAAAGTTAGGGCATGGAAAAAGATATTCCATGCAAATGGATATCAAAAGAAAGCTGGAGTAGCAATACTCATATCAGATAAAATAGACTTTAAAATAAAGAATGTTACAAGAGACAAGGAAGGACACTACATAATGATCAAGGGATCAATCCCAGAAGAAGATATAACAATTATAAATATATATGCACCCAACATAGGAGCACCTCAATACATAAGGCAACTGCTAACAGCTACAAAAGAGGAAATCGACAGTAACACAATAATAGTGGGGGACTTTAACACCTCACTTACACCAATGGACAGATCATCCAAACAGAAAATAAGGAAACACAAGCTTTAAATGATACAATAGACCAGATAGATTTAATTGATATTTATAGGACATTCCATCCAAAAACAGCAGATTACACTTTCTTCTCAAGTGCACATGGAACATTCTCCAGGATAGATCACATCTTGGGTCACAAATCAAGCCTCGGTAAATTTAAGAAAACTGAAATCATATCAAGCATCTTTTCCGACCACAACACTGTGAGATTAGAAATCAATTACAGGGAAAAAAACGTAAAAAACACAAACACTTGGAGGCTGAACAATATGTTACTAAATAACCAAGAGATCACTGAAGAATTCAAAGAGGAAATCAAAAAATACCTAGAGACAAATTACAATGAAAACACAACGATCCAAAACCTACGGGATGTAGCAAAAGCAGTTCTAAGAGGGAAGTTTATAGCAATACAAGCCTGCCTCAAGAAAGAAGAAAAATCTTGGGCTTCCCTGGTAGCACAGTGGTTAAGAATCCACCTGCCAATGCAGGGGCAGGGGTCCAAGCCCTGGCCTGGGAAGATCCCACATGCCGCGGAGCAACTAAGCCCATGTGCCACAACTACTGAGCCTGAGCTCTGGAGCCCGTGAGCCACAACTGCTGAGCCCACATGCCACAACTACTGAAGCCTGCACGCCTAGAGCCCGTGCTCTGCAACAAGAGAAGCCACGACAATGAGAAGCCCACACACCACAACGAAGGGTAGCCCCTGCTCACCGCAACTAGAGAAAGCCCGTGCACAGCAATGAAGACTCAACACAGCCAAAAATAAATAAATAAATTTATTAAAAAAAAAATAAAGAAAGAAGAGAAATCTCAAATAAACAATCTAACCTTACACCTAAAGGAACTAAAGAAAGAAGAACAAACAAAACCCGAAGTAAGTAGAAGGAAGAAATCATAAAGATCAGAGAAGAAATAAATGAAATAGAAACAAAGAAAACAATAGCAAAGATCAATAAAACTAAAAGCTGGTTCTTTGAGAAGGCAAACAAAATTGATAAACCTTTAGCCAGACTCATCAAGAAAAAGAGGGAGAGGACTCAAATCAATAAAATTAGAAATGAAAAAGGAGAAGTTACCACAGACACTGCAGAAATACAAAGCATCATAAGAGAGTACTACATTGGCTTCCCTGGTGGCGCAGTGGTTAGGAACCCGCCTGCTAATGCAGGGGACACGGGTTCGAGCCCTGGTCCGGGAGGATCCCAAATGCCACAGAGCAACTAAGCCCATGAGCCACAACTACTGAACCTGCGCTCTAGATCCCGCAAGCCACAACTACTGAAGCCCGTGTGCCTGGAACCCGTGCTCCGCAATGGGAGAGGCCACCACAATGAGAAGCCCACACACCGCAAAGAAGAGTAGCCCCTGCTCGCCACAGCTGGAGAATGCCCACGCACAGCAACTGACCCAATGGAACCAAAAATAAATAAATAAATAATTTTTTTTAAAAAAAGAAAGACTATTACAAGCAACTCTATGCCAATAAAATGGACAACCTGGAAGAAATGGACAAATTCTTAGGAAGGTATAACCTTCCAAGACTGAACCAGGAAGAAATAGAAAATATGAACAGACCAATCACAAGTAATGAAATTGAAATTGTGATTAAAAATCTTCCAACAAACAAAAAGTCCAGGACCAGATGGCTTCACAGGTGAATTCTATCAACATTTAGAGAAGAGCTGACACCTATCCTTCTCAAACTCTACCAAAAAATTGCAGAGGAATGAACACTCCCAAACTCATTCTATGAGGCCACCATCACCCTGATACCAAAACCAGACAAAGATACTACAAAAAAAGAAAATTACAGACCAATATCACTGATGAATATAGATGCAAAAATCCTCAACAAAATACTAGCAAACAGAATCCAACAACACATTAAAAGGATAATACACCATGATCAAGTGGGATTTATCCCAGGGGTGCAAGGATTCTTCAATATACACAAATCAATCAATGTGATACACCATATTAACACACTGAAGAATAAAAACCATATAATCATCTCAAGAGATGTAGAAAAAGCTTTTGACAAAATTCAACACCTATTTATGATAAAAACTCTCCAGAAAGTGGGCACAGAGGGAACCTACCTCAACATAATAAAGGCCATATACGACAAACTGATAGCAAACATCATTCTCAATGGTGAAAAACTGAAAGTATTTCCTCTAAGATCAAGAACAAGACAAGGATGTTCACTCTCACCACTATTATTCAACATAGTTTTGGAAGTCCTAGCCACAGCAATCAGAGAAGAAAAAAAATATGAAAGGAATACAAATTGGAAAAGAAGAAGTAAAACTGTCACTGTTTGCAGATGACATGATACTATACTAGAGAATCCTAAAGATACCACTAAAAAATTACTAGAGCTCATCAATGAATTTAGTAAAGTTGCAGGATACAAAATTAATGCACAGAAATCTCTTGCATTCCTATACACTAACAACGAAAGATCAGAAAGAGAAATTAAGGAAATAATCCCATTCACCATTGCAACAAAAAGAATAAAATACCTAGGAATAAACCTACCTAAGGAGGTAAAAGACCTGTACTCAGAAAAGTATGACACTGATGAAAGAAATCAAAGATGACACAAACAGATGGAGAGATATACCATGTTCTTGGATTGGAAGAATCAATATTGTGAAAATGACTATACTACCCAAAGCAATCTACAGATTCAATGCAATCCCTATCAAATTACCAGTACCATTTTTTACAGAACTAGAACAAAAAATCTTAAAATTTGTATGGAGACAAAAAAGACCCCAAATAGCCAAAGTCGTCTTGAGGGGAAAAAAAGGAGCCTGAGGAATCAGACTCCCTGACTCCAGACTATACTACAAAGCTACAGTAATCAAGACAATATGGTACTGGCACAAAACCAGAAATATAGATCAATGGAACAGGATAGAAAGTCCAGAGATAAACCCACGCTCCTATGGTCAACTAATCTATGACAAAGGAGGCAAGGATATACAATGGAGAAAAGACAGTCTCTTCAATAAGTGGTGCTGGGAAAACTGGACAGCTACATGTAAAAGAATGAAATTAGAACACTCCCTAACACCATATACAAAAATAAACTCAAAATGGATTAGAGACCTAAATGTAAGACTGGATACTAGAAAACTCTTAGAGGAAAACAGGAGGAACACACTTTGACATAAATCACAGCAAGATCTTTTTTGATCCACCTCCTAGAGTAATGGAAATAAAAACAAAAATAAACAAATGGGACCTAATGCAACTTAAAAGCTTTTGCAAAGCAAACTACAAACAAGACGAAAAGACAACCCTCAGAATGGGAGAATATATTTGCAAATGAATCAATGGACAAAGGATTGATCTGCAAAATATATAAGCAGCTCATGCAGCTCAATATTAAAAAAGAAAAAATGGGCAGAAGACCTAAACAGACATTTCTCCAAAGAAGACATACAGATGGCCAAGAAGCACATGAAAAGCTGCTCAACATCACTAATTATTAGAGAACTGCAAATCAAAACTACAATGAGTATCACCTCACACCATTTAGAATGGGCATCATCAGATAATCTACGAACAACAAATGCTGGAGTGGGTGTGGAGAAAAGGGAACCCTCTTGCACTGTTGGTGGGAATGTAAATTGATACAGCCACTATGCAGAACAGTATGGAGGTTCCTTAGAAAACTAAAAATAGAATTACCATATGACCCAGCAATCTCACTACTGGGCATATACCCAGAGAAAACCATAATTCAAAAAGACACATGCACCCCAAATGTTCACTGCAGCACTATTTACAATAGCCAGGTCATGGAAGCAACCTAAATGCCCATCGACAGACGAATGGATAAAGAAGATGTGGTACATATATACAATGGAATATTAACTTAGCCATAAAAAGGAACGAAATTGGGTTATTTGTAGAGACATGGATGGATCTAGAGACTGTCACACAGAGTGAAGTAAGTCAGAAAGAGAAAAACAAATATCATATATTAACGCATATATGTGGAACCTAGAAAAATGGTACAGATGAACGGGTTTGCAGGGCAGAACTAGAGACACAGATGTAGAGAACAAACGTATGGACACCAAGGGGGGAAAGTGGCAGGGGGGTGGGGTAGTGGTGGTGGGATGAACTGGGAGATTGGGATTGACATACATACCTGCTGTATAAAAAAATAAATTAAATAAAATTCAAAAATCAGGGCTTCCCTGGTGGCGCAGTGGTTGAGGGTCCGCCTGCCGATGCAGGGGACACGGGTTCGTGCCCCGGTCCGGGAAGATCCCACGTGCCGCGGAGCGGCTGGGTCCGTGGGCCATGGCCGCTGGCAGCGGGAGAGGCCACAGTAGTGAGAAGCCCGCGTACCGCCAAAAAACAAACAAAAAAAAAAACAAAAACAAAAAACAAACCAAGATTATTTAGAGATAATGGAGATAAATCTAAAATACAGTCAGCTAAAAAAGTTGAAAATAGATGCCTCTGCAAAAGTGGAAATGAGGGAAAAGGTAGTGGACTGCCTTCTGTTTTCATAGAAAACCTTATAATACTTGTTATTTCTTTAAACCATGCATATGTATAACTTTTGTTTGTGAAAGAATGTAAGTTTCCTGATGGCAGGGACCATGAGAGTCTTCTATTAAAATCCCCAGTGCTCCACCTGAAGCAGGTGTTCAAAAAGTATTTGTTATTCAAGTAACTGAAGTCACCGTTCTTGAGGCCCTAAACGGCTCCTTGTAAGGCACAGCATTAAGATCAGGATGCGTGTGATGCCTCCAGGGACTGCAGGCAGGGTCTGGCCCCTGCAAACTCCTCTCCCCGACTCCTCCTCTAGTGCCTCTTTCAGGTGCTCACATGCACATTGTTCCTTCCTGCCTCGGGAAATTTGCACTTGCTGTTCCTTCTACCTAAAAAAGCTCTTCACCACCATCACCTAGTTCTCTCCCATAAATCCGTTAGACTTCAGCTCAGATGCCACTTCCTCCAGGAGATCCTGTCTCCTATCTCCCTCTTCACCAGCCTGATGGGGCCATGGTGGGCCTACCCCAGGATCCCCAAGGACCTTGTAGGTTATGTTAAGGCATTTACTCTTCTATCTAGAAGAGAATAAGGAGCCACCAAAGTGTTGCCAGCCAGGAAAGATAAGATCAAATATGCTGGTAGGTCTGGGGCTCAGAGAATTGTGAACAGCAGCAGGCAGCTTACCTGGGACACAGATGACCTTTGCTCAACAAACAGTGGCCTCATCCTACCTCCCCAGGGTACCTCCAGTAATTCCCTATGGTAGTGTTTTCCAGAATGGGGCATGACTATCACCGGGGGCTCTAGGGATAATTTTAGTGGCATACAACCACATATTTTTCAAAGATTAACATATTTATTTCAATGGGGATTCAAAAATATAACCTGCATTCTAAACCCATGATTTCATGGCTGTTATTGTTTAGGACAAACTTCATGAGGTCGATACTCAATTGACTAACTAAAGCTTGGGGCCTCTTGCTCAAGTCAAACTTGCCAAGTACCCTGAAAATCCCTCTACATCTTTCTCTATACAACTCTCCTGCCTGAAATGTCCTCCTTACCCCCTGCTTTGGAAAATTCTACATACCCTTCAAAGTCCCAGTTGAATCCCCGCTCAGCAAAGTGGCCTTATAATTAGGGTAGGAGATTGACATGGTGGTTAAAAACTAAGGCTTATCAAACGTAAATTTTGGGCTTTGGGTGATAATGATGTATCAATGTAGGTTCACTAATTGTAACAAATGCACCACTCTGGTGTTAGATGTTGATAGAGGAAGCTGTGTGTTGGCACAGGAGGCATATGGAAACACTGCATCTTTGCTCGATTTTGCTGTGAACTTAAAAATGCTCTAAAAAATAAAGTCTATTAAAAAAAAAAAAAGCCAAGGGGGTTCCCCGGTGGCCTACTGGTTAGGATTCTGGGCTTTCACTGCAGGGACTGGGTTCAATCCCTGGTTGGGGAACTGAGATACTGCAAGCCCCAAGGCTCGGCCAAAAAAAAAAAAAAAAAAAAAAGTCAAACCAAGGCTTAGAAATTCGATCTAGCTGTGTGACTTTAGGCAAGTTACTTAACTTCTCTGAACCTAAACTTCCTCATCTGTTGGATAGGAATAATAGTGCCTACCCTTAGAGGACTGTGGTGAGAATTTAATGTTATCACGCATATAAAAGTACTCAGTATATGTCTGGCATACAGTAAGCCTTCCTAAAAGTTACCTGTTATTTTCATGAAAGTGGGGAGCCACAAATATGAGAGGGCTTTCCCTACTTATTTTAATTATTCATCTTTGTACGCCTTTCACATAGTAGATGCTTAGGAAAAGCTGGTTGGTTGTTGGAGGCCTTGCTGCCTTTGGGAGGGATTATTCTCATCCACATCTCCACACCTCCTTATTCAGTGAGCAACAAGATGCTGGCGGATAATGGGTGTCCACACCACAATCCCACGCTGTCCTGAGGAGGATTCAGAGCGGCTGGAGGAAGGCCCGGCGACTGCTCCGCCGCCGCCATGGCAACTTCAGCCCCATTCCTGGAACCCAGCTCGGAAGGAGCAGGGTATCGAAAGTCAGTCTCCCCAAGGGCGGCTCTCCCAAGGTCTCCAGGGCCTGGTCCCCCGCCCCAGCGCCGAGGAGTCTCCGGGTCCAGGCAGGCGCTGCTCCCTGCGGCCACACGGTGGCGGCGTAGAGTCGAGCTCCGCGCCCCACCTGGGAAGCGCTAAGGAGGCACAGCCCCAAAGGTTGGGTCTCCTGCTCCCCACCCTTGCCAGGACAGGTCACGGTATCCAGGCGAGAGAGCCGTTGGGCCTAATCTCACCTCACCTCAATACCTCCAACTGGACCCTCGATTCCCGATACTAGGCCGGGCACTCCCAGCTCACTTGACTCGCCCTCCACCCCCGACAATCGTTCCCGGGGCCAACCCCGCCCTGCCGCCAGTCCCGCGCAGCACACCTGGCGGGTACCGGGCCAGCCCTTGCTCAGATTCAGGCTCGAGCCCGCCGGACCCAGACCGAGCGTCTCGTCCCACTACCAAGTGCGCCGGCCCGCAGGGAAGGAGGTGGGCGTGCGCTCGAGCTTTGTGGTCCTCACTGCCCCGACCTCCGGCCCTCTCCATTCTCTGCTTCCGCTTCCGGGCCTGCATCTTCTCCAAACTTCTCTGAACGCCGCGAACCCCCTTCCCACACTTGGAATGCAGGTCCCAAGGGCTGATAATATAGTCAGGGTTTGACCTGTAGAGGGGTCCCCTTACAGGCACTGAGAGGTAAACAAGCTAAGCGCGGGCACGTGCCAGGGCGGGGCTTTGGGGCGGGGCATCAGAAGGGCGGGGCCTCGGCGCTTGAGTTGCTGCGGGCCGAGGAGGTACCCCAGGCGCGCGCGGGGTGCCGGGAGTGCAAACTAAGCGGAAATGGGGCGGGGGGAGACGCAGAGCTGGGGGCGGGGCGGGCACTGGGGGTGGTTTGAGGGAGCGCAGGGACGACTAGACTTGGGAGCTGAATGGGCTGGCCGTGGGGTTGGGCCTGGACTGGGGACCCAAAAGCGAGAAGGGCCTGAGTTGGGAGGGGAAGAGGAGGCAGGAACCCCGCCCACTTTCTAGGTTGGGTTCTTGGAACTAGTCAGGAAATCCTGGGACTCAATCTTGGGGCTTGATCTTCTGTAGGCGATGGTTTTTATAGAGAGCGCTGATAGGGCACCCGTTTTCCCCACATTCCGGGAACTGCTCAGGCTTGTCCCCCAAGAGTTTGGGGGCTCAGCAGCTTCCTCCCTCCACACGCTGCGGGGCGGGTCCCACCCTGAGAGCCCGGCAAGGCTCTTTGGTCCCTCCAGAGCCCCCCCATCTTCAGTTTCAACAAGATTGGGGGAGCGGGGAAGTCTTGGGTGCCACAGGCCACATACATCTAGAAAGATCTTTAGGCCCCAGGACCTTCTCTTGCCCCTGCCCTCTTCTCTGCTCCAGCAAACCTTACTCTCCTTAGCAGAGGTATTAGAAGGGTCCCCATGGGGAGAAAGGGAGCAATTTCTACTGGCTCCCTTCTATTGCAGTCTGCAAAACAGGACGTGGGGGCAGGGGGGAGCCTTCGAGGGCTGAAGATGGGGTGCCCTGTTTACCCTTCCTGCCCAGCCTAGTGGCTGGCAGGAGCTCAACCGGCTCAGCGATAGGACTTCGGTGCGCAGAATCTTGGGGTCCTTCGTTTGTCTGGTGCTCTGTTCCCCCGTGGGCCTGGGAAACACAGGCCCTGTGTTTACCTGTCTGTTTTTCCCCCCTTTCAGTGTTTTTCTTTTATGTAAAAGTAATTCATGAGTCTTTTTTTTTAAATTAAAACCTTACAAAAATATGGATTTGAAAAATGAAAAACACTCATCTTCACTGGTGAGATAGCTGCGGTTTTTCTTATTTGTAGCATACTATATATAAATATATATAAAGGGGGTCACACCACATATTGTTTTGCAACTTGCTGTATACTGTGGACATTTTTCGTGTCATTATTTATAGAGATACCCCATTTTTAAGGAGTTCATAATATTCCAGAATATGGGTACCCCATAATTCATTTGATCTTCTACTGATAAACATTTAATCCTACGCCTGTGTTTATAATGATCTTTATGTTGTTTTATTTTTACAAGTATGTACTTACTGTAAAATTTTTAAATACTGATAAAGGCAAAAAATATGGATAAAGACAAAATAAAGTTCACCATATTCCTCCTGTCTACAGGTAACTAACTCCTTTATTTTGTAAGCTACACTTTATGGAACGCTTGCTATATGCCAGATACCATGCTAAGTCATTCACGGAACAGCAATCTGAGGTTTGGAGAAATGTCTCCAGTGAGGCTTGCCCAAGGTCACACAGCTAGAAAGTGGCAGAGCCAGGACCTGGACCCAACTTTATCTGATTCCAAAGCTTTGCTGGCATCTTCCTGTTAACATGCGGGTGTCTTTCCTTCCAATCTTTTTTTTTTATTTCCAGGCCACGGGACAAAAATACTCACATGTAAATATGCACTGCTTTTCCTCCTTCCCAGGCTTAGGAGCCTTTGTAAGGAGGGCAGAGGGAGAGAAATAGACCTATAAGCAAAAGAGTGGAGAGACCTGGAGGAACTTCCGCCCAGTCCCAATCAGGAAAAGCTGCTTCTGAGAGAAGGGAGGGGAGTGAGGGAGCTGGCAGAGTTTGGGTGGTCAGGAATTTGGAAAAAGAGAAAGAAGGAAGAGGTTTGGGGAGCTGTTGTAATGGTGTGGAACTTTGAGGAAGAGAGATTTAGGAGGATTCTGAAAGGATGTCTTGCCCTGAGCTGTGCCGTGTAATCCCTTTGCAGTGTCCTCCAGAGACCTTTGGTAAAGACTTTTGTTTCCTGTCAGTGCTTTTTGGAGTTGGATCGATTTCTTTTGGCAAAGAGGGAGCAAATAAAAGACCAGCTTTCTTCAGGTTCACATGCATTTTTTGTATTTCTTCTTTTATGAAAATGAAATAGCCTGTCTGCCTTTGCTCACTCAGTACCCTCCCCCTAGAATGCCCTGCCTTTCCCATGTCCTTCTCCATTTCCCTCATCCTCCAAGGTCCACCTCTCTCCACCTCTTTCCCCTCCTTCTGTTGGCCCTAGCTCTTTGCAAGTCCTTCATTATACCCCAAATCAGGGCAGATGACTGGCCCCCTACTGATAGGCCATATTGAGCAGGAATTTTGCCAGCACCGGAATCTCTTTGATTACAAGAAACTGTGCTGGTTTGTTGGTTTTAGAAATCTCCTTGTGTCAAGTGGAGTACCCTTGCACCAGTTATCATTCCCCGGGGAAGACTCTATAAACACTTCTACCCATTTCCTCTTGGTATCTGAGTAGTCAAGGAAGACACAATGCAGTCAAGCACCGGATGGAACCACGCTTTGCTCACATAGAGAAGAGACAGCAGGATCAGCTTCAGTAGTGGGTGTTGGTCCCTCATTGCCGGGGGATCTCTCCCAGTGATCAACACAGGGCACTTCACCTATGCTCACCCTTCTTGTGCCATAGTGGAAGGACCCTATCCCCTCCAAGAGGAGGACAGATAATAACCATGGGGTTGGCTAGATGCCATACGACCGACATGCTTTAAGCAGAGACAAAAGAGTACTCATGACACCTGAAACAAGGAAAGATACTCCCACACAAGGTGATAAATCCAGCTGGCTGTGTGGGCTCTTTATCTCTTGGTTAGGAAGTGTTCCAGGCTCAGGGCCCATTCTTACATAATTGAGTAAGGGTCAAAAAACTGCAGGCATGAGACTGTCTTTCTCAACAGTTGGCCATCGTGACTCGTTTCCCTCTTTGTTTTGGCTGCTAAGAAGCTCAGAACTATTCTATTTCTGGATCTGTATTTTCTCTTTGTCCCAATTTTCTTAATTATTTACTTTAAGGCTTAAAAAATGTTTTATTATGGAATATTTCAAACACATGAAAGTAGAGAGAATGTAATAAACTGTTATGCACCTGTAACCCATCCTCAATAATTACCAACATTTTGCCAATCTTGTTTCATTTACCTCCCCACTTTTCCCTCCCTCTGAAGTATTATAAAGCAAATCCCAGATATCATATCATTTCACTGGAATTATTTCAGCATATATCTTTAAAAGATAGGGCTTTTTCAAATATAACTACAATGCCACTATCATACCTAACAAAATTAATACAAATTCCCTAAAATCATTTAATACCTAGTTCATGTTCAAATTTCTTTAATAGTTGGTTTTTTCCAATAAGAACTCAAATAAGGCTCACACATTTCATTTGGTTGATATGCGTCATAAGTAACTTTTCATCTATAACAGTTTCACTTTTCTTTTCTTCTTTTTTCATGCTATTTATTTGTAAAGGAAACCAGAGCGTTTGCCCTGTAAAGGTTCCCACATCCCAGAAGATTTGGCTGATTGCTTCCTGATGGTGTAGTTTAACTTGTTCTTCTGTCTCTTGTATTTCCATTAAACTGAAAGTTAGATCTAGAGCTTGATTAGATTCAGGTTTAATGTCTTTAGCAAGAATACCTTATTGGCGATGGTGCTGTCTACTTATTATTATGTCTCATCTAGCGGCACATATTTAGTTTAAATATTTTTATTGATTGATCCATGGTTTCAGGGCTCTTGGCCTGCTCTTTTCATTATAGAATTCCCCATCAACCTTTTATCTGTTGGTTTTAGCATCTGCTGATGATCCGTTATTTCATTAGGTGTTGCAAAATGGGAACTGGGCCCTGGCAGTGAAAGCGCCAAGTCCTGGACTGCCAGGGAATCCCCCATGACTTTCTAATTTTGTCATTCTTTTTTTTTTTTTTTTGGCCACGCCCAGCAGCATGTGGGATCTTAGTTCCCTGACCAGGGATAGAACCCGAGCCCCCTGCAGTGGAAGCACGGAGTCATAACCATTGGACCACCAGGGAAGTCCCTCTGGCATTCTTTTTGCATTCATTAGCTGGAATTCTTCCATAAAGAACAACGTTTCAATAAAAATTATTTTTAAAAATAAAATTAAATTACAAAAATAATTTAAAAATAAAACTTAAATGAGTGCTTCCCTGGTGGCGCAGTGGTTGAGAGTCCGCCTGCCGATGCAGGGGACACGGGTTCGTGCCCCGGTCTGGGAAGATCCCACGTGCCGCGGAGTGGCTGGGCCCGTGAGCCATGGCCGCTGGGCCTGAGAATCTGGAGCCTGTGCTCCACGGTGGGAGAGGCCACAACAGTGAGAGGCCCACGTACCGCAAAAAAAAAAAAAAAAAAAAAACTTAAATGAAAAAATAAAAGAATAACTTTTCCTCATTCATTATTTGATTTTCCTGAAATAGTTTGTACAAAGAAAGACAGGATAAATGCTTGATTCCTTTAATGTATTTTTATAAGTTGCCTGAACTCCTTTGTGGAACAAGGTGTTAAAAAAAAAAAGGGCAAGCAGAGTAGTGGAATGGAAAGAGCACAGGCCTCGGACTCAGACAGAATCCTGATTCCATCACTTCTTACCTGTGTAACCTTGGGCCATCCATCTGAGCCTCAGTTTCCTTAACTGCAAGTTGGGGACCAATATCCTCAACTTCTCCAAACTTTCAGTAGAATCATTTCCAGGCCTAGATCAAGCAATTCCTCGTACAGGAAGTAAAATACAGTCACTGTGGAAAATTCAGATGCAGATAAACACAAAGAATATAGAAGCTTTGTGAAAAGCATCTAGCATATGCTTGGCCTATAGTCAGTATTTCTGACAACTCCAGCTTGGCTCTCGGGCTGCCCTGTGTTAGAACCCTTCTGGAAGAGAGTAAGTTTAGCCAGCAGAGACTCCAGCCTCAGTCCAAGAAAATCCTAGTAAGAGTCAGAGAGGGTGTTTTGGGGAGAGAGCAGGAGGTCTTATGTCAAGAGCTAGTGAACTGAAGTTAGACCTACCACAAGCTTGCAGTGAGATCTTGGGAGAGTCACTTAACCTCCCAAGCAACAGTTTCTCACGTGTAAGATAGAGGTTGTCAAGGCTGACCTGCCAGAGTCGTTGGGAGGGCCACCTGAGATGTTGATGTGGAGATGCCCACCTTGGAGGCAAAAATTGGGCAGTGCTCAGCAAATAGGGGTTAGCTTGATCTGTCTGGGAACTCCCTTTCTGAGCTCCCATCAAGTGTAAAGTTACAAGTGTCTCTTATCACTGAAGGGCTGTGTAAGGGCTGGCTTGGAGCCCAGGCTCCAAGTGCTGTGTGAATTGGGTAAACCTCTTCCTCTCTGGGGCTTGGATTCTTCCATCTGTGAGATGACCAGATTAGGGGTCCAAATCTAAATGCCCCCAGGAGCAGACAGGTAGCAAGTGAATGAAGTGGGGGAGGCAGTGAGATAGTAGTGGGTGGTGGAGACTGTGGTGACCTGATGAGCTTGCTTTATCTGAGAGAGGCTGCCACTCCATTCTGCTGATGGCCACAAAACTGGAATGTGAGCGCAGGTGGCCTTTTTTTTAAAAAAAATAAAGTTATTTCTTTATTTTTGGCTGCGTTGGGTCTTCCTTGCTGCACGCGGGCTTTCTCTAGTTGTGGTGAGCGGGGGCTACTCTTCATTGCGGTGCGTGGGCTTCTCATTGTGGTGACTTCTCTTGTTGAGGAACATGGGCTCTAGGCGTGCGGGCTTCAGTAGTTGCGGCATGCGAGCTCAGTAGTTGTGGCGCACGGGCTTGGTTGCTCCGCGGCATGTGGGATCTTCCCGGACCAGAGATCAAACCTGTGTCCCCTGCATTGGCAGGCAGATTCTTAACCACTGCGCCACCAGGGAAGTCCCTTGCCTGACTTTTAAAGAGGCTGGAAAGCTGTATTTTAAATTTTCTTCTTCCTTTTTTTTTTTAATACCTTCTTTTTACAAAACGTCTGTCCAGGGCTGATTTTCAATAGATCCCAGCGAGGGAGCTGCTCTGTTATGTAGGAAACCCTGATCCAGAAGCAGGTCATCTATGAATGGTTTAGCACCAGGTTCCCCACCAACGTGTGCTGTGTGACAGGTGAAGGGGCTGCTGCCTTTCTGGCTGCGCCTTGTGTCCCAGGACCAAGGGGTCTTCCAACCCAACCCCGGTCCTGAGGGGCTGCGGAATGCACTGTGCTGTATTTTTAATTTTAAATTAAAGTGATGGCAAGTTACTTGAGATATTTAGCAGCCTGTATGGACTAAACAAAATGTAAAGTAGGGTTAAGAGCATGGATTCTAAAGTAAGAGAAGTTCATGCACCAGCTTTACCACTTAATTAACTGTATGTCCTTGAGCAAGTCATTTAGCTTCTCTGTGCCTCACTTTTCTTATCTGTAAAATGGGGGTAATTATTGCACCTACTTCACGTGATTGTTGTGAGGATCACATAAGCAAGGACAGGACTAGGGTGAGGTTAACAGAATGAGGTTAATGAGGAATCATCTTGGGTGCAAAATTTAAGGGGGTGCCAAAAACTCAACAATCAAGATATATTTTCAAAAGTTAAAAGTAATGCAAAAAAAAAAAAAATCCATGATGACCAAAATAGCAACATTTTAAGTGAAGACAGGATATGACCTTGCACTTGTGTGACTTGGCCTTAACTCACCTCACCCTAATCCTGGGTCTGTGGGGTCCTGGCTTTATTCTTAAAATAGGATGGTACACAAGGAGAACACCCATCCTACCTCCAGGCCCAGTGGTTCACGGGTAAGAGAGAGAAAGCATTTGACTTTGTTCACTGCCATATCACCAGCACCTACAATGGTGCCTCACACATGGTAGGATCTTAATAAATATTTGTTGAATGGGGAAAAAGTTGGGATGATACATGTCCAACCTTAGAACAGTGCCTGGCACCAAGTAGGTGCTCAATAAAAAAATAATGATGATTAAGATTGAGAAGATAATGATGTCATTGTGGGTCCTATTCTGTCTTTTTTTTTTTTTTTTGAAGTACGCGGGCCTCTCACTGTTATGGCCTCTCCCGTTGCGGAGCACAGGCTCCGGACGCACAGGCTCAGCGGCCATGGCTCACGGGCCCAGCCGCTCCGCGGCATGTGGGATCTTCCCGGACCGGGGCACGAACCCGTGTCCCCTGCATCGGCAGGAGGACTCTCAACCAATGCGCCACCAGGGAAGCCCCCCTCTTCTGTCTGTAAGCCAATGGTGAACCTAGTATGTTTGACACCCAAAATGTGTTTTTTTTTCCAAGTTATCAAATTTTATTTTTCTTGAATTTCTTCTTAGATTTTCTGGTAATGTAAAAAAAAGTTTTTAAATTTTTATTTTTATTGGAGTATAGTTGATTTAAAATGTTGTGTTAGTTTCAGGTGTACAGCAAAGTGGTTCAGTTATACATATACATATATTACTTCTTTTTTAGATTCTTTTCTCATATAGGTTATCACAGAATATTGAGTAGAGTTCCCTACTGCTATACAGTAGGTTCTTGTTAGTTACCTATCTTATATATAGTAGTGTGTGTAGAAAAGATCATTTTTTAATCCCAACATGACAAGAATTATCTTCAATAATAATCATGAAATAAAACAAATAATAATAATGGCAGAAAAGCAACAGAGACAGTAAAAACTTGCTTTTATTGAACTTCATATATATACTCAGACCAATAAAATTTTTTAAATAAAATAAAAATTATAGTACAAATGGGAAAAAAGTAAAGGACTAATAGTTTATGGTTATATTAATGTATTTTTTAAACAAAAAGGTACATACACACACACATGAAGAAATGCCTCTAAAAGAGGCAACTTGGCAGGTTCAGAGAATGACTTGCATAGAGAATGACAGAACTACAGTAACCGTTTTACAATCACTGTGCTATCACCGTTGATTTCAAATCTGCTGTTTAAATGCAGGGACATGGGGACATGAATGCTCCTGATGTGAGCTCCAATGATGCTGACCTGCTATGAGCTCTCAAACTGAAGGTATATGTTGGCGCCAGTTGTGTAACTGGGAGTTCTTCAAATTAGCTTCCATGTAGAATATGTTATTTATTAAAGGTTAGGTGATAAAATGTACTAATTTGAAGTAATATATATATCTCATAGTAATCGCGGCAATTATTTAGAACTTAGACCAAGAAAGATCTCTTCAGGAGGGAGGATTTTATCACCAACGACATTGTTTAGAATTGCCAGGGCACAGTGATAAAAAAAGCAGACCCACCCAGTTTCATTAATGTTTTAAACTTCTCTACAGACAATGCATGCCTTATTTCTTGCACATGGAGGACTGGCTACCACCCTTAACTGATTCACCTCTGCCCCAGGCCATCAGTTTCCTATCTCTGGATGAGACAGTCCCAAAGGCCCTTCCAAAGATGACATTGCACTACTTTCTAATTGTGGCTTTGCAAGCTATTTCAAGCCATGTGACCCTGGGTAAGTCAGGTTATTTCTCCAAGTCTCAGTTTCCTCATCTGTGAAATGGGAACAATAACCCCAAGCCATGCCTTACCCCATAAGGGCTCCATGAGGTAGTGTGGGAGAAGACTTTTTGTAAAGAAGGAGGCACTGCATACAAGTGGCAGGAACACAGCTGGCAGGCCTTGATGACAAAGGTGATGATGTTCCTCTGAAGTCATAAATAAGTTGTTCCTAGATTGAGGATCTGAGTTAGGGGAAGGGGAACCAGCGGGTGCTGGACTTTGCAAATCACTGACAGTGACTTTTTTCTTCCAGGAAAAGTCTTGATCCTCTTGGCCCAGAAGCAGGGGGCTGATCACAATGACCCCAGTTCCTCTGCTGCTGTATTACAACCCAGCTGGATGGAGCACTTCCCTTCCAGGGGAAGGTGGCTGAGGCAGAAGCAGGGTGTGAGAAACTACTGATGCCAGCTGGCTCTTGTCCTCAGAAGTACTCTGAAATTAGTTTACCTGCTTGTTTAACCAAAGAGAATGTAAGTTCCTAGAGCAGGGGTTAACAAATTTTTTTTCTGAAGAGCCAGCTAGTAAACATTTTAGGCTTTCTCAGCCATATGGTCTCTGTTGCAACTACTCGACTCTGCTGTTGTAGTGTGAAAGCAGCCCTAGACCATACGTAAACGGAGCGTGGCTGTGCTCCAATAAAACTTTATTTATGGATACTGAAATCTGAATTTCATATAATTTTTGCACATTATGAAATATTCTTCAATTATTTAAAGATGTAAAAGCCACTCTTAGCTCATAGGCACATAAAAAGAGGCCAGATTTGGCCCACAGGCCGTTCATAGTTTACCCACCCTTATTCTAGAGGGCAGAGACCCTCTCTGTGTATTCCTTTGCTGTGTCCACAGTGCCCAGAACAGTGCCTGGCACATAGCTGTCCATAAGGATCTGTTGATGACCAACTGCTTTCTTCTTCTGCCCCTCTACCTCCAATTCCATTCCCATCTCTTGCTGCTACTATATCCACCTCTACTTCAGCTCCCATTCTCTGTAACCAGCAGCAACAAGCCTCTGTTGCCCCCACCCGGTCCCGGTCTCCAGGTCAGTGGAGGAGCCCACTAGCTAGTTCTCCAGTAGCCCTGGGACTGTCCCATCTGGATGCTCCCATTTTTCCTCTTCTTCTCTGACTACCCTATCTTTGGCCTCATTCTTCTTTTTTTTTTTCAGCACCCAAAATCTTTTTAATAACAAGGCCTGTTATTAAACAAGGCTGACGGGCCTGTCAGCCTCTGGTGCGCTTGAACTTCCAGCCCTTGGAACGTAGGGTTTGGTGTTCCTGAGGTCTTGCCGAGATGCCTGTACACCTCTTGGTCTTTACCAGAGAGGAGGCCAGTGCCACAGCCCTTGGGAGTGTCCAGGGCCAGTTGGTCAAAGGTGAGGATCTTGCCCCAGGCCTTGGGGATGTGGCTCCAGGGCAGTGCCCACACCTTCAGTTCGGGCACCTACTGGGCATACACATGATCAGTTTTAGTTCCTATAACCACACCTGTTTTGCCTTCCCCTCCAGGAAGCTTCACCTTCCGGATCATCTGGGAAAGGGATAGAGGCCACCAGTTGGTGCAACTCACGAACAGCCTCTTCAGCACAACTTGACTGAAGGAGTTGGTTGGTCTGGCCAGAAACCTGTACAGCTTGACCAACAGCCTTAGGTAGCTGTCCTAGCTCTTGGCCTCATTCTTTTTTTATTTTTATTTTTGGGCCATGCCACACAGCTTGCAGGATCTTAGTCCCTGACCAGGGATCGAACCCATACCCCCCGCAGTGGAAGCACGGAGTCCTAACCACTGGACCACTAAGGAATTCCCTTGGCCTCATTTTTTTTTTTTTTTTTGAGTAGGGATTTTTTTTTCTAGTATTTATTTATTTATCATTTATTTGTTTTTGGCTGAGTCGGGTCTTAGTTGCAGCATGTGGGATCTTTCATTCTGGCGCACAAGATTCTCTCTAGTTTTGGTGAGCAAGCAGGCTCCAGAGCACGCGGGCTCAGTAGTTGCAGTGGGCGGTCTCTCTAGTTGTGGCGTGCAGGCTCCAGAGCACGCAGGCTTCGCAGTTGTGGCACGTGGACTCTCCAGTTGTTGTGCCGTGGGCTCAGTGGTTGCAGCACGTGGGCCTAGTTGCCCTGTGGCATGTGGGATCTTAATTCCCCGATCAGGCATCGAACCCGCGTTCCCTGCATTGGAAGGCGGATTTTTTACCACTGGACCACCAGGGAAGTCCCCACACAAGCATATTTTGAAGGCTTGCCACATGTCAGCTGTAGCCAGCGAGACAGCAGTAAACAAAATAAAGTCCTACCTCATGGAGCTTTGTTCTAGTGGGAGAAACAATAAACAAACAGGTAAATATACAATATGATCCCTGGTAGAGAGGCATGCCATGAAAAAAAGATAACATAAGATGATACCGTCGATGGGGAGCTATCTTAGGTAGGGTCAGTCCTCTCCGAAGAGGTGACATTTGAGCAGAGGTGCGAATGAAGTGAGGGAGCAAACTCTGAGAGCTAAAGAAAGAAATGTTCCAGGTGGAGGGCACAGCAGGAGCAAAGCCTGAGGTGGGAGTGTATGTGGCATGTCAGTGAGCAGGCAGCAAGACTGGTGGCAGGGGGGCAGTGAGTGAGTGGTGGTGGGGGGGCAGGGGGAGTAGGGGGCCAGGTCCTGCGGGACTTTGCAGGCCCAGCAAAGTCCTTGGATTTTGTTTGAAGTGTGATGGGGGAGCTACAGGAGGGTTTCAAGCACCTCCATCCCTCAGACCTGGATGGGGCAGACAAGAGAATCCACCCCCTTACTTGTTCACCACTACGCACCTCTGCATACTGAGTACCCGTGAAGCCCCTTCTGGGCTGACAGTGTAGTGAAGTGAATAAGAGCACTGGATTTTGAGTCTGAGAGAATTGGGTTCCCAGCCTAGCTGTAATACTTACTAGCTGTTGGACCATGGGCGATTGCATCACTCCTGAGCCTCAGTTTTCTCATCTGGAAAATGGAGACAATAATTTCTGTCTCATGGTGTCGTTGGGGTGACTGGATGAGCTCTTGCCTCTAAAACACTCACAGTGCCAGGCAGGTCACATAGTTCTCTCTCAATCAGCTGTCATAGTTGATGATGATGATTACTATTTAAATGCTGAGCCAAGTTCTGGCATTTTGTAATCACTTGTTAAAGGGAACTACCATTATGATTGTTCCCCTTATGCTGTTCCACCTGCTGCCAGGAGACACGTGTGCCAAGACCCTCCTCTACTGAATGGCCAAGAAAGAATAATGACAGGCTCTCTTCCTGTGGGGCAGGGCCCATCCAGAACCTGTGCTCTTGAACATTATAGCAAGCACATGCCCAGGTTGCGGTAGAAGGACCTAAAACCCAGCGCTCAGCCTGTCAGCTCAGCCCCCTGCTTCATGCTAGAATAACCTCTTCCATAAGGTACAGAATAAGAACCTCACTGTGTCCAGCAGAGCCCTTTCACACTTATGAGTCATTCACTTAACAAACACCGCAAGTGACTGCCCCGAACAGCCTGTTCTCACCCCATTATGAATAATAATAATAGCTATCATTTATCCACGACTCAGAGTGTAGCATTTCAGAGCATGAGTCCTAGATGTACTGTACTGTAGCTAGATGATGTTGTACATATCACTTAGCCTCTTTGAGCATCTATGTGCCAGGTAGTGTGTCAGGTGCCAGGAAGACAAGAGCCTAGAAGACCCGATTACTGCCCTCTCACAGCTTCCTGTCTAATTGGAGAGCTAGATGTTAATCAGGTAATCACAAAAACAAATGTAAAAGTACACCTTGAGGAGCACTAAGGAGAAGTATCCATTGCCACGAGTGTATATAACAGGCAGGTAAGGGAAGATGTCCTGGAGGAAGTGATTGTGGAGATAAACTGGCTTGAGGAAGACAGACAGTTTCAAGAACAAGGAGCAAGGCCCTGGGGCAGCAGAACTGAAGGAAAGTCAGTGTGGCTGCAGCCTAGAGAGAAACAGAAAACTGTGAGCTGAGGCTGCAGCAGGATCAGCACATTGTAGGCTATGGATTGGTCTCTATAGCTCTCTGCTGAGTGACTGTAACATCCCTTCAACAATCATGGGCAAGCTGACCTGCCCAAGCTCCCAGGCAGGGCCCAGGTGTCCTCTGGGCACCCCCCTTTTCCAGCATAACCCAATACTCTTGGGAGAGAGGACACAGGAAGTGAAACATTCATAGGAAAGCAGAGTCACTACTGGGTCCTTAAATTGAGATGATGCACTTGATATGGAATCCTTTCCTGTAAAAAGGGGAAGGAAGAGGCCAGGAGCCCCAGGAAGGGGGCAGATTGAAGGTAGAATCACTCCAGTTTTCCCCTCACCCATGCCCCTCCCACGCATCCACCTCATTTTCCTCGCCCAGCAGTCCTTTGCCCTCATTTTCTAGATCTCAATGTCTCTTCCCAAGTTTAACTTAAACCGGCTTGCAGCCAGATATTTGGCACCTGGGTGCAATCTGTTCTGAGCCCTGAGTAGGATGACTAGATTTAGCAAATCAACAGGACACCCAGTTAAATTTGAATTCAGATAAACAACAAGCATTTTTTCAATTTTGAGTCTAAACATTACAACACTAGCCCTGAGCAGCAGGGGTTGGGGCATCGGAAACTGGCTCCAGGCAACTGATACTAACACTGATGTCTATAACAGCTGCCAACTTTGGCGCAGGTTGCCTCCAGTTTAGCCCTCATTAAGGAGGTAATAGAGTGAGTGAACAAAAGAATGAACTCTAGGGACTTCCCTGGTGGTGCACTGGTTAAGAATCCACCTGCCAGTGCAGGGGACACAGGTTCGATCCCTGACCTGGGAAGATCTCACATGCCATGGAGCAACCACGGGCCGTGGAGCAACTAAGCCCATGCGCCACAACTACTGAACCTGTGCTCTAGAGCCCGTGCACCACAACTACTGAAGCCCGTGCACTGCAACTACTGAGCCCTGCAAGTACTGAAGCCTGCACACCTAGAGTCCGTGCTCCACAAGAGACGCCACCGCAATGAGAAGCCGGCGCATGGCAATGAAGAGTAGCTCCCACTCGCCACAACTAGAGAAAGCCCGTGCGCAAAGCCCGTGCGCAAAGCCCGTGCGCAGCAATGAAGACCCAACGCAGCCAAAAATAAAAAATAAAAGGAATGAACACTGGGCCTAGACTACCAGGGTTGTCTTTCAGCTCTGCCATTTTCCAGCTGTGTGACCTTGGAGGGACCCAGAAAATGAAACGCTTAACTTCTCTGTCCTTGGTTTCCTCATCTATACACTGGAGATAATAACAGCACCTAACTCATAAGGTTGTTGTGAGGATTAAATGAGTTTACAGGTAAAGTGCTTAGAATAGTGCCTGGTCCATAGTAAGTGCTATGTTAATGTTAGCTCTAATAATTTATCTAATCACACCAGACCGAATGTAAACTCCATGAGAACAGGGACTTTCTTTTGTTCATTGCTATATCCACAGGAATGAGGAGCAGGGCTGGTTTATAATGCATGCTCGAGAAGAGGGCCTGGCTTGTAATATATAGCCATAAATATTTATTGAATTAAATCTAGTCCTCAGGATCTACCTGAAAGATTGGAATTATATTAATGATTCCCCTTTCACAGATAAGGAAACAGGTTTAGAGGCATGAAATGAGTTTTCCAATGTTAAGGAGGTGGCAGAGCTAGGATTCAAATCCAGATTTGTTCGGTTCCAAAGTCTTTTCCACTCAAAACTCAATTCACTTTAACAGCTGAGGTGCTACCCTTGGAAAGTGATGGAATAACAGGAGCAGCTGGATTTAGGAGAAATCCTCATGGACTTTGATTTTTTAAAGTCCTAATCTGTTCCCCATCTGCTGTGTACCCTTGGGTAAGTCACCTCATCTTTTTGAGGCTGTTTTATGATGTGTAAACTAGGTGGTGGTGAGGATCCAAGGAGATCATATATTGGTGAAGCCTGACTGGAAGAAGGCTTCTGATAAACAATCCTGCTTTAGAACGGCTTTGCAAATGGACATTCTTCCCCACCCATGAAACACGCAAGCCCATCTCTCCACTCCCCCACGTGTGAATAAATCTCATCACACCTGAACCCCTAACACCTCTTTAGACGGAGGCTGAATCTCTCCGGGGGAAATCTCTCTCCTTGGCCTCCCTGCACCCCAAGCACAGCCCAAGTGTCGGTCAATCCTGGAACGTGGTCCCTGGTCTCCTCAGAGGGGGCACAAGCCCAAATGAGCCCAGAGCTGGGCCTGCAGTTGGGAGAGATTCGGGGAGACGGCTTGAAAAGAGCAAAACATGCGTATTAAGACATCACTTTGGAGGCACTGTGGGTCCTGATGGTGGTGAAAGACTTGTACCCTACCTGGAGCCAGGGCGCAGGAGATTCCAGTGTCGCCTTCCGGGGCGGGGTTAGGGGGTCCTAGAGCCTTGTAATGGGGGGAGTAGGGCCCAGGCTCCTTTCTAGCCTTTGCCGGGGTCAGGCCCAGGACATTCAGAGTGTGTGTGGGGGGCAGGGGGAAACAGCCCCCGCTGGGGGGGTAGAAAGAACATCTGGGGAGCTATTCCAAACGAGGTGAGTGGGGGAGATGGGTAGCCCTGGCATGGTCCCCTCCGGGGACCAGGTTTGGGAGGGAGGAGCCAAGAGGGCCTCTTCTGGGCTGAGCAGAGCGCGGGCCCAGGGCTCGCGGTGAAGGCGGGGCCCGCACTCTCTTCGCGGCGGGGGCTGGGGGTCTGTGCTGGGAATGCCGCGCCGCGGGGGCCGGGGCGGGGCTTCATTGGCCCCGCCCTTCGCGCAGGTAGCCAATGGGCGCGGCGGCGCCGGGTGACGGAGGGAGCCGAAGTGCGAGTGCCGCGGCGGCGGCGGCGGCGGCGCGGACGGCCCAGCGAGAGCGAGAGGGTCTCGGCGGGCGCGAGGGGGTTAGGGGGCGCGGGGACGAGGGGACGCGGGAGCGCGGATCCTGGGACCTCAGGACCTGGGAGGCGAGGCGGCCCGGACCGCCGGTGGAGCGCGGGCCGCCCAGCGGCGGCGCGATGCCGCTCGCCCAGCTCAAGGAGCCCTGGCCGCTCATGGAGCTGGTGCCGCTGGACCCGGAGGTGAGTGAGCTGGGCGGGGGACGGGCGCTGGCGGCCGGCGAGCCCGAGTCCCCACAGGGGCGGGGCGGCCCGCGGCGCCTCTGTAGCCTGGCGGGCGCCCGCGCGGACGCGAGTGCCCTCCGATCTCTTGCCCCCTCTCCGGCTCCACCCCCTTCTGCCCCGGGTGTGTGTGCGCGAGGGACAGTTCCGCCACAGCGCCGAGAAACCCCTTAGCCCGGAGAGGGTATGCCGTGGTGCGCTGAGATCTGACCCCCGCCTCACCCCACACACCTAGGACCTGTACTGGGAGCTGTCGGAGTTTCCTTCGTTAGGGCAGACGGCCAGGGCTGGGGTGTCAGATGTCTCGGATTCTACAAGAGACAAGGATCATGGGACCCCCCCTCACTTCTCCTTGATGTCTCCCAGCGCCCTACCCCAAGAGCTCCCGCTACTCGGCTGCTGACCCTAGAAGGATTGTCCCTCTTGACCCTAGCAGTTGTGGAATTTGGGGTGACACCGTCCGTCTGGGGCTGAAACTCTTGGTTTTCTTTGCCCCAGCCTAGGGTCAGAGGACACCTGTGTCACCTGCTCCAGGCTGGGGGGAAGAGAATGGGGGAAAGCCCTTAGACATTGTGAAAATTATTCCTGGAGATGAGGAGAACGTTGGTTCCTGCCCCCTCCCATAGGAAGGACTGGGCCCCTGGGGAGTTTGGCCTCTGCCTGCCTAGCCTCTCCCAGAAGTACCTCCTGCCCTCTGAGGTTTCTATGGTGCTAGGCCCTAAGCTTGCAGAAGGCCAGCTCTTCCTGTGCCCTTTGACCCCCAGGGTCAAGGTCAAGCCCATCTGCCAGCAGATGGAGAAAAAAAACTTCTCCCTTAGCCTCATTCTGGGAAGGAGGTAGGTGATACTGCCTTTCCAGAGGGGATGTGGGGATGTGCAGGGAGGGTATGGAAACCTCAGTGAGCCTGGGAGCCAAGGTGATTTTCTTCTGGCTTGGGCTCAGAGCCCCTGCTTAGATCCCCTCCTCTGCCCTCTCTTAACTGGGGCAACCACCAAGTGCCCTGCCTCTCAGGGTCACAGGTTGAGATCAGAGTGAGGATCCCTGGTCCCCAGAACCCAGGGTGTGCTGCCCCTTTAAAGGGATGGTCATGGCTGACACTGGCTATTGGAGGGTGGGCGCATGGCAGGATTAGGTAGCCAACCTGAAGGCGCAATTTGGAGTAAATTGCTTTGGGATCCCTGCCATGGGGTTTTTACGGGCCCTGCTCAGTTCAGAAGTTCTCTCGCTGACTCACCCTCTGAGGTGAGGAACACTGCCCTCTGCAGCCCCTATCCACCACAGCCCACCCCCCAAGGACTGGGGCACAGGGGGTTGGGGAGGTGCTCAGAGGTGGATTCCTTTGCCTTGGCATACCGTTGAGACCTAGGCCTCCCTAGAGGAAGGTGGACTGGGAGGGGCCAGGGAGAGACTTAATCTGAGGACTTACCATGGGTTATACTAGTAGGGAAGAAAGACACCCAGGAGCTCAATTCCCGGTCCAGGGCACTACTTCCTGTTTCTCTTTGGGGAATCCTGGGGCAGGGGCCAGGTTTAAACAGGAAACTCAACTCAGTTTTAGTACTGCTGCAGCTGAACTCTGAGAGGAAGAGACTGGCTTATTTCCTAGGATTAAGGGGGCTGTGATTTCTCTAGGAGCTTCACCTTGGAAACACTGTGTGACCCCCAATCAGTCTTTAGCCTCTCTGGGCCTCTGTTTCTCCAATGGCCAGGGCTGGGTTCTGGCCTCTGCTTTCTGGGCCTGAGAGGGTACAGAGTCCCGAGTACCACTGCCCATTTTCCTCCTCCCCACTCCATGGAGGTGCCAGGCGACTGGGTGTTATTGTTTGGGTAACAGGAGCCATGGGGCAGCCAGGGCGCGGGTTGGGTTGTTTTCACTGGAGAACAGGGCCTCGCTGTTCTTAGCCCAGGTGACATGTAAGTGATACAGCAGCCTGACCTGCAGGTATAGGCGCTGCTGCTGGCTCCTGGCCAGGAAGGAGGCAGGCAGAGGGGCTGGTGGGGGCATTTGGCAGAGGCCTGGGATCTGGACTGCCCTGCCCTCCCATGACGCTGCCGAAAATGGGCTGCTGGGAGGCGGGGCCTTGTCTGGGGTGTGGCCCAGGTGGAGTAAACCCATTGGAAGTGTGGTTTACGATTCTGCCTGGGCCTTCCCTGGCCTTGCTGAAAGCAGTAACCTTGACCCCAGGCCCAGCCTCGCTGTGTACAGAGCTTCATTATGTGCCACCCACCCCACTTCACCACTGTTACCTTATTAAAATAAAACAACTCTCAAAACAACTTCTCAAGGTAGGGATTATTACCCCCATTTTCATATGGAACAGCTGAACTCAGAGAGGAGAACTGGCCTGTGAATTAATGTCAGAGTCAGAATTGGAACCCAGATCTCTTGTTGTCTCCAGCCTAGTTGGGGGAGGCTTAAGGACAGGGAAGAGCTGGGATCAAACTGGCCCAGGTGGAAGGTACTCCAAGAGAGGCTCCGGATGTTGGCAGACTCTCCTGTCCAGCCTTTGCTGAGGGCTGGTGGTACCAGCCGGCCCTGGCACCTGGCCCCCAGCTTCCAGCAGCGCGCAGGGCTGCCAGTGCTGGGCTCTGAACCCAACTCCTGGGGCTGCTTCCTGCCTGTGGGGCACGTGCTGTCTTTGTCCATCTGCTGCCCGGCCTCTCCAGACGCTGCCCTGGCCCCTCTTCCCGAGACAGAGCTGGTTGGGTGGGAAGGAAGGATGCTTGGTGAAACCCATCTCTGACCTCTGGGGAGGGGGGACAGTGGTCTGGAGGCCCTCCGCAGCTGTCCCCATGAGTAGTGCTCTCTGAGGAAGAGGGAGGAGAGTGGGTCTCCATCCTCCAAGAGGCCAAAAGCCCTTTCCTATACCAGACTTTTTAGACAAGGTCTTCCATTCAGTATTCTGCAAGGTCAGTATCATTGTCCTCTTTCGTTCATTCATTCGTTCATTCAGCAAATATTTATTGAGCACTTATCATGTGACAAGTACTAACCCAAGCAGCAGGGTACAGCTGTGAACAAGATGGACCTGCCCTCGTAGTACAGATGAGGAAACCGAGGCTCAGAGAAGTAATGTGACAGACACAAGGTCAGAATGAGAGGCTGGCAGACCTAGCATTAGCGGCTGTGTCTTTGTGGCTGCAAACCTGTGTTCTTTCCACCATCTGTGCAGCAGTCAGACCAGAGGGGCAAATGAGCCCTGTCTTCCCAGGACCCTGGCTCTAAGCGGGGAAGCTCACCTGTGGTCCTCTTTGCACTTACAGTTCTTTCTCCAGGGCTGCCCACTCCCCTCTAGAGACCTTGTGCAACAGCTCTTACAGGCATGGGGCTCCATGAGGATGGCATCCAAGCTAGAGACCCCTGGACTGGAGGCAACCAAATAGGGCCTGTGGAGCCCCCTGAATCCTCCAAGATACTGCTCTGTAAGCACACACCTCTGGGTACACCCACCACCTCCTCCCCTCCCTCATCAGGGATTCAGGCTTGCAGCCACATGACTCTGGGTCATGGCCCGATGTCTTAGGGACCACAGGTAAGTCCCTCAACCCTCTGAACCTTGTCTGAAAAATGGGAGTAATAGAACTTTCTCTGGGGAATTCCCTGGCGGTCCAGTGGTTAGGACTCTGCACTTCCACTGCCGGGGGCATGGGTTTGATCCCTGGTCGGGGAACTAAGATACCGCATGCCGCATGGCATGGCAAACAAATAAACAGAACTTGCTCTGGCCTCCTTGCTCTCTTTGCTGGGTTGAGCTTTCATTTGACAGGCTACATGCTGGACCCTGATCTGGGTGCCAAGGAGATGATGCTGGACAAGTCATGGCTCCTCCCTGAGTTAATCTGCAGTTTGCTCGGTGCTTTGAGGCCCAGGGGAGGGAGGAAAGGGCTTGAGACTGTGTGGACAGAGGAGATGACATTAGAGCTGAGTCCTGAAAGAAGACCAGGGGTTTGCCAAAGTGACCAGGCAGGAAAGGTTTTCTTAGTAGGAGGAGCCACGGTGCAGATGCATGGGGATGTGAAACAAGCTGGTCTGTTCAGGGTCTCAGGTTGTTCAGTTTAGCTCCGTAATAGGGCCTGATAGTAATAATGGGGACTGTTTGTGGACCAGTTACGTGCCAGGCATATGTACTTTACAGACACTATTTTGCTTGCTTCTTACAGCCACCCAATGAGGTACATCACTTTTATCCCCATTTCACAGATGAGGAAACTGAGACCTTGAGAAATGAAGTAACCTCAGGGTCATGCAGGTGGTAGAAGCCAGAATTTGAACCCACATGGTCAGGTTCCAGAACCCATATTAATCACCTGTGTTGGGCAGTTGGTGATGACGGCTTTGAACGCCATGCCAAGGAGCTGGGACTTTATCCTGCAGGCAGTGGGAAGCCATGGAAGGGTTTGGGGCCTGGTACGTAGGAGGTTCTCAATAAGGAGTGAGTGAGTGACCAAGGGAGTCGATCACTCAAGTGTAACGATTACAGTTGAGTTTTAGGAAGGGTGAGGATTTGGAATGGGGGAGGCTGGTGTATAGGCCGTTGTTACCATCTGGGGGAATTATGTCAAGAGTCTAGAATGCTGGGTGAAGTGGAACTCCATCTACAAATGCACCGTGCCTCCCCCTCCCCCCAGCCCTGGTCGACCTGGTCCTTCTCCCCAGGCTTCTGAGAGATGACAGGTATGTGTATGCGTGCGTGGTGGGGCCTGTAGAACACTGGCCCCTGGGGAGGATTAGGGGCATTAAAGGGGCTCAGGGGGCAGGATGTCCGGGGAGCGACAAGGGGAGGGCTGCTCCAGGGGCAGGGAGATTATGTAATGGGCAGAGCACAGCTATGCCTGCTGTGGCCGGGCAAAGCCGCAGCTGCCCTGTGGACCCGGCCCCTGGCTCTAAAGTCCTGGGTCTTCCTGGCCTCTGCACACTCTCGCTGTGCGGGAGGGGTGGGGACAGCTTCTTTCAGCTTCCCAAGGCCCAGATGGGGTAGGTTACTCACCTAATATCACACAGGAAAGGGACGGTGTACCCCAGGGTGAGTAGCACCCACCTGAGGGTGAGGTCTGGGGGCTGGAGGACTGCCCAGGGGTGGGCTCCAGTGCCTGCCTCTCTGCAGGTAGTTCCCCTAGCTGGGCAGTGGGCTGCTTTTCCTCAGTCCTCTTTTGAGCACCTCCTGGTGTCAGAGACCGGATTTTGAATCCCCACTTACCAGCGGTGTAACCTTATGCGCCATCACTAGGCCCCTCTGCGCCTCAGTTTCTTCCTTTGCCAAGTGGGACCAGGGCCTGCCTCCCAGGTCAGGAGGGTTTAATGGTGCCACAGGTGTGAGGCACTGAGCCCAGTGCCGGGCATGTGGCAGGGGCTCGGAAGAGAAAAGCTGTTAGCACCAAGCCCTAATCTCTGCCCTCCCAGGGCTCCCCGTTTTTTAGGAGGGGCAGGCCCGTGTGTAAATAGTCCCTGCGTTGTGGTAAGTGGTAAAATGAAGGATCGCAGGACCGTAGTGGAGCAGCAGTGATTCTGCAAGGATAGGGAGGGGTCCCAGAGCTGGCAGGGCCAGGGTAGCCACCATCACTGGGCTGGACACTCTTCCAGACTTTGTTGCCTTCAGCCCTTGCATCAACCCTGGGAGGTGATGTAAATACCCTCCTGCTACAGATCAGGAAACTGAGGCCTCTTGAGTTGGTTAGCTGGCATGCACAGTTTGTCTGTGGCAAAGCTGGGAGTCCTTTCCTTCTCACTGGGAGAAGGTGACATTTGAGCTGAGCCTTCAAAGATGAGGTATTTGCCAGGCAGAGAGCCCGAGGGAGAGATGCCGGGAAATGGTCCGCCTGAGTTGTGAGGGGCTGTTGCAGGAGCCTTGATGCCTGTGGAGGTAGAGAGGACACAGCCAGAACTCCCACCCTCACCTCCTTGGCCCCCTAGCTACTGGGAGCAGCCGAGGGTGGGGGTGCCCCATGGGGTCTCTCTTTGCTTTGTGCCACTCTGGTAAGTTTTGACAGTGTTTCCTCATCTCCCTTCTCTTTTCCAGAATGGACAAGCCTCAGGGGAAGAAGCTGGACTTCAGCCGTCCAAGGTAAGGACCAGGGCTAGCACCAGAGCTAGGGACTGTCAGGGGTGGGGGGACCGTTTGCATGGAGTGGAAGAGGAGGGAGGCCTGCCCTCGTCCCCCCCGGGCGTGAGGCCCTTTGGCCCAGCTCAGCCTTCCTTCTCTGGTCCCACCTAATCCTCGAGGCAGCCCTGTGTGTCAGGATTACTTGCTCCAACCTTCCTATTTCTCAGGTGAGGGGACTGTGGCCCAGACAGGGTCAGAATCCAGGCTAGAACTCTGGTTACCCATCACCCAGACCAGGACACTTCCTCAGTTTATTTACTCGTGGCAGCTTGGCCGACTGTATTGAGAAGGTGAAGGGGTGCTGAGAGAGGCTCAGGTCTGCTGGGCCTGACGTGGGCCTGGAATCATCTGGGCACCTGGCGCTGGAGGGAACCTGGTGGCCTCAAATCTAACCAGGGCCCAGTGCCTGGCATGTGGCGCACAGGCCATTTCTCAGGGACCCCACCCCTCAGCCCCAGGCTGGCTCCCTCTCCTCTGCTCTCTCTGCTTCCCCTGGGTTCCTCCCTTCAGCCCCTCAGCTCCTGTTGCTGGTTTTGTGTGTTGACAGAAGTGCCAGGGCTGGGTGACAGTTGTGTGACCTTGGGTGGGTCGTTTGTTTCCTCTGGGCCTGGGCTTTCTCATCTCCACGTTGAGCTCCTCCAATTCTCGAGGAGCTGTGAGGTCACAGAGCTGCTGGCTGTGGAGGGGCTTTGGAAGCCACCAGGCAGGACAAAGTATGGGTTCTGGCAGCAGAGCCAACCTGAGTTCGAGTCCTGGCTCCACCATCACCATTTGACCAGAAACTTCTCAAAAGTTTCCTCAGCTGTACCTTGGGAATAATAGTAACCTACTTCTCAGGAGTGACGTGAAGGACAAGTGAGGTAGCAACCGCCTGCCACACAGTGCCTTCAGCAGCAGCAGCGTGGACGCCCTGCTGTATCGCTCAGCGCCACTGCCTGTTAGTGGCCACACCCTCCTGGCCTGGGTCTGCCTGGGCACCAGACCACGAGCTCGACCTTTGAGATAGACCCAGAGCTGGTCCTGATGTTTGCCTTGACTCAGCCTCCTAGGATAAGGGAGCTGAGCTACCCGGGGTGGGGCAGGCTGACAGAAGTAGGCTCCCACCCCCTCCTTTTTTTGGTACTGTGGCAACCTTGGACCACCAAAAGCAATCCACGTGGTGTGGACTGGGCCCCTTGGCTTATCTCAGCCCCATGTCTGGAGAATCTCTTCCCACAAAGGAGCTGCCACTGGTTGCCTAGGAACAGAATGAAGGGCTGTAGGTCTCCAGTGCAGACCCAGAATGTTCAGATCTTGGGGCTGTGGTTCTGGGAGTTGCAGAAGTGCTTGCAGCTTTGAGGGAGCTGGTGGTGAGTGCAGCTTCTCACCTCAGTGCTGGAGAGGCTGGTTGGGAAAGGGCAGGAACTTACCCAGGCGGGCGCCCTATATTTGATCCCAAGCCTGGGACTCCTTCTTGCTCTAGAGCAGATCCTGGGCTGGGAAGGGAGATGTGGCTGGACACGATGGGTCAGGGAGAACCTCCAATGCCACGTTAAGGGAGAGAAAGCGCCATATCAGGAGCTTTGCATTTGGTTCTCATAACACCCCTGGAGGTTAACTCTCCCCATTTTACAGATGAGAAAATTGAGGCCCAAGGTCAAATAGCTGGTGGGCGATAGGGTCAGGTCTTGCTTGACCAGAGAGCCCACCCTCCTCCCAGCCCAGGAAACACACTGAGTGCTGAAGAGGAGGAGCATTGGGTCCCCGTGACCCCAAGTTCCATCATTCCTCGGCACCTGCTCATTCACCTTCTCCATTGCTCCAGAACCTCCTAGCATCCCCAGTGCCCACTTCTGGGCTCAGCACACCAGGGAGCGCTCAACCTGTGGTCAGGACCTCATCCCTTTGTTTAGTGGAACAAACTGGCAGCAAGCTGGTTTATGTTTTGCAACATCAGACTTTCAGTGCACCCTGCTGTAGCACTGGGGACCCCAAAATGAATTCAACACCCACCCTCAGGGAGTTCCCAGTGTTGGGGGAACGGTAGTAACAGGAAAGCTGTGTGGAGGGCGCTGTGATGGGGAAGAACAGGCTGTGGGCACCTAAGACCTCCATTCTGCGCCAGGCCTCATAGTGGGCAGTGAAATATACCACCTTCCTACATGTCTCTTGGGGGCATGATGAGATGAGCGCATCCCGGGGAACCCAGCCAGTGGCATCTGAACTCAGGGCTGAGCGTGGACGAGAAGGACAGTCACTGCTGTGTGTGGCAGAAGAGGAAGAGTTGGGATGGACCGTGGGGCACCAGGTCACCTTCCCTGCAGAGCTGGCATTTGGCTGGGCCTCGAAAGGCAGGATTTGGGCAGCTGGAGAGAAAAGTGGGCCTTCCAGGTGGAGGAGAGGCCTGACTTGGAGGGGGACTTGGGAGGCAGGGGCTCTGAGTTCAGAATCCTGCCCCTCTTTCTTGTTTGCTGTGTAACCTTGGGCAAGTGATTGCCCCTCTGAGGCTCAGATGTCTTTTCTGTAAAAGAATAGGGTCCACCCCACAGGGCCACCCAGAGGAGGGAATGTGATGTGTATAAAGTGAAGAATCCAACAGGGTTTGAGGCATACTATTGGTGTTTAATGCTTGTTTATTTTATCCATTTCAGGCAGAAGGGGAGATTGGGGTTTTAGCAGTTATAGTGAGGACTGCAGTCTAGGGTGAGAGCTCCTGGTGCCCTCAGGCATGCTGGGGCTCCATTCACCCTCCCTCCCTTCCTGGGGGTGGACTGGGTGCCCCAGGCCCCCTCCCCCGGCTATCTCCGGAGCTGGACCCCTTTGAAGCTCCTGCAGGTCTATTTTGAGAGCTGAGCGTCTCCCCCCTCCCCTCCTCTCTTCCTGTTTATGAAACCCTGATCCCTCCCGGATCCCTCATGCTCCCCCTGGCTGGAGCTCAGGCAGGATGTGACTGTGGACTTCGGGGAGCCTTGGGAGCTTCAGGTGTTGAGGGGAACTTCCCTGGGACTAGCCAGGGCAGGCTAGCCCACCTTCCCAGCACCTGAGACCTGCTGGGCTCTGTCCCTTCAGCCTGCCCAGAGGAGACCCTGCGGCAGTAAGAGTGCCCGTGTAATCCAGGGAGTTCTGTTTACCACATCCCTTTGTTTCTGTGGCCCATTTTGCTTCTAGAAACAACCTTTTGGGGGTGGAACAATCTAGTTTTGACCTCTATTTTATAGAAAAAGAAACTGAGGCTCAGACAGGGAAAGAGATTTGCCTGGGAACACTCAGCTAGTGAGTAGATGATTCTTAACTTCCCATGCTGTACTCCTGGCCTCAAGCCTCTTTTCCACGCTGGTTTCTTCCTACGTGGAGTGTCTATATTTTTCCTCCTTTCTGCCTGGCCAACTTCTGTTCATCTTCAGGGTCCAGCTGGACTGCCCTGTCTTCCTGGGCCTCACCCCAGGCAGATAGTTAGAGCCTCTGGGCACCTACAGCACCTTGACTGCACTGTGTCCCAGGATAGTTGTGTTTTGTTAGTGTGTATTTATTTTGGGGACAGGTCTGCCTTAACATGTGCGCCTCCTAGTGTCTGGTTCCTGGCCTGAGGACAGAGCAGCGGGCCAGTAGCTGTGAGTGATTTCCAGAGGGGAGGCAGGCTGGCAGGGCTTGCAAGGAAGGTGATAATGAAATGCTTAGAGTGTAGGCTTTGGAAGTAAACAGGTTGATTTTGCCCTGAGCTCTCCCCCTTTCTGGCCATGTGGCCTTGGGCAAGTCACTTTCTATCTGAGTCTAGTTTTCTCCTTTCTGAAATGGGATCAGTACTTCCTTGGAGCTAGGACACAGGGCCTGGCAGAATCCACACCAACAAAAGTTGAGGGAAAGAATGACTTCATGCAATAAATGTTCAATTAATAGGCACAGTTCTCATTGTCATTCCATGCCAGTCCTGGCCTCGGGCCCAAAGCCACCTCCCCTATCAAGGATGCCTGGGAAATGTAGATCCCTCCTCACCTGCCCAGAGGCATGCTGGGAGAGGCGTCTGGGGACATCTGTCCCACCAGAGGGGGCAGTCCTGGGAGGCCCTGCAGATGATGCCAGCTGGGGGAGGGGCTGTTGGTGTCCATTAGGGCCAGAGATTAGCAGGTGGGCTTGGGTTGCAACTGCTGGAGGGAGGCCCAGTGTGGGGACCCTACGGGCCAGGGATCAGGTGGGGGGGATCTGGGCTTCTCTCCAGCTGCCTTGTGGGAGGAAGTAAATAAGAGGAAGTATCTCTAGGGGGAATGGGGCAGGGACCAGGGGGTGGGGTCTGGTGCTGTCCTCCCTACTCCTGCCACCAGCGACCTCACAGGCCCTGCACATTCCCTTCAGTGAAGGCAGTTCCGAGACCGTTTCTTTCCTGTTGCCCCTTCCCGTAGCCTGCTAGCCATGGCGAGTCTTCCTTTGCTTCCGAGGGATGCAAGGGTTGGGGGGCCCCAGCCGGCACTGGACCAGAGAGCTTTGGGGCTCTCAGGACTGCCCCAGCCTCCAGACCCCAGACGCTCCAGAAGAAGCTGGAGTACAATGAGAGGCCTCGGTCTAAGGAAGCGTCTTTCACAACACCCAGCAGGCCGTCATCAGGCAGTTATCGGAGGCCCTGTGGGGACTGGAAGGGGAAGTTCGGTGTACGTGGGAGCGTTTCCACATAGGGGATGTCTGTGGACATGGTTTCCGATCATCGGACTGTGTGCATTTGCGTGTGTCACTTTCTGTGGGTGTACTGGTGTCAGGGATGTGGTGAGGCCATGTGGCAAAGGGCTGGGCCTGGTCAACCCCTGCCCCATGGCTACCTGCTCCTCCTCTCAGGCCTCTGTGAGGTCCATGCTAGGGCCTTCTGCCCCCTTGCCCGTGCCAGGGCCCTGGGCTGGCAGGCTTCTTAGGGCAGGGTGGTGTCCGCTCTGTAGGCTGCCATTTTGGGCGGGCCCAGCCATGGGAAGGTCATTACGGGGGAAGGATTTCCCATGCTCTGGACCGGGACAGTCAGAGATGGTGGCCTTGGTGACCTCTGCCCCCCATTCTCTCCAGGGGATGTTTGCAGGTGTGGGGTACCCATTGTGTCACTGCCTCATCTCCTTGTAACTTCTGTCTGTGTTCTAGTCTCCTTTCCTTAGGATCAGAGGAGATGAGGGGTGTCTCTCTGGGCCCACCCTGGAGCCCTGGGTTTGGGGTCTGCATTGTCCCCTCCTTAGCAGGGGAGCCTAAGCCGTCTTCTGTCCCTCCTCCCTGCAGAGGGGGAAGTGAGAAGGAGGGGGTCAGGGACCCTGCCTGCTCGGCCAGGAAAGCTGAAAAAGCAGAAGTAAGGGGAGTAACTGGGCCCTCTGACCGCCAGCTTGGGCCCCACCATGCAGACCCCGGCAGATTTCCCCAGAGTTGAGAGAGACTCACTCCCCTGTCCCAGAAAGGTGAGCAGAGGGTTGGCCTGCCTCCAGCGGGGTCTGTCATGACTCTGGGCAAGGAATGGGTTTGGGGGTGGCTGTGTCCCCTGGGGTTTCCGGGTGACTGCCTGTGTCCCCAGGGAGTGTTCTCAGTCAGAGGCAGACAGACAGGTGGAGATTCAGACCTCAGGATGGGGTGGGTAGGGGTTGCTGTGTGGTCTTGGCCCTCCCCAGCCCCTCTCTGAGCTGGGCTTTCTGCCTGTCCCACCCACTGGGTTACACTCAGGGGCCTGATTAGCCTGCAGCTTTTGTGGCTGTTCAGGAGCCCCTGAAGATGAGGCTGTGTCTCTGAGGGTCAGCATCTAGAATGGGAAGTCCCCAGACTGTCCTGGTGCTAAGGGAGGGGGCAGGATTGGAAAGGCAGGACGTGGCTCTGGCTGACTTACCTGCCCACGCTTTCCTGGTACTTGAGGTCTGCTGACCCCAGGCCAGGCAGTAACCAGGGGAAGAACTTGGGTTTGAGCTGGCTCTGCCACCTGTGCACATTGAGCCTGGGTGAGTCACTGTCCTGTGGGCCTCAGTTTCTTGTTCCTGAAGTGGGGGATGACAGCTTTGGGATATTTGGATCAAAGCCATCAGTTTGCACTCAGGAGACATCCATCTCGGTCTCCAGCGTCTTGATCCTGGGCCCTTCAGGCCATAGCATGGGAAGGAAACTCCAGAGAAATGGAATTCCTCAGAGATGAGTCTGCCACGAATACCAGACTGCTCTCCCAAGTGCTGGGAGTTTGCAGGTGATGTCCCATCGCTTTCCTGCCCCCAGGCAGACCAGCAGGAACCTGGAGGTCTTCCCTTAAGTCCAGAGTCTGACTCTCGGGGTGTCTTTGTGTCTTTCCTGCCTGTATGTGTGCCCTGGGTATCTGTCAGTCTCTTTGGGCCTCACTGATGCTGACTGCTGCCCACCTGCCTCTGTTGTTGAGCTCCTGTCTCTGTCTCCACTTCATGAGTGTCTGTCTTCACCTGTTGGGTACATGTCACATATTGGGTGCCTGTTGGGTCGTGTCCCCTTCTGTCTCTGCCTGTTGAGTACATGTCCCCATCTGTCTCCACCTGTTGGGTGCAGGCCCCCATCTGCCTCTGCCTGTTGGATCCCCATCTGTCTCTGCCTGTTGGGTACATGTCCCCATCTATCTTTGCCTGTTGGATATGTGTCCCCATCTGCCTCTGCGTGTTAGGTATGAGTCTCTGTCCACTTCCGCCTATTAGGTATGAGTCCCTTCCTGCCTCCGCTTGTTGGGTACATGTCCCCATCTGTCTCTGCCTATTGGATGTGTGTTCTTCCTACGTCTGCCTGTTGGGCACATGCCCCTATCCATCCCTGCCTGTTGGGCATGTGGACTCTCCTACCCATCTGTTGGATGCCCACCTTCATCTGTCTTCACCTGTAGGATGCCTGCCTCTGCCTGTTGGGTGTCCCTCTTTATTTGCCTCTACATGTTAGTTGCCTGTCTCTCCCTGTTGGGTACCTATCTACTCCTCAGTAGCTGGGTTGGCATGGGGCTTTCCCTTTGAAGGCCCACAGGGAGGATGGGGAGGAGGGCCCGAGGGCAGCCCTCAGGCAATGGGGAGGGGGAAGAGAGAGGAAGGGAGCGGTAAGGGAGCTGGGAAACCACAGGCCCTGAGTGATTGGCAGTCCTGGGCTCGGCCCAGCCCCCGCCTTCACCCTGCACATCCGCCTTGGGCCTGGCCACCTCCGCAGCAGCCCCGGACGCTGCCTGCTCCTGCCATGGTGCCTCTGCCCAGCCCAGGCGGATGGAGCGGGATCCCAAGCTGCCCCGTCTGCGGCTCTGGGCCCTGCTCCCCTGGCTGCCCAGGAAGCAGCGGCCCAGGATCAGCCAGACTTCTCTGCCTGCCCCTGGCCCTGGCCCTGGCCCCAGGCGGGATTCGGTGAGTGTGCCCAGATGTCTGGGCCTGGCCTGACTGTGGCCCTTGGAGCAGGTGCCTTGGAAGCCAGTTTAGCCTCAGCTGGCTGTGGGCTCTCCTTGCCCACGCCTGTCCCTGCTGGGTGATTGGACCCTGCCCAGAGTTGCTTCTTGGGGAAGTGAGGAGGCACTTCAGGGCTCCAGGGCCATATGGACAGATTGGAGGGAGGGCAGAGGGGTCCTAGAACAACTGGGACGTGGCAAGGGCTTTCTAGTAGACTTGTATGAAGGAAGTTTCAGAGGGTGGAGCATAGAGTCTCTGGCCTTAGCTCCTACCCACCCCAGACTGGCACTTACCCGGTTGGTGGGGGAGTCTGAGGTGACTCATGGGTTCTTGTGTATCTCAGCCCTGTCCTTCTAGCCAGAGACAGCCCATGTTCCATCTTGACCAGGAACAAAAGCCCAGTTGTGCCTTCCCAGTATGAGAACAAACCCTACTTCCTATTGTGGCAAAACCAAAACCTTTGCAGCAGGGGGAGGGGAGCCGCACAGGGAGGACCTGGGGCAGGTTCGTGGGCCTCAGCCAGAGCCTGGGCTTGCCTCCACCTGGCCGTGCCTGGGCATCCCTCTGGGCCTGAACAGGCTGGAGCAGCAGGAGGTACAGGAGCTCACCTGACCTGGTACCTTGGTAATTTTCCCCTCCCCGGCTTTTGCTATTGATGAACTGGGAGGCCCTGTCAGGGTAGCTGGCTGGTTGGGCCTGTAGGACCCTGTCTGCTGAGATCCGGTGGGAGTAGACTTGGATGGGGGGACATGCCCTGTGCTGACCTGAATGGGGCCCACCGTGCTCACCCGCTCTGTTCCTCCATCAGGATGAAGACGTCCTCAAGGAGATCTCCATCACGCACCATGTCAAGGCTGGCTCCGAGAAGGCCGACCCATCCCACTTTGAGCTCCTCAAGGTTCTGGGCCAGGGGTCCTTTGGCAAAGTGAGTCCTGAGCCCACAGCTGGAAGGGCAGCGCTGGTCATATCAGAGGGCAGGTGGGAGGGTTGCCTATGGAGCTTAAAAGATCAGAGGGCAAGGGTTGATGGGTCTAAGGGGAGGAGGAGAGAGGTCACCGTGGTACCCAGTGGGGACACAAGGTCAACTTGGTGCTTAGGGAAGTTGGAGGTCAGCCTGGGACCTGGAGCGTGTGGGAGCTGATGTGTTCGACCCCTGCCCAGCTCCTCCCCTGGTTTCCCCCCCGCTGCCTTCTCAGGTCTTCCTGGTGCGGAAGGTCACCCGGCCTGACAGTGGGCACCTGTATGCCATGAAGGTACTAAAGAAGGCGACACTGAAAGGTGAGTGGGGGGTACCTCCCCATGCAGAGCCCAGGCTGGGCACAGATGGAAGGAGACAGCCCAGCTCTCAAGGGCCTTGGGTCTGATGCAGGAGATAGCTCTGTCACCAGGAGTACCTGGTCTGAAGGTAGAGAAACAGGCCTATTCTCAGCCGCTCCTTATCCCCCACCTCAGCTGATAGCAAAGACAGGGTCCATTCAGAAGCACAGACTTCCGGGGATTAACCCCACCCCTTCCTGCTCCCCTTAAGCCAAGTGCTGACTGTGGCTGAAGGTGCCTGGAAGGAGGCAGGGGGTGAGTGCACTGTGTTTGCGGGGGGCCTTGTGCTGTCAGCAGAGCTGCTTTGCAATGTTAGGAGAGTCAGCGGGAGACGTCTCGGGATGGAGAAGGGCGTGAGAGGAGAGGAGGGAACCCGGGAAAGGAGGGAGCTGGGTGGGTAGGAGAGGGTGGGTCAAGGCAAGGCCGCAGAGATGGATGGGCTCAGAGAAGGGAGCTGAGCCCAGGTCTAGAATCTCTGGACCTGCAGAGGGCGTGAGGGTGGTTGGAAGTGGGCTTTGGGCCCAGTAGTGTCTCTTTGACCAGCCTGGGAACCAGTGTGGCCACTGACCAAGTGAAACGGGCCCCAGCTGGGCTGGGGGGCGGCAGGTAATAGGAGGTATTGGCCTTGGGGTCATGGAGCCACAAAGGGTTGTCTGTGGGGTGATGCAGCTGTGGTGCCCCAAGGCCATCCTGGTAGGGATGGGAGTCCTTCCCCAGGAGGGATGGTGGGAGGAGGAGAATGCTGCGAAGGGCTCCCAGGCTGGGGCAGGAGAGGCTGAGCAGACTATGCAGCGCGGTGCAGTTGGTGCTGTGACCAGGGAGCCCGGGAGAGCGTGGGTTGTAGCCTCAAAGGGTGTGGGCTCACATGGGAGTAGCCTTTTTTTTTTTTTAAATTTATTTATTTTTCGCTGTGTTGGGTCTTTGTTGCTCGCGCGGGCTTTCTCTAGTTGCGGCGAGCGGGGGCTGCTCTTCATTGTGGTGCACGGGCTTCTCATTGCAGTGGCTTCTCTTGTTGCAGAGCACGGGCTCTAGGCGCGTGGGCTTCAGTAGTTGCGACGTGTGGACTCAGTAGTTGTGGCTTGAGGACTCTAGAGCACAGGCTCAGTAGTTGTGGCGCACGGGCTTAGTTGTTCCATGGCATGTGGGATCTTCCCGGACCAGGGCTTGAACCCGTGCCCCCTGCATTGGCAGGTGGATTCTTAACCACTGGAACGCCAGGGAAGTCCCGGGACTTTTACTCCTTAAAAAAAAAAAGGGGGGCTTCCCTGGTGGCGCAGTGGTTGAGAGTCCACCTGCCGATGCAGGGGACACGGGTTCGTGCCCCGGTCCGGGAGGATCCCACATGCCGCAGCGCGGCTGGGCCCGTGAGCCATGGCCGCTGAGCCTGCGCATCGGAGTCTGTGCTCCACAATGGGAGAGGCCACAACAGTGAGAGGCCCACGGACCGCAAAAAAAAAAAAAAAAAAAAAGTGTTTGTGGGATGTCTGCTGAGACCCATGAGTCTGAATTTCAGGCCCAGAGAATCTGCCCTAGACTGGAATTAGGGATTTTTATGCCAGATGGAGAGGGGGCTGATGAAGGCATCGCAGGGGGAGCCACGGGGGTAGAGGCTAAGGGCACACAAGGAACAGGATGCTTAGACTGGCTGGATTGAATGGCCTCCTTGGGGCATGGCAAGAGACAGGGCTAGAGAGATGGGCAGGGCCAAGGGCCAGCCCTGGGCACTGCCGAGAGATGTGAGGAACAAGTAGAAAAGAGAGTCCTTCTTAGCCAGGGCTGGGCGTAGCTGTGTTGGGTGGCCAGACCCTTGGTAACCGCCTTCTTCCTCTGACCAGTGCGTGACCGCGTTCGGACCAAGATGGAGAGAGACATCTTGGCTGATGTAAACCATCCGTTTGTGGTGAAGCTGCACTACGGTGAGACCGCAGACCCTACTTGAGCTCCTACCCTACCTGCCAGCCTTTGCCCTTGCTGGTGGGCTGTTGCCTTCCCTGTATGTTGCCCTGTCTGCCACCCAGCAGGCTAAGGAAGCTGGGATCAGAGGGGCAGGGCCCAGGGCCCAGCTGGTTCCACCATGGCCTTTTCCCGTCTCCCCAGCCTTCCAGACTGAGGGCAAGCTCTACCTTATTCTGGACTTCCTGCGTGGCGGAGACCTCTTCACACGGCTCTCTAAAGAGGTGAGCTGACACCCCACTGCCAGGGCACCAGGATGGAGCTGGCACGGCAGTGAGACCTCAACCTGAGACTCCCCAGACCTGCCCAGCAGTCCCTGACCCACCCTGGGACAGAGCCCATTCCCTGGCAAAGCCTCTGAGAGTTTCCCCCAAGATGGTCTGAGGAGAATCAGGCTCTGGATCTGATGCTGCCCTGATTCCAGAAGCTAAGGGTGGCTCTCACCTCTTTCACCTCCATTCTTTCAGGGCTTCTCTGCGCAGGGCTATGAAGGATGCAGAGAAGCCCAAATCCACCTAGAAAGCTAGATGCTTTAACATTATGTCCCGTTAACCAAAAGGATTTTGAACTCACATAAAAGAATTTGAGGACTTCTCTGGTGGCGCAGTGGTTAAAAATCCGCCTGCCAATGCAGGGGACACGGGTTCGAGCGCTGGTCTGGGAAGATCCCACGTGCCGTGGAGCAACTAAGCCCGGGCGCCACAACTACTGAACCTGTGCTCTAGAGCCCGCGAGCCACAACTACTGAGCCCACATGCCACAACTATTGAAGCTCGTGCGCCTAGAGCCCGTGCTCTGCAACAAGAGAAGCCACTGCAATGAGAAGCCTGCACACGGCAAGGAAGAGTAGCCCCCGCTCGCCACATTTAGAGAAAGCCCGCGCGCAGCAACAAAGACCCAGCGCAGCCAAAAATAAATAAATAAATTTATTTGGGAAAAAAAAAGAATTTGAGCCAAATATAAAAATGGGGCCATTAATACAACTTAAACTTTAGAAGAGAACCAAACTTTTTAAATTTTTAAAATGTTATTTTAACGTTTAAATAGATAATACATGATTGAAAAGAAAAATGTTCATTGAGAAGTCTTCCTCCCACTCCAGCCCCCTCTACCACCCCCCCACAGATAAACATTTTATTGGTTTTTATCTAAGCTTCCCATGTTTCTTTGGAAATACAAACCAATTCATTGTGTGTTCTGAATCCTGACCCCTGCTTTCTTACATACAAAGTACTGTTCTGTAGGTACCGTTCTTTATCTTGCTTTTTTCACAACAGTGTATCTTGGAGATGGACCATATCAGAGCATGGAGGAATCCTAGTTCTAGTTTATGGCTGCACAGCACTCCGTTACGTGGGGGAGAGAGTTTATTCTAGTCCACTGCTTGACCCCTGGGTTGTTTCCAGCCTTTCGCTGTTTGCATTTCAGTGCTACCGTGAGTGACTTGGACGCTAGTCATTTTATTCTTCGGACCCCTTCATACAGAGAAGGGTGTGTGGCACTGGAATCTCTAAGGAGGACTGGGAAGCTACTGCCTGCCCAGTGACCCAGCTCCTGAGGAAGAAGCCATCCCAGCTGAAGCCCTCTCCCGCCTGTTGCAGGTTATGTTCACGGAGGAGGATGTGAAATTTTACCTGGCTGAGCTGGCTTTGGGCCTGGACCACCTGCACAGCCTGGGCATCATTTACAGAGACCTGAAGCCTGAGAAGTGAGTGAAGGCCCAGCCGCGCCCGGCCTCCCTAGGGTGTACAGAGGCAGGCCCTGGGGCCTCTTCTAGGACAGAACCAGCCTGCTGGGGTACGGAGCCAGCCTGATGGGCTGCCCCATGAACGGGTGGGTGGAGCAGAGTGGTGGAGGCAGCAGGCTCACCCGAGGGGCTGCCTGATCTCTAGTAATGCCATTACCAAGGGCCAGGTACCTCTGTGCCTGGGTGTTGCCTACTTTTTTTGCTAATCCAGTGTGACATCTGAGATGCCACCACTGAAGATCATTCCTTGATATGGCCCTTTCTAGAATTTTCCTTAACATCTGAATATCCTCAAGTGGTAACTTGGGAGCCAGGGGCAGGTGCTGAGGTGGAATGAGATGTGGCTTTAGAGTCAGGCAGACCCGAATTCAAATCTTGTCTCTACCACCTACTAGCTCTGTAACCGGGGGAGTTATTTAACCTCCCTGAGCCTTAGCTTCCCCATTGTTAAAATGGGGCCATAAAAATACCTACCTCACACAGTTGTTTCAAGAATTAGCAAGAAGGTAGGCAACACACCTACAGGGTACCACCAACACCCACTCCACCTGCCCATTCATCAGATGAGCGGCCCTGGGTGGATCACCTTCTCTGGGCTGGACCTGACCCCCGCAGGCCCCATGGTGTCCCCTGAACCCACCGAGGGCCCACAGCTGGGGCGCCCTGACTCCCATCTCTCCATTGCAGCATCCTTCTGGATGAGGAAGGCCACATCAAACTCACTGGTGAGTGGAGGGCACCTGACCCCTCGGTTTCAGGGGAGGGCAGGAGGGGCTCTTGACGGGCCTGGGCTGAGTGCCAGGGGATCCACTTTTTCTGAGAGGCTGTGCCAGGCACTTGGAAGCGGTCAAAAGCCCAGGCCCCAGACCTGGAAGGGCCTGGGTTTGAATCCCAGCTCCCCACTGTGTAACCTTGTACAGGTCACCTAACCTCCCTGGGCCTCAGCTTCCTCCTGAGTGTGATGGGGGTGATGCCCTCAGGCCTCTGGGCAGGAGGGATAGGTGTGCAGGGAATGGCAGCAAGGAAGGCAGGGGGTCCTGAAGATGTGTCTTCTTGCCCTCCTTGCCACAGACTTCGGCTTGAGCAAGGAGGCCATTGACCACGAGAAGAAGGCCTATTCCTTCTGTGGGACGGTGGAGTACATGGCCCCCGAGGTCGTCAACCGCCAGGGCCACACCCACAGTGCAGACTGGTGGTCCTATGGGGTGCTGATGGTGAGTGCCCAGGCCCTGGGCCTCAGTTTCCCCATCTGTGTAAGGGGGTGGTTGATGGTCTCTAAGGCTCTCCTCTTGTCCTCTCACAGCTAAGCTGGCCTCACCCTCCACCCAGCTGCAGTTTCCTTCCTTGGAAGGATTCCAGGCTCAGCCCCCAGCCCTGTGCTGGGCGTCTCCCCAGCTTTGGACCCCTAGCACTGTTCCTCATGGTCTGACTGACAGAGTGGGGAGGGGCAGATGCAGTTCTTGATCCAGGCGGAACTCCTAGGCCTGGAGCTGAGTGGCTGGGGTGGGAGGAGGTGGGGGGCATGGGAGATGGGACCAGAGCCTGAACAGACCCTTGTCCTCTGCAGTTTGAGATGCTGACGGGCTCCCTGCCCTTCCAGGGGAAGGACCGGAAGGAGACCATGACACTGATTCTGAAGTAAGCTTCAGCCCCTCTCTGACGCCTCAGGGTCTCCTCCACGCCTGGCCCCAGTTTGGGGGCCAGAGTAACACCCCGCACCTGCCTCAGATTCCCCATTAATGAGACGCTCCTCTGGGCTGGGCATTGTGCTTTCCAGGGCTCCCTTTTCATCCACAGGGGCCTGTGGGAGGGGAATCCCTGCGTCATTGGGAGGGGAGTTTGAGGATGGCTTGTCTGGACTGAGCTGGAAACTAGACGTGGACAGAGGTGGGAGGTGAGATGGGGCCTCTGGGGCGGAGCTCAGCCCTGACGAGACCCGGGGGCCATTTCAGGGCAAAGCTAGGCATGCCCCAGTTTCTGAGCACGGAAGCGCAGAGCCTCCTGCGGTCCCTGTTCAAGCGGAATCCTGCCAACCGGCTCGGTAAGCAGCCCCAGCTCAGGGGAGGGGAGCGGGGTACAGCTGCGGCCTAGGCCACGGGGCCACATCTGGGGCTGAAAGGGGCCGTTGTCCTTTGTGTGGGGAGACAATGCCTCTGGCCACCCTGCTTTCTGGCTCCATGTGTGGCGTTTGGGGCAGTGGGGTGACCTGTGTGTAGGGGGAAGGCAGGAACTGAGTCATCTGTACTCCCCCTGGGGATGAGGACAGAGGCCCCGCACGGAAGGAGCACGAGCTCAGGCGTCAGAGGCTCAGGCCCCAGTCCCAGCCCCATGACGGGACCCCACTGCCTTGGTACACAGTGGTCCCTCCACAAATATGTGTTGATCGAGTGAGTACCATTTGTGAGCGAAGTGACCCAAGGCAGTTGACTTCTCCCCCCAGAGCCCTAGGTCCTCGTCTCCATGGAGGACAATGATCTCAAGCTCTGTTGATTAAGTGAAGTCAGCGAATGTGTCTGTAGCAGCTGCTCAGTATGTGTTGACTCCTTGGCTCCTGGGTTCACCTGGATCATGACCAGCTTTGTAAGGTCCCGTCCAGGTCCCTGGGCTTGAACGGAGTGAGAGCCTGTCTGGTGGCTGACAAGGGCAATGGGATAAGAGCAGCAGAGATGAGGCCGGAGCTGGGAGGGAGGTGGGGGCCCCCTGCAGATCTCGGAACAGGTTCGGCCTGTCCTGACTTTGGCCTTGGGCGCGTTGCCTGGCCTCTCTTCTCTGGGCTTTCCTTCTCCTGTCAGTACATTGGAGCTTGTTCATAGAGGGGCTCCAGACAGTGGAAAATGCTGAGTGGGCAGTAGGCCTCGGGGTGATGGCTGGATGGATTTGGGGCAGCGTGAGCCCAGCCACTGGTCCCAGGCCACAGTGAGGCGAGGCTGCTAGGAGGACAGGGCGGGTGTCTGCGGGTTGGAGCGTCCCAAGGCAGACCTCTCATCTGGGCTTTTTCAGGCTCCGGCCCTGATGGGGCAGAGGAAATCAAGCGGCATGTCTTCTACTCCACCATTGACTGGAATGTGAGTGTGTCTGTCCACCCCAGAGCCCCAGTCAGGGATTCAGCTGTGGTCGGAGGGGGCTTCTACTGCCTAGGGCCTCCCATAAGAAGCAGAGGTGACACCATGGCCTTGGAGGCATGGGCTCGCCTCCCAAGGGCAAGCGGTCATGCCCTGTCTGCATAGCCTGTGCTCTGTCCAGGCCATTGACTCCTGCACGGGGCCGCTGGCAGGCTGTGGAGGTGCCAAGGTGACCACTGTGCCTGCCCCGCCTTGCAGAAGCTGTACCGGCGCGAGATCAAGCCACCCTTCAAGCCGGCTGTGGCACAACCCGATGACACCTTCTACTTTGACACTGAGTTCACATCCCGCACGCCCAAGGGTGCGCCCTTTGTCCGGTTTGTCTTGGACTGGTACAGGAGGGAAGCAGGGAGTCAGGGGCCTCTTGGGGCACAGGGGTGTTCAGGGCTGCGGCAGGCCCAGGTGTGTGGGCAGACAGGTGGATGGGTCTCTGACTCCTTGTCTCCATCTCATTCTGCCTGGTCGTCCCACTCCGGGATCCTGTGGGCCTCTTTGTGCCTGGGTGAGGTGGTGGGGGTGGCCTTCAGGCCACAATAGAGAAGTCGGGACTCCTGCCCCAGGCATCTTCAGCCCACTGGGAAGACCAGACGCATCAGGCTCACACTCACGTCAGGGCTGAAGTATCTGACCCGGCAAACACGTGAAGTGGAGACGGTCTGGCAGCAGAGGTGACAGTGCCCACAGGTCAGGGGCAAGCGTGGGAATCGGCTTTGGCTCCTCTGACCACTGGGCTTCAGTGACTCATCTGAAACGTGGGCTCAGCGATAGACCCACTCGGTCTCTGGGGTTACTGCTAGAGGCCAAGTAGGGGGCTTCTGGGAGGGAACTTGGTAAATCCTAACATTTTGGCTAGATATTGGGGAAGAGTGTTCGTTCTGGAAGGTCTCCTGGAGGGGCAGGTTTAGCAGAGGGGGTGCTTTTCTCACTGTGGCTTGCACATCTCTGATGTCAGGGAGCTTAGCACTTCTCCAAGCAGTCTGTCCCATCTTTATTTGTTGATCTGACAAATACGTACCAAGTCCCTACTGTGTGCCAGCCATGGGAGCATTGATGGTGAACAGGACAGACCCAGGCCCTGCCTTCATATGGCTCAGGCTGTAGTGGGGGAAGAGACATGAGGACAGTTCTGGGCAGCACGACAAGTGCAGCTTAATGAGGCGAGGGCCTGGAGGAGCGGCATGAGGCCAGGTTTCTCAGAGGACAGTGTGTAAGCTGAGCCTCAAAGGATGGACGAGGAGTGGATTGTAGTTAGCAGGAACAGCATGTGCAGGGGCTCGGAGTCTTCCTTAAGGACCTGAGAAGCTTGGCGTGGCTGAGCTGTGGAATGGGGAGAGAGGAGACTAAGCTCACAAGCACCTTATTGCCAGGCTGAGGAGCTGGGCTTTCCTGAGGGCAGAGGGGAGCATTTGAAGGGTACAGGCAGGGGGTAGACTTGTTGGAACTATCCCTCTGGCTGCTGCGCAGAAGATGGACCTGAAGGGGCAGACCAGAGGCAGGGAGGCCTCCAGAAAGGGATAAAGTGCCTTGGCCTGGGCGGGTGGCGGAGGTGAGGGTCTTTCTGTTCCTTGTGTGTAAGGGCTGGGCTGCTCTAAACACACATGGGCAGATGGGCTGAGGCCGGGGATGAGGGGCCCTGCCCAGGCTGCCACAACGACCAGCTGCTGAGGCAGGCCTGGAAGCCCCTGTGGTCCACTTTGCTGGGCTGCCTCGGGTCAAGGGTACCTCCTCTGGCTCACATCCCTCTCCTGCCCCTGCAGACTCCCCAGGCATCCCCCCCAGCGCTGGTGCCCATCAGCTGTTCCGTGGCTTCAGCTTCGTGGCCACTGGCCTGATGGAGGACGACGGCAAGCCTCGGGCCACGCAGGCGCCCCTGCACTCGGTGGTACAGGTGAGGGGCAGGAGGCTGCTGCTCAGTTGTCCTTTTCCACCTAGAAGCCACAAGGCAGACGGCTGAGAACACAGGCTCTGGACTTGGATAGGTTTGGGTTCAAACCCTGACGCCACTGTGGAGCCCATTGGGCCTCCAGCCTCCTTGAGCCTGTTTCCCCATTTGTAAAACAGGGATAACAGCACGGTTATGAGGTTCCTGACACAGCCAGGACATTGTAGGGCCTGGGTAAATGCCAGGGAGTGCCCAGGGTGGTGCTGCTGGGCAGTGGCTGGTCCTGACGGGGGTGGGTGGCGTGGCACTCGGGTCTCCTTCCACTTGTCCCCCATTTGCACACTTTCCCGGCTCTGTAGGAAATGTAGAGTCGAGAGGCAAGAAGGTGGACTTCGGGAACTTCCCTGGTGGTCCAGGGGTTGAGACTCCATGCTTCCACTGCAGGGGTTTGTGGGTTCAATCCCTGGTCGGGGAGCTAGAATCCTGCATGCTGCACCGTGTGGCCGCAAAACGACAGCAACAACAACAGCAAACAAACAAAATAAAAAAAAAATGTAGACTTTGGAGCTCCCTGCCTGGGTCAGAGCTTCCAAGGTCAGGGGCTGTGGAGGGGACATTCACCTTCCCAGTGCCTCAGTTTCCTCATCTGTAAATGGGGTTGATGATAAAACCTTTCTCCAAGGATTGTTTCGAGGATTATGTGAGTTGACGTGTGTAAAGTTAAGGTGACTGTGATTTATTATCCACCTGGGATATCTTGGTTGCGGACAAACGTTAAACCAGACTGGATGTGAGGACAACAGACGTGAACCAGGGCCGTCCACGGGCCGTGGGTCACCTGGTGAAAAGTGCTCGGAATAGTGCCAGCCACACTCTCAGCACCATAGCAGCATCTGATACTGTTAGTGTCTCAGAGCCTCGAGACACCCTTGAGGTGGGCTGTGTCACCCAGAAAGGGAAGGCAACTCACTGAAGGCCACGTAAGTGGCAGAGCTGGGACCTGGCTCAGGACTCCTTCATCCCTCTCAGTCCTGCCTGGGCTTCTCGGAGCTTCAAACCGCTCCATGTGTCTTGTGGCCTATTGCCTGCCCCCTCCAGCACCCACTAACCACAGACTGCAGCCAGGTACCCTGGAGAGAGTGAGTGTGCCCATCATATAGTGTAGAAAACAGGCCCAGACAGGGGCAGGTTCTTGCCTGAGGTCACACAGCCAACATTCTACCCCGGGCCTCCAGCCTCTTGCCCAGTGCCATCTCCACGGTGCCAAGGCCTCGGGTTCTGGGGGGATGACCTCTGCATCCTAGAGCTCGGGGTCAGTCCTACCTGTTGGTCTCCTGCAGCAACTACATGGAAAGAACCTGGTTTTTAGCGACGGCTACGTGGTAAAAGAGACGATCGGTGTGGGCTCCTACTCCGAGTGCAAGCGCTGTGTCCACAAGGCCACCACCATGGAGTATGCTGTCAAGGTAGGCCTCTCGACCTTGTCTCGGCCGAGGCCGCTCGGCGGGGTGGAGGTGGGGGGCCGCGTAGCCCTGGCCCGTTGGTGGGGGGAGTTGGTGCCTGAGGCTCTGTGGATGGGTGAAAGGTGTGCGGCTGAGACTCCACGCCCTGCAGCGTGGGCTCTGTGGCGGGAAGGGAGCCTGGAGTCGGCGCCTCGGACACCACCACACGCACCCCTCTCCTCAGGTCATCGACAAGAGCAAGCGAGAGCCCTCGGAGGAGATTGAGATTCTTCTGCGGTACGGGCAGCACCCCAACATCATCACTCTGAAAGATGTAAGTGGGGGTCCTCGACGCTAGGACCGTCTCGGGGCTGCCATTCCTTGGGCTTCTGATCCTCCCGTGCTTATGGACGGGGAGGCCCCTCAGTGCCGCGGATCTGGCTGCACCCAAGTGCCCTCCACTTCAGACCCAGGCAGTCTCTGAGAGCTTTCCTGCCCATCAGGACAGAGCCAGCACCCTGTCCAGGGGCCCAGATAGGTGAAGGCCCTGCCAGGGTGACTGAAGCACAGAGCAGAACACACGCCCAAGCCCCATGTCATTCCTTCCTTCCTGTCCTGGTGAGCCGGTGGCCAAGGGGCCCAGGCCTGGCATCAAGGGGAGGGGCCTGATGATGAGGTCTCTGGCAGGTGTACGATGATGGCAAACACGTGTACCTGGTGACAGAGCTGATGCGGGGAGGGGAGCTGCTGGATAAGATCCTACGGCAGAAATTCTTCTCAGAGCGTGAGGCCAGCTTCGTCCTGCATACCATCGGCAAGACCGTGGAGTATCTGCACTCCCAGGGGGTAAGTCTTGGGTCGGGGGCACCAAGTGGGCGTGGAGGGCGGCCAAGGGTCATACCGTAAACAGTGTGTGAACCATGACTGGCCCAGGCAATCTTCAACCAGCCAGACAGAGGGGAGACTTGGGATGAGTGAGGGGGCGAGTGGATGGACATAAGGAAGGGAGGGAGGGAGAGATGAGGCCAAACTGTGAAAATGAACATTTGTTCAGGACCTAGGCAGGCGTCATATTGACTTCTTTCCTTACATTATCTCAATTGATTTTCACAACAACCCTGTTAGGTAGGTGCTGTTATTGGCCTCACTTTACAGGTAAGAAGGCTGAGGCTCAGAGATGTGAGCTCACTTGCCCGGGGTCACACAGTCCAGGAAGAATGGAGCCAGAATGTCTGACTGAGGAATTTGGGTGGAGAGCTACAGATGGGGAGTGAGGCTTTAAGTTAGGAACGAGCAGGATCACTGTGGGAGCTGCAAGGCTTCAGGGTGGTGAATCCGGCCATGGGTTCGGCTGTTAGGACAGAGGAAGTGGATGCAAGAGGAAATGCTGCTGGAGACACTGCAGGTGCTACAGAAGAGTGTGTGTCCGAACCGTAGGACTTGTCCTTATCATTGCACAAGGCAGAGCTAGAAAAGGTCCTTATAGGGTATCAAAGCTGAAAACAGAGTCAGCGTGAGTTCCTCTCTGGACGAGATGATGTTTTAGGGTGCTTCTGGTCAGGCAGTATGGGGGTTAAGGACGCAGGCTCTGGAATGAGACTGGCTGTGTCCAGTTCTGCATGTTAGGTTGGGAAAACCTCCCACCTCTCTGAGCCATTTCCTCATCTGCAAACTCATGACAGTAAGAGCTGCCCCTTCACAGGTTGGATGAGGCATGAAGTGAGGTGCTGTGCCAGGGAAGCACCATGGTCCAGCGCAGGTCCCTGGAAAAGGCCACATAAACATTACGGGGAAATAGGACTAGATCATTGCTATGCCTTTTTTTTTTAACATTAACTTTTTATTATTTTTATTTATTTATTTATTTGTTTGTTTGTTTGTTTATTTTGCGGTACGCAGGCCTCTCACTGTTGTGGCCTCTCCCGTTGCGGAGCACAGGCTCCGGACGTGCAGGCTCAGCGGCCATGGCTCACGGGCCCAGCCGCTCCACAGCACGTGGGATCTTCCTAGACTGGGGCACGAACCCACGTCCCCTGCATCGGCAGGCGGACTCTCAACCACTGCGCCACCAGGGAAGCCCAACGTTAACTTTTTAGTATGAAAAATTTCAAACATATACAAATTGTACAAGAATAGAATAATGAACCCCCTGTAACCAGATTCAAGAATTGTCAAGATTTTTACCCCACTCCCTCCCTCTTTTCTTCCTTCCCTCTCCTTCTCCCTCCTTCTCCCTCTTTCAATTTCTTACTTTCTTTTTTGTTGTTGCTGGAGTATTTTCCCCCACTTTTTATTGAGGAAAAAGTTCAAACCTATATAAAAGTTAAAAGAATAGTACAAGGGATGTACACAGCACTATATTGAAAATGGATACCAACAAGGACCTACTGTATAGCACAGGGAACTCTGCTCAATATAATGTAAAAACCTAAATGGGAAAAGAATTTGAAAAAGAATAGATACATGTATATGTATAACTGAATCACTTTGCTGAACACCCAGAGTTAACACACTGTTAATCAACTATACGCCAATATGAAATAAAAAGTTTTTTAAAAAAGAAGAGAATAGTACAAGGAAAAACGTTTCCCTTTAAGATTCACCAAATCTTTTTTGGGTTTTTTTTTTGGCCGAGCCACACGGCATGGGGGATCTTAGTTCCCTGACCAGGGATTGAACCTGCGCCCCCTGCAGTGGAAGCGCGGAGTCTTAACCACTGGACTGCAAGGGAAGTCCCAAGATTCACCAAATCTTTTTTGATTTTTTTTCTGGCTGTGCCGCATGGCATGCGGGATCTCAGTTCCCCGACAAGGGATCGAAACTGGGCCCTTGACAGTGAGAGCGTGGAGTCCTAATTACTGGACCGCCAGGGAATTCCCTATCCCACATTCTGAATGTGTCTGTTTGCTTCCTCATGGCATCATTTTAATTGTTTCTCTATTGCCTATATTTCCTGTAAACTGCAAGGTGCTCCAAAGTGTTAATTAGGTTTAGCTTCAACTTCTTTTTGGGATCAAGGAGTCAATAAACACTCCATGGGAGGCACAGTGTACTTCACAAAGCATCACGTCCCTGAGCCAACATCTCGTTGCCCCCGTTAGTCATCAGTCGTGTCGGTGGTCACAGTCTGGGGATGCGTGAGTGGGTGGCGGGCAGTGGGTGGGCCTGAGGTGTATCATAAAGGTCCTCACCAGCCCTTCATGCAATGGTTTCACCCTTTCAGGACCTTGGCCTGAATCAATCCTTTCATTAGGGTTTGTAAAAGTAAAGTAAAAGTTCTGTGAAAAAGATCTTTACCTCCTAACCAGAGCTTCAGTTTGCTTACCACAGGTACTGTTAATGGTCACGTTTGAAGTGGTTTAGTTTTTTGAAAAGGCCAGTGCAAACAGACTGATATGGAAACATGTCAGGTCAGACGGTAAATGTGCTTCCTTTTCCTGTTTTGTTCTCACGTGAGTACTAGCTCATGTTACCCACAGAAGGTTTAGAAGACAGAGCTGAAGCAGTGCGTTTCCAGTGGGCCCCCTGAACTCAGAGCAGGGAAGGGCTTTGTAGAGTGGGAGCTGCCTCCAAAAGGAGTGAGCCCCCCGTGAGGGGCAGTGAGCTCCAGGACAGACAGCTGCTCGGTGGGGTGTCATGGGAGAATGTTGTTTCTTGCCCAGAGAAAATCTTTGGGATTTTGGAATCTATGGGCTTCTAAAGTTTCTGGCCCTTTCCAAATACCAGGGGTAGATGATGAGGAAATGGAAAGCTCTCCTGGAGGTATTTGGAGGGAGATTCTCGGGGCTGATTATACTTTGGCAGCATCTGTGGTCTAGAAGCTGGGAATCTCATAACAGCCGAGGAATGGGAAGGGGCTGACCAGGAGCAGGGTCCACTGGGACCTCCTGTTTGTTTTAACGTTACCTTCCTATTGAAATATCACATAAACAAATCATCATGTATAATTCAATAAATCTTCAAAAAGTGAATACACCCATGTAACTGAGCCCCCAGATCAAGAACTGAAGGATTTCCAGTTCCCCCCCAACCCCCTCGAGCCCCTTCCAGTCCCTGCACCCTCCCCAAGGATAACCATTCTAAGTGAACTTCTAATTTGTGTGTGTGTGTGTGTGTGGTACGCGGGCCTCTCACTGTCATGGCCTCTCCCGTTGTGGAGCGCAGGCTCGGGACGCGCAGGCTCAGCCGCTCCGTGGCACGTGGGATCCTCCCGGACCGGGGCACGAACCCGCGTCCCCTGCATCGGCAGGCGGACCCTCAACCACTGCGCCACCAGGGAAGCCTGTGAACTTCTAATTTTATATAAACGTACTCTTTCATATCTCACTTCTGTCACTCAGCACTCTCAGATTCATCTGTGATGTTGTGTGACTGCAGTTCACTCCTTCTCGTTGCCGTGTGGTTTCTACTGTATGAATAGACCACAATTTAACTGTTCTTTCTACCGTTAATGGACATGGAGTTGTTACCAGTTTTTTGACTGTGACAAATAATGCTGCCGTGACATTCTTACCCTTGTCTTTCGTGAACACTTGCCCATTTTAACGCTGGGTGTAAACCTAACTGTGGAATTGCTGGGTCATAGTGCAGTGTATATTCATCATTAGTAGATGTTGCCAGTTTTTCCAAGTTGTTTTACCTACTTACACTCCTCCCAGAAGTGTGTGAGCGTTCTGGTACTCTCCAACACTTGGTATTTTCCATCTTTTTAATCACAGCCATCCTAGGAGATGAGGAATGGTATCTCATAGTGGTTTTAACTTGCATTTTCCTGACGACTGGGGAAGTTGAGCACCTCTTCGTGGGGTTATTGCCATTTGGACAGCCTCTTTTATGGAATGTCTGTCCAAGTCTTTTGTCCGTTTGAAGAAATTGGGTTGTCTGCCTTTTTCATCTATTTTGCAAGAGTCCTTTGTTTAATACGTGGGCCCTTTCAGGTCTCTTGCTTCCCTCATGTTGTTTCTGTAAGGGCCCCAGCATGCCGGGGACAGCTTGTCTGAGAGCTCAGCAGGGCTTCACACTTTGGCTTCTCTGTTTAGCCAGATGATTCATGTAGAAGGACTTCACCCCTCTGTGTGTGTGGCTGGTCACAGGCGCCCTAACGCACATCCTCCGACGGTGCTGGTGGTGACAGAGGTGCCGCCGCTTCACATAGCACTTTCCACAGGCCAGACAGGTTCTAAGCACTTTGCACATCAACTCATTTAACTGTTCCAACGAACCTATGAAGAAAGTATTAGTATTATTCTGCCCATTTTATAAGTGAGGGAGCTGAGGCTCTGGGAGCTTAAGTAAAGGCCTCATCGCTAAGCTGTCCCCAGAGTCTGTGCCCCTAACTTGTGTGTGATCGGATGCTGCTTTGGACAGCATCTGTCCCTTCATTTTCCTCCCCTTCTTGTCTTCTAATTCTTAAGGGCTTCTTAACAAGCACTCACTGTATCTTAATGTCCAGCATGATGGTGGGGCTCAGCCCCAGGGAGTGCTGGCGTTACTATGGCAGCAGCTGCCACTTTCCAAGCCCTGTGCTAAGTATTCCTGGTACATAACTCATATGCTCCTTCCCGTAACCCTGGGGGCCGAGCACTCTCATCAGCCCCATTTTACAGGTGAGAAAACCAAGGACTAAAGACGTTAAGTGACACATCAAGACCACACAGCTACTGCTGGTAAAGCCAGGATTCACACTCTGGCCCATCTGCCTCCTGACTGAAATCACAACTCCGCCCGAGCCACAGCCTGTTGACTCAGTGGCTGCATTTGGCCTCCACAGGGCGGGTGTTTTCTTGTTTGGGATTTGGTTTGGTTTGGTAATTTGGCCGCTTTTGAAACCGGGGCCCGAGTTGCTGTATGGTGCCTGTCAGCTGGAGTGCGCAGCGGCTGCCCCTTGAGCCTGTTGGCCTGGCTCTACGGGGAATATGCAAGGACCATCTCGTGAAGCCAACTAACCTGCGAGACTCAGCTGATCTAACCTGCAAGGTCTCTGTGTGTTTCAGAGGGGTGAGTCATTCATTCATTGCACAGCGTTCACGTAGCACTTGCTCTGTGCGAGTCCCTGTGCTCGGTGCTGGGGGTGAGCCGGTGTTCCACAGAGAGATACGGCTATTTATGGCTGAAGGAACCCCCACTGGCCTGAGCTCAGGGCGCTTGAGGGATGTGGTGGACAAAGGCTGGAACGGACAGCTGAACCTTCCACACCAGGATGGGGACTTCAGGCTTTATCTTGCAAGTAGTAGGGAGCCATTGAAGGTCTTTGACGGTGCTCAAGGCGTACCATGAGCTCATGGGAGGAGGAGAAGGAGGGTGAGAATGAGTTTAGTCTGGGATGTGTTGGGTTTGAGGGCGTATGGGACATTCAGTGGTTGCCGTCTGGTAAGCAGCTGTATGAGCCTGGACTCAGGAAAGCTCTGGGTTAGTGTCAGAGATCTGAGAGTTGTCGATAATTAGGTAATAGTTAGAGGAATGACTATGAATAGAACCATGCCAAGGGAGAGGGGGTGGTTGAAAAGTAAGTGGAGTGGTTCAGCCCCCTCAGGTTACAGATGAGCAAATGGGGCCAGAGGAAAGTCATTTGCTTAAGGCCTCACTAGTTAAGTGTCATTCATCCATTCATTCAGCAGTTATTTATTGAATACCTACCTTGTGCTGGGAACTATTCTAAATGCTGGGATGCAGCAGTGAGCGAAACACCCGTGGAGCTTACATTCCAGTGGGTGGGTTCAGAAGACAATTAAGTAAATATCCAATGGTGGTAAATGCTGTGGATAAAGATAAAGCAGGGTGAGGAGACTAAGGAGTACAGGTCCGTGATTGCTATTTTATATGGAATGGTCTAGGGAAGGCCTCACTGATAAGGTGACATTTGAGCTGAAACCTGAAAGAAATGAGAATGAGCCAGGCCGATGCTTAAGGGAAGAGTATTCCAGAAAGAGGGAACAGCAAGTGCGAAGGCTCTGAGGCAGGAGTGTGCTTGGCATGTTGAAGGAAGAGCAAAGAGGCTGGTGTGGCCAAAGCCAACTGAGCAAGGAGGAGAGTGCTAGAGGACCAGAGAGCGCAAGCGACGTGGGTAGGGGGCAGGGGGGAGATGAGGTGGGGCCATCAGGCCATCGTAAAGACATTTCCTCTTGAGAGCAGAACCCTTGGAGAGGACACGATCTGGCTTACATTTAATAGGATCGCTCTGGCTGCTCTGTTTAGAACAGGCTGTAGGGGGTGAGGTCAGAAGCAGGAAGACCAGTTAGGAGGTTGCTGCCGTAACCCCGGGGGAGGGATGATAGTGGCTGGGATCAGCGTGCTGCCAGGAGAGGGGCTGAGAAGTGCTTGGGCTCTGGGTGTGTTTTAATGGTAGAGCCAGCAGAGTTTGCTAATGGATTGATTGAGGAATACGAGAAAAAAAGAGGAATTGAGAATGGCTCTTAAGATCTCAATCCAAGCAATGGGAAGGATGGAGTTGCCATTAGGTAAGATTGTGTGATGGCGGATTTGAGGAGTTCTGTGTGGACAAGTTAGAGCTGCCTCACAGACATTGACCTAGAAGTTTCAAGTCGGCAATACCAGCAGCACTAAGGCCCCTTTGTAGCCCCTTCCCCTCTCAGATTCTGGGTCCTTCTGCCCCCTCTCTGGGCCCGTCTTCTAACTCTCCCATCCCTGGCAGTGGACCTGGGCCACCGGCAGCCTGCCCACATGGAGAACTGACCCGGGCCCTCTTCTCCCAGGTTGTGCACAGGGACCTCAAGCCCAGCAACATCCTGTATGTGGACGAGTCTGGGAACCCTGAGTGCCTGCGCATCTGCGACTTTGGCTTTGCCAAGCAGCTGCGGGCTGAGAACGGGCTTCTCATGACACCTTGCTACACCGCCAACTTCGTGGCGCCGGAGGTGAGTGGCCTGGCCTCCTCAGCTGCAAGAGTGAGGGGACCTAGCACGGGGAGCCTCGTGTCCCTTCCAGAGGCCCCACGCTGTCCAGAGCCCGTCTCTGCGGCCTTGGCCCGGGGACCAAGGGAGGATCAGCCCAGGCCTGGGACCCTTGTCCTACCCTTTGGGGAGGAGCAGGCAAGCATATGGGGCTACTTGTCATTGCCCCTCAGACAGACCCTCCCCTGCCTCCCTTCCTGCCAGGTACTGAAGCGCCAGGGCTATGACGAGGGCTGCGACATCTGGAGCCTGGGCATTCTGCTGTACACCATGCTGGCGGGGTGAGTACCCCACTGGCCTGCCCCCCTCAGCCCCCCGCCCCTTCCTCCAGCCCTAGTGTAGCTGGGGTGGTGCTTGTCTGATGGGAGAGACTCAGCCCTGCCTCAGGAAGGCTGAAGACAGGGACATGGCCCTGCCTTTGGGAGCTCCACCTGCAGGAGGAAGTCCCACACTTGGGAGCACCCCATCTGAAGGGGGAGACACAGCCCCCCGCCCCTCCCCACCCCTGGCCCCAGGATGGAGGCCAGAGGCTATACCCAGACTGGGTGGACTTTTCCCCAGATACACTCCATTTGCCAATGGACCCAGTGACACACCAGAGGAAATCCTGACCCGGATCGGCAGTGGGAAGTTCACCCTCAGCGGGGGAAATTGGAACACGGTTTCAGACACAGCCAAGGTGAGGCTGTAAAGCCTGGACCCTGCTCATTTGTGGGGGGGGGTGGGGCGGGGAGGCAGGGTCCCATCCCAGGGCTTTTCAGCATTTCACGAACAGGTGACCTGCAGCCTCATTTCTCCAAGTGGAATGTCCCACAAATCTCTGTTGCCCTATTTCTCCAAGTGAAAGATTCCCAGGCAGACTGCCCCCCACACCTTGTTTGAAAACAACTTGGTGATCATTTACTGGCCCTTCCCGTGTTCTGGGCCCTGTAGGGGAACAGAGGGCTGCATCATCACAGCCCCTGCCGTGGGAAAACTTAGTGTGAGGTGAGAGACAGGCTTGCGCACAAGGAACAGAGATGCCAGGTGCGGAGAGGCAGGTCCTCCTGGTCAGGGGTACAGGCAGTGGAGACACGAGGAGAGCCCCGGGCTACCGGGCAGAGAGGCCTTCTCAGAGGAGGGGACGTTTGAGCTTTCACTGTTAGCAATGGGTTCCAGTCATGGGAACCTCTGTGTCAGACAGAGGTTGAGCCCTTAATGAGCAGTGCCACCTTGCATTAACCTTATGAGTCAGGTATTTTTGTTATCCCGTTTCTCAGAGGCGAAACTGGGGCTCAGAGAGTTAAAGTAACTTGCCCAGGAGATGCAGTTGATGAGCAGGGGAGTCAGGTTTTGAAGCTGCCCAACCCCAGCCTTAGGTTCTTCCCACCTTCCTGCATGGCTCCTAGAAGGTGAAAGAGAAAGGAAACGGCCTTCCAGGAAGAAGTCCTGAAGAAGGGCATGTGCTCGGGGAGGCCGTGGTGTGGAGAGTGGATCGAAGGGGCCACTGCAAGGGTCCAGGCGGGAGATGGCAGGAGATGGCTGCCTTACAGACACAGCTGTGTGCGCCCCTGCTAGCCCTTCCCACCAACCCCTCCCTGCTGTTCCCCCAGGACCTGGTATCCAAGATGCTGCATGTGGACCCGCACCAGCGCCTCACAGCTAAGCAGGTCCTGCAGCACCCGTGGATCACCCAGAAAGACAAGCTCCCCCAGAGCCAGCTATCCCACCAGGACCTGCAGACTGTGAAGGTACAGACACCCAGGCTGCCAGGTCAAGGTTCCATGGGCAGGGACTTGGGGTGGCAGAGCCAGGAGATGCCATGTGTGTCTCTTCCCAGGGAGCCCCAGTCTGACATGCAGGGGTGTCTACAGTGCACTCGTGGCCCCCCTGGTCCTCTAGGGGGCCCAGCCCCTGAGCTCTGAAGCCTCCAGTCTGAGGGATGAGGCAGGACTGATGACCATGAAGAACCACCAAGGCGGGATTAACAGGGGCCTGTGGGGGCTGTGGAACACTGGGAGGGGCTGGCCTGGCCCTGGAGCACATGCGCCTCCCACCCGGGAACTGACTCCCACCTCCTCCCCCAGGGAGCCATGGCAGCGACATACTCTGCGCTCAACAGCTCCAAGCCCACCCCTCAGCTGAAGCCCATCGAGTCGTCCATCCTGGCCCAGCGGCGGGTGAGGAAGCTGCCATCGACCACCCTGTGAGGGGCCAGAGCGTCCGGGCCGCAGGGCAGTGCTAGCTCGACGGAGGCAGTGTACTTCCCAGAGGGAGCGGGCCCGAGTCACAGGGCCAGAGGGAGCGGAGCCCCGAGGGGGCCCAGATCACCCCGGGGAGGACGTAAGAAGTGCCTTCTCCTCCCCCAGGACGCACTCTTCTCGGTTCAGGCTCTGCTGGTTGAAATCGATTCACTGTACAAACTCTTGTCTTCTTTTAAGACAGAAATGGCACCAACCACCATGGGTTTTTACAAGATCCATTTGCCTTTCTGGGAGCAGAAGTAGCCAGTGCAGCCCCAGGAGGGGCACTGAGTCGCACTAGGGCTGTCTGTAGCTGAGACTCCTTAGAGCAGCTTTGGGGTCCCCCTGGGGGGACCCCTACAACTGGCCATGTGTAGCCGTCTGCACCCACCTCCAAGGCGGCCCAGCGCCGCCTTCCAGAGCCCTTGGCTCTTCGGCAGAACTTGCTCTATCCCCTTCGGCTCCTTTTCTCTTCTGTTCTGCTGGGGCTTCTGGAACCACTTTCTGCTAGAGGAGAGGACCAAGGCCCCGCGGCTCCCAGCTCCAGGCACCAGCATCCACATTGGCCGTACCACTGGGTCCTCTGCAGTCAGGTCGGGCAGCCCCTGAAGGAGCATCTGGAAAGCACTTTTTGGCTGACTTCTGTTGGAGTCTGCCACAGGACAGATTCCACAGGAGGCCTGTGGGGCAGGCCAAGAGGGGCAGGGGCTTTTTTCATTCCTTCCTCAGCTGGTAACTCAGGGTTCATCTGTCCACGGCCTTTCTAATAAACTTACAGTTGAGTTGAAGCTCGCTTGTCTCCGCTTGTCATCCCTGGATTTGCCCTCCCTCTGCTATTGGGTGTTGAGGACTTTGGCAGTGACAAGTAGTGGGCCAGGGCCAATTGGCCCAGCTGCTTGGAGTTCAGTTGGGGAGCATGTGGGAGTCCCGCTGGCTCTGCCCACACATTCCTGTCAGGGATTCCAATATGGTATTGATCGTAGTAATGGGATTACTAGCCACTAGTGACCAAGTGCCAGGGCCTTACACGTATTTCTCACTTAATCTTAACAACCCTGTGAGGAAGATGCTATTATATTATTATCCCTGTTTAATAGATGGGGAAACTGAGGCCCAGAGGGGGAATGACATTTCCTAACACAATTTTTTTCTGAGTACCTATGCTGGCCCTGTTCCAGATGCTGGTGAACCAAGTGGAAAACAAGGTCATTGTTTTCCTGGGTCTTACTTCCAGTGGGGAAGCAGACAAGTAAACAAAGGTCAGCTACTGATGAGACATGCGGAGTTAAATTGGGATAAGAGATGAGGTGATCAGGGAAGGCCTCTCAGGGGAGGTGACCCACAAGCTGAGATCTGAGTGATGAGAAGGGCCCAGCCAGGACCAGGAAGCAGAGGGCAGAGTCAGGACAAAGGCTCCAAGGAGGAAACAGGCTGGCCATGCTCAGGGACTGGAGAGAAGCTGGCAGGGCTGTGGTGTCAGGGCCAGGGCCAGGCATGCTGGGCTATGTAGGCCAGAGTAAGGAGTTAGGATTTAATTCTAGATGAGATGCTAGCTCCTAAAAGAATTTAATTAAGCAGGAGAGTGACATGATTTGATTTATATTTTAAAAAGACGACTCTAACATGTAGAGAAATGATGCGGGGAGAGGGCAGGCAAGAAGCAGGGCGGCCAGGTCGGTGGCTTCTGCAGTAGCTCACACGAGAGAGGAGGTCGCCTGGACTAGGGTGGTGGGAGTGGAGATGGGGAGGGAGAAGACAGGGTCCGGATATGCTTCGGAGGTAAAGTAGACCGCACTTGCTTGCTGTCAGTTTGGATGTAGAGGCTAAGAGAAAAAGGAGACGCACAGATATCTTGTAGGTTTTTGACTAGAGCAGTTGAGTACTGAAGGAGAAGTTGGGGGGAAGCAGGTTTGAGAACTCTGGGAGATGCCTTAAGATATCCAAATGGAGGTGTCAACCAAGAGTTGTAATTAGAAGTCGGAGTTCTGGAGAGAGGTCTGGATTGGAAGTATAAATTTGGGAGTCATTAGTTTGGAGAAAGTTTGTAGAGCCAGGAAGCTGGACTTTCATAGTGTGGTCCATGGACCGGCAGCATCCGCATCACCTGGGAGCTTGTTAGAAGTGCAGAATCTCGGGCCCATCCCCAGACCTGCTCAGTCAGAGTCTAATTTCAATGAGATCTGCATGTGATTTGTGTGCACGTTAGAGTTGAGAAGTGCTATTGTAGGGACTGAGCAGAGGAGGAGACTGATTGAGCCCTAGCACATGCTAGCATTTAGAGGTGACCTGGAGTGGGGAGAACCAGCAAAAGAAACTGTGAGATAACAGTCAGTGAGTGGGGACCTGCCAGTCCGGCAAGATTCAAAGCTTTATGAACCAGGGTCTTTTGCTTCTGGTATTTCTCAACCTCCTCACTTTATAGATTAGAAAGTAAGGGCCCAAGAGGTAAGTCTTCTTATGATGGAAGGAGATTGTGACACTAGCAGCTCAGCTTCTGAGCTGGCCTCGGCTTGCAGGTTCTGAGCTAGCAGCCTCCCCACAGGAGCAGGGAAGGCTGCACTGGAGCTCTGGTGAACACCACTGACACACATAGTACTGAGTCCCTGACCTGGGTGTGTTCCGCTTCTCTGTGCAGTGAAACCAACATTTCCTGTCCCACCCACCACCCTAGGTTGTCCACCCTGGACCCCATCATCACAGCTGGAATCCTGAGCACCATCCCTGACCCCTTCCCCCACTTCCTACATCCAGTCTTCCTCCTGGTCCCATCAATATCGTTCCCTAAATATTTGTGGGATCCATCCCATCCTCTCCATTCTCCCTGTTTACCGCATTTTTTCTTTGCCACAGGCTACTAATTCCCTTCAGTCTTTTTTTTTTTTTTTTTTAATTATTTAGTTTTGGCTGCGTTGGGTCTTTGTTGCTGCGCGCAGGCTTTCTCTAGTTGCGGTGAGCGGGGGCTACTCTTCGTTGCGGTGCGCGGGCTTCTCATTGCAGTGGCTTCTCTTGTTGCAGAGTACGGGCTCTAGGTGCGCAGGCTTCAGTAGTTGTGCGCGCAGGCTCAGTAGTTGTGGCGCATGGGCTTAGTTGCTCCGCGGCATGTGGGATCTTCCTGGACCAGGGATTGAACCCATGTCCCCTGCATTGGCAGGTGGATTCTTAACCACTGCGCCACCAGGGAAGTCCCCCATTCAGTCTTTTGTGTCCGCAGCATACTCCATTATAATCACAAATCTGACCCAGCATCTATCCTGGAGTGGCTCCTCTCTGCCCACAGAGAGAGCCCAGACATCCTAGCCTGACAGCCAGTGTCCTGTCTGATCTGGTCCCCGCTGAGCCCCAGCATCAGCTCTCATAACTTATCCCCATACTGCTCACAAGACCTGAACATGTTCCTGCCTCCACTGGATTCTGCCTGGCTAACTTCTACTCATCCTTTAGGAAAATTCAAATGACACCTCCAGGAAGCCAAAAAGGACATCCCAGACAGGGTTTGGCAGTCGTCCTTTGGGATCCCCAGACGCTCTCACTCCATCTCTTTGTATATCACACAGCTTTGGAGTTAGCTGATGATGTGTTTTCTCCCTACCCAGTCTGTGAACTCGAAGGTATGGGCTGTGTTTTGTTCATTTCTATCCCAAGCACCTAGCACCAGGCCTGGCACACAGTATATTGGTCCTCAGCTAGTGTTTGTTGAAAGGGTGAGCAAGAGAGAATGCAGGAACAGTGGACTTGGTAGTGCTGGAGGAAGTATAGAAACTTCACCCACAGAGTTGCAGGAGCCTGGAAAGGCATCTAGGGAGGAGGAAAGGAAGCTGATGCTCTGAGACACCAAGCAGTGTCTTGCCCCAGGCACCAGAGGGAAGATTCAAGAACTAGGAAATGGTGATGGGTAGAGTGGGAGTCCACAACCGCTTTCTCAGCAGCTAAACCCCAACACTCAAATATTACTTCCCTTCTCTGAGCCTCAGTTTTCTCACTTGCTAAATGAGGATCAAAATCTGTGCTCATCTCACAGCATAACCTGAAGATCAAATGAGCAAGTGAGTGTGAACATGTTTTGGAAGGTAAAAAGTGTGGCTTGTACAGTTAAGCTTGTTCTAACTTTCATAAGGTCGGGACGGCCCCCCAGGAACTCGGTGGACTCCAGAAACACAGTTCCAAGCCACCAACATCTCAACCAGGAACTTTCCTGAGTGCTGACTCTTTGGGCAAAACCCACTAATAGAAATTACCTGGCTTGGGGAAACAAATTGTCAGTCCAGATGTCCCCAAGTTCCAGAGTCACTCTTCCCTTCAACACTTGAATAAGAATGCCTGAGCTCCCACCCTGTAGGATGCCCCTTCCCATGAAATATCCGCTCCAGTCTATTTTTTTTAATATATATATTTTTAATTAATTTATTTTTGGCTGCGTTGGGTCTTCATTGCTGCGCCTGGGCTTTTTCTAGTTGTGGGGACCGGGGGTGGCTCTTCATTGAGGTGCACAGGCTTCTCACTGCGGTGACTCCTCTTGTTGCAGAGCACGGGCTCTAGGCGTGCAGGCTTCAGTAGTTCTGGCACACGGGCTCAGTAGTTGTGGCTCGCGGGCTCTAGAGCACAGGCTCAGTAATTGTGGCACACGGGCTTAGTTGCTCCGCGGCATGTGGGATCTTCCCGGACCAGGGCTCGAACCCATGTCCCCTGCATTGGCAGGCGGATTCTTAACCACTGTGCCACCAGGAAGTCCCCGTTCCAGTCTATTAAACAAATACTATGTGGAGATGCTGGATGCCAGGTGTTTTCCAGGCTTTATTTCATTTGATCCTCATGTGAAGGAGATATGCTTTTTTTTTTTTTGGCTCACCGCGTGGCTTGCAGGATCTTAATTTCCCGACCAGGGATCGAACCCATGCCCCCTTCAGTGGAAGAGCAGAGTCCTAACCACTGGATCACCAGGAATTCCCAGAGATATGATTAATTCCATTCCACACATGAGAAAGTTGAGGCTAAGAGGTTAAGTGATTGGCCCAAGGACACAGCTAAGTGGCAGAGCAGAACTCAAATCGAGGTTTGTGTGGTTCTGAAACTCACCCTTTTTTTTTTTTAAGTTTATTTAATCTATTTATTTTGGCTGTGCCAGGTCTTAGTTGCAGAATGCGGGATCTTTAGTTGTGGCATGCAGACTCAGTTGCGGCATGCATGCAGGATATAGTTCCCTGACCAGGGATCAAACCTGGGCCCCCTGCATTGGGAGCACGGAGTGTTAACCACTGGACAGACTACCAGGGAAGTCCCTGAAACTCACTCTTAACAGGGTGTTGTCCCACCTCTCTGCTTCCAAGATGCCCAAGATCTACTTACATGTTCCACAGACCTGTCTGGTTATCACTTTTCCCCTCAGCCAGCCATGTGGTCATAAAGGTTCCTATAATATTGGGGTCTGGTCTCAATTAGAAGATGTAGTTGTTAGAAAATTACATTTACCAGCTGGCAAACAGCAGGAAACACCTTAGGGAATTTGAGGAGTTTCCTATGGACAGTCTCAGAAGGTAGTGAGTTCCCCATCACATGGGCTGCACATGCAGAGAACTAATGGGACTTGTCAAGGTCTTAGAGAATATTCCTGTTCCCAGTCGGGGACTCTTTAGATGATTTTACACACCCCGTCGGAGTCAGAGACGCCAATTCTCAGTTGCTGGCACAGGCATTGAAGTCCCTAGTTGTTTCCTGTTTTCACCCACTTACATTTTGTGTTTTTGATGATTATTTCTGAGACAGGCACTGTCAGAGAAAAATCTGGTTTCCCCCAAATGTTATGCATCCAAACGTTTGGTACTTTGGTTAACACATGGCTTTAATCCTTGATTTGGCCATTCATTTAATGGCTATGATAGTAGGCATGATTGAGTTCCCACTTTTTACGGGGCACAATATATACATCACCCCTAATACTCAAAGCAATCTCATGAGGTAGGTATGATCATTTCCATCTTATAACAAGGAAACTGAAGCTAAGAGAGGAAGCTTGCCCACGGGTCTCCAGCAACACACGAGGTGGCTGAGCCAGGTTTTGAGCCCACGTCTAATTTGGCCCCAAAGCTCATACTAAGCCACCTTGCTGCATGGGCTAAATTTCACCTTACAGTGACTCATAAAATCTCACAGTTAGAAGGGTTCTAAAGGCCTAGACCCAGTCTCTGCCCATGACAGGAATCTCCCATAGATGGTTATCCGGTTTCTGCTCAAATACCGCCAACCACTACAGAGACCCCACCACATCACAAGGCAGTCCCCCGTACGGCTGGAAAGTTCCTCCACTTTGAACTGAGGTCTTCTGAGTAGCTTCCATTTCTTGGGGGGGGTTCCCGCTAACTCCAAGGACTCGAGGGAGAAATGACTCAGCAGTAGCAGGAGGGAAATCTAAATGACACTCCCACCCCCACCCCCAGTGAAGGCAGCTGCAGCCACAGGCCAAGGGTTGCCTTTAAGGCTGTGCTGTCAAGAGAGAAAGACGTGGAGGTGAGCAGGCGGGCTTTGTGGGCCATCCCCGTCCCTCGGGCTGTGCAGTGGACCCCACCTACTCGCTCCCGCCCAGCTCTCTGTGAAGGCAGGAGTGGTGGTGGGAACAGTGCTGGACCTGCAGTCAGACGGACCTGCAATCACTCCCCAGCCCCAGCGCTGACCTGCTGTGTGAACTTGGGAGAGTCATTTCACTGCCCTGAGGTTTCCCCAACTGTCAAATGGGGCTGCTGTGAGCATCAAAGGAGAGGGTATGTCTACAGAGCCATTTGCTTATAAGCAAATGGCAACCAGGACATAGGAAGAAGTCTAGAGCTGTGGTTAGGCACAGACTGTGGGGTCAGGGCTGTCCTGGTTTTGCTGTTTAACTTTTTTCTTGAAGTATAAGCATTCCTGGGT